>NC_137090.1:40590394-41107735 GCF_951640355.1 Cnephaeus nilssonii
CCCGTCCCTAGGCAGGGCCCAGGGCCCAGGTGGTGGAGGCAGCAGCAACCTGGGTCTCTGGAGCCAGAACATCTCCCTCAAAAATCCCCTCCCCGCAACAGTCTGATCCTAGACTGGCAGAGGGCAGCTCAGAGAGGTAAAGGTTGGCTACCTCGCTCTCCAGGGGCCGAGGGAGCCATGGAGGAGCCATTGAGTCCACGCAGCCGGCCGAGGTCCCGGAAGCGGCTGAGGAAGGCCTGCTCCTCCTTCTGTGTGTGCAGGGACAGCATGGCCTTGGTCAGGCCCACAGGGCGGTAGGCATCTGGGGCTGGGTCAGGGGCTACCGTGGGGCTGGGGGCTGGGCATGGAGCCAGGCCAGGCAGGTCCTCCATCATGATGATGTCTGAGGAAGGCGAGATGGGGGAAAGATCATCAGAATCACCTCAAGAGTTAACACCACACCACACCTTCCCTGTCCGATAGCTTAGCCAACCCCTGGCCTCTGCCCCACGAGCCTGGGCCCTGTGTGTATCTCTCGGCCCCCTCCCCGCCGAGGACTGGCTCTGGGCCCTCTTCTCTATGCAAAGCTGTCCCAGGAGGACAGAGGGTACTCAGTCCCCCCAGGGGTACTCCCCTAGGGTGACACCCTCCACGACTCTCAGAAGGGAAGCCCACCCCTTGCCCTTCTCCTCCACATTTTCCAGGTCAGTGTCCTTCAGGGTTTTTCAAGTCCTTGCCTTCTGACCGTCTGTGGTCAGTACCTTGGGGATGACCCCCACCCCATACTTTGTGAACTGACAGTAAGACAGAGGAAGCAGGGTGGGGGAAAGACAAAGCAGCAAAGGCTGGCGGGATGGAGGCAAGGAGCGGCAGCCCCATGCTGAGACGGAGGCCTCCTTCTCTCCATTAGGGCAGAGGGGGTGGAAAAGGCAGGTAGGGAACTCTGGCTAGGGGGCCAAAGGGAGCTGGGCACTCCCCCTTACTCCAAGCCCAAGCCATACCCGACTCCGGGGGCTTCTTGTCTCCCACATGGACGATGGTGGAGCTGAAGCTACACTGACTGGTGATGGACACCACACTCTCCGCCTTATTGGCCAGGGCGAGCGGGCTCAGGGTGCCTCCCACCACCGGCTCCTTCCGAGGGGTGGCCCCCTCCCCCGACAGCACTGCCGATTGATCTGTGCAGAGAGATGGCACCAGTTACCACCACTTGTCCCACCATTCAGGAGAGGAATCCCAGGGAGGAGGGGGAGGGGTGGATGGTAGGGAGGACCTGGAGATCTGGAGACTGGGAGGGGGACAGGCAGAGCAAGGTGGGGGCCCCACAGGCAGAAGCGGGGACACAGGGCCAGCAGGCCAGCACAGGGGGGTGGGAGCGGGACATGCACTGGTCTTTACCTTTCTTGGTCCCCACAGGGACTGGACCTGTCCTCTGCTTGTCATCATCAGAGGCTGAGGAGGTGGTGCAGGAGGAAGAGGAGGAGGCACATTTACGCTTGGTCGTGCCTGGGATGTTGCAGCTCTCCAGGTACCTGGCAATGCACAAGAAGACATGAGGGCAGGGCCTGGAGGGGGCAAGACCAGTGTCCAAGTGGAAGTAGGTGCCAGACTAGCCTTACCTGAGGATGCTGTCCAGGCAGTTGATCTGCTGGTAGGAGCAACTGGAGGCTTCTTTCCTCTCAGCCTCCTCAGGGGCCACAGCTGGTGGGGCTTGGACTACAGCAGGGTCTGCCTCCAGCTCTGGGTCTGGGGACTGGCAGTAAAGGGTCTTGGCCTTGACTGTGTCTATAGCTGGGCCAAGGAGAAAAAAAAGAGAAGAAAGCTTCTCTGGGTTGGGGTGAAGGTCAGAAGACCAGCAGTCTCACTCCTCACCCACACCCACACCCCTACCAACTCACCAGGGAAGCGGGGCCGGGGAAGAGGCCGAGCCCGGGACTCGATAAACAGCTGCTGCCCCTGGTGCTTCACCAGATGCACATCCTTACAGATCTGCTGGAAGGTCACCTGTGGGACAGAGCAGGGCAGTGGGCAGCATTGGGCAGGCCTGGCCAGTGGCAGGGGTGCAGGGCACAGTGCAACAAGAGGTACCAGTGGGGAAGCATGGGGGCCATGACGAGAGCAGGAGAAGAAAGGAGGGGGAACGAGGCAGAGCTCCTCTGGGATTGGCAATGCTGATTCCAAAAAGCCAGGGGACTGGGAGACTCGAGGGGTGTAGTGGGAAAAGAACACTCACCGGGGCAGGAGGCCCAGGCCCCTCGGCATCACCCCCGTTGCTGTCACTAGACGAGCCAGGGCTGAAGAGAGGGCCTGGGGAAGTCACAGGGCCGACTCCACAGAGCCCCATGGGGCTGGGGCTGTGCACAGGCTGAGGCAGAGAGAGGAACAGGTTAGGTGTCTATAGCCCTACAGCCCCAAGCCTTCCTCCTCTCCCAAGCCTCCTCTCCTCAGCTCTCACCTGTAACAGCAGCCGATGGATTTGCTCAGATAGCTCCTGGATATCAGGGTCCAGGGAGAGAGCAGGGCTGGGGACTGGAGGAGTGAACACGTCCTCATTCAGGGGTGCCCTGTGGGATGAGGAAAGGCGAGTCAAACCCTACCCCCTCCAAACCGTCCCACCTCCCAATGCCAGCTCTGGCTCACAGCCCACTTACGTGCGGACTTTGTGGCGGCCCAACACAAAGGCCACCTTGCGGCTCCAGGGGTGCACGAAGCCAGCCCAGCTGGTGTCCATGGTAACATATTCCCCATTACGTGCGCAGAAACGAATAGGAGAGTGGTCAAAGGGCTGGCCAGCCAGCTGCAGGACTGAAGGGAAATAAGGTGAGGGTCAGCAGGAGGGGGCGCTGAGTAAGGCGAAAGCCACCCCACTGGAGACTCAGGAGAGCAAGGCCCCGAGACTGGCATCGGTTAAGAAGCCTTGGAGACAGCCGGGAAGGAAGAGCAGGGTGAGGACTCACTCTTCTTGTGGATGGCCAGCATGAGGGGTCGGTCCTCAGGATGCAGGAACAGGAGCACTGGGGCCCCCAGGAGATCCTGGGGGAGGTAGCCCAGCAGTGGGGCAGCCCTAAAACGGGAGGAGGCATCAGTCTGGCCATGGCCTCAGCCCCGGCCACCCACTTTTCCTCAGGTCCTGACCTCACCTTTCATCCACATCCTGAAAGAGGCAGCTGGGTGTGTGCCGTGTGGTGAAGATCCTCTTGTCAGGCGGTATCCGGGGAGCTGAGCACAGAAAATGTGGCCACTGGGTTTCATCCAAAATGGCCCAGGTCCTCAGCCCTCCATGCTGCCTGGGGCCCAGGCTGGCTGGCAATCCTCCCCACAGCTCTGCCCTGGGCCTTCTGGCTACAAAGATGGTCTGGACCATCCTGTGACCCATGCTAGTAATGAACGAGAACAAGGCACACTGCTTTGCCCTCTCCTGGTTTGGGGCTCCTAGCCAACTCTACCTCTAAAGGAGGCTTCAAACCCTCATCTTTATAATACCTCCTCTGTTCCAAAATTACAAGGGGCTGAATCATGCCTCCCAAACTCATGTCCTGCCTCACCCCCAAACCAGAGAAGGTACCCTCCCTGCCACCCCCAACAGGCTAGGCTCCTCCTGGCCTGCCCACCTTCATAACCCGAGTGGATTCGCTCTGCAATGAGCAGGCAGCATGGCTGTGCGGGAGCCCCTTCTGAGACCCGGATTTTGGTCACATATGGGGTTAGGCGGAATGGCTGGTACCGCGGCCCTGGGTCCCTGTCAGGACCTCCTCTAGCAAGGGAGAAAAAAGGCATTAGTGACTATCAATGAAAGGCCACCCACCCTCCACCTCGAAGTCAGGGTTCACACAGTAAAGAAGGAATATGCGTTGAAGGTGGAAGGGGTCTGCTCCCACCTACCTGATACGGCAAAAGACAGACTTCTCCTGGGTGAAGTCCTTGAAGCCTGAACCTGAGAGAGACCAGGAGAGAGGTGAGCACAGGCCCCCAGACCCTTCCTGGGCTGGGAAGAACCCAGCAAGGAAAATCTTGGGCTTCTGGTCCCTCACAGAATGAGCTTCCTGCAACTGCTCATCCGTCCCCCAAGCACCTGGGGACCTCACCTGCCGAAGCCCCCATGCCCCAGGTAGGCAGACGAGATGGGGCCGTGGAACCATAGAAGACGCCCACATCCTGGGGAGCCAGGAGCTCTGAGAAGCGGGCACCCCGGAACACGTCCTGCTTGCAGTGCAGCAGGATACCTGCCTGCTCCGAAATGTAGACGATTCGGCCTGTCAGGAAGGAGACAGCCACGGAGAAGGTATCCTGGGCAGGAGAGTGAAGACAAGAGCGGATTCAGAAGCCATGGGAGTGGGAACGAGGGTGAGTTAGGACGGAGAGGCGGGGCTGCAGCTGACCTGGTTGCGAAGTGTGTACTCAGACGTGATGTGCTCCAGCTCCTCCAGAGTGTAGGTGGACATGTCCATGGCACACGTCTCACCTTCCTCCAGGCTCCACTGCTGGTAGTATTCCTGGTTGGCTACAAGGTGAGGGCAGTGGGACATTCAGTGAGATGGCCCCACCACAGTAACCCAGAACCTGGCCACTATCCTCCTAGGAAACACCACTCACCCTGCACCTGCTTGACACAGGCCAGTGCATACTGTAGTGTGGCCAGGGTCCCAGAGCGGCCCTTGCCCCGGCGTTCTGGTGGTAGCCGAAGCTTGAGCTCCCGCAGCGCCGTCATGAGTTCCTTCTGGGTTCTTGCGCGGGCTGACTGTTCGCTGCTGCAAGGCCCAGAGGAAGGGAGGGGGCATAGGCATTAGCTTCAAAGCATGGCCCAACCCCCAGGCCTCTTCCCCAGCCCTTACCCCACAAACCTGCAGCCACTGGTAGATGGGTTGTCCTGTTCTGAGCTGGCACTTAGGAGGCTGTAGGCAACGGAACTGCTGGGTGGGGATGGGCTCTGAGAGTTTGTGCTAAGGGAAAAGCAACAGGCCCGAGTTGAGGAGAAAGCCTTTCTCCGGGCTCAGCCTGCTCACAAGACCACTCCCAGACCCTGTAACACACATCTGTACACACCTCTTGCTGCTCTCAGTGGTCTCCAGCAGGGCTGAGTCCTTGCCATTGCCAGAGGAGGAGCTATGTGAGCTCCGCTGAGATGCACCCCTGGACTCGTGCCCGTTGGACTCATTGCCACTTGAGCCATTGCTGTTGGCATCTGTGTCATCAGCCAAGCTGGGGCCAGGGCAAGACCTGTGCTGTGGAGGCCCAGGGGAAGGCGCCCCTCCAGGACAAAAGGATTCTCCTGGCCTGGGGTCCCCTCCCCCATCAGCCCCTTCTAGGGGGCTACTCATGTCTGGGCCATGGGGAGGGCAGGTGGAAAACGGCGATGATGGAGAGGCCACCACGAATGCACAAGGGGGCCAGGAGGCCTGGCTGGGGAGTGAAGTGGGAGACCCAAGACTCTGAGGATTGAGAAGTTTGATCACAGATCACAGCCAGTACCTGAAGAGGAAGACCAGAAAGGAGGGCTTAGAGAAAGCTGGGCTGTTAACTTGACAGTAACCGCTACTCTCAGATCCTCCCCGTGCCTGCCTCCAGGCTCCTGGGACCCGGGCTTCTAATAGGAAGCTAGGTAAGTTCAGTTTCTTGTCCTGGTAGGGGTTGGAGGTGGGAAGGGACCTTTCTTTGGCTTTCCCCACTACCCTTGCCAGCGTGGCCTGGGTAAGTAGAGCCTGAGCAGTCTACTAAAACTACGGCTGTGGGCCAAACTGGACACCTTCCAGCCCCAAATTCCCATCTGGCTCCCACTCTGCCTAGGACTCCAAGGCCTCTGGGCCCCCGGTGAGCCCGTCGCCTCCTATATTTAGGTCTCCCGGCTAATTTTATCAGTGGGCGGTGCCACCTCCGCTGCACATGCGCGGAGACCTGTGCGGCCCCACCACGGCGCTTCCGCCACCACCACGGTCACCAGGGAAACCGACGTCAGCAGCTGAGCTCAGCGGTTGCTGGAGGGACCACAGGAGGGCGGGAAGGGCGACCCTCCCCCATTTCCCAGCGGAAGCAGAGGATGGACCTACTCCCACACAGGCACACAGGCGAGTGTGGGCAGGGTTCGCCCACCTCTAGTACACCCCCAGTTCCCTGAGAGGCGTAGCCTATCGGGACTCCGCGAGCTGGCCCTGCTCCCCAGGGCAACACACAACTGCCACTGCCCTCCGCAAAAAAGCCCCACAGCCTGGCACTCGCCTGGATTCCACTCATTCTGGTCAAGATCTCTCAGCCTTACATTATCTGGCCCTACACCCTCACCCAACCCCCCAAACCGAAGCTGGCACCTGCCATTGTCAGGGACCCAGGAATCCTTTCACCTCAGCCCGCGAATTTTCTAGACACCTACCCCACCCCCATCCGAAGCAGACACACTCAGCTCTGAGCACGGGAGGCACATAGCCAGCGGATTTCTTCTCCTACTCTCGGTCCAACCACACCCCCAAACCCTGAGCATTTTCTGAGCGCCAGGAGCAAAGGAAGGCTGTGGCCAACAGCAAGAACTAGCACCGAGAACGGGATGTTCCAGCCCGAAACGGACTGACATCACGGCCGGCTCTGGGCCAGGGGTTGAGGGGGGAGTGCGGGGAGCACAGAAACCCAGAAGGGGTCCTGGTACCGCGGCAAAACCGGGGACCCCCGAGTGACAAGAAAGACGGCAGGGGTCATTCCTGCTGAGGGTCGGGCGTGGGACCGGAAGAGCTGGGAGCGGAGCAGGGAGGGGGGCACAGCGGAGATAAGGTAAGGTAAGGTAAGAGGGTCATGAGTACAGACAGCCGGTGCAGGGTTGCAAGGAACAACACCTGGGTCCCAGGGGGGCTGAGAGGGTGTGGACATCGGTAAAGGAAGATGGATTATTGGTGTGCCGTCTGAACTCCTGGGCCGGAAACAGCATATCAGGCTAAAAGTAGGGGCGATCCGATTTGGAGCTGGTAACCGGCTCCCGGGGAGGGGGGGGGGTAGTCACGGAGACGCCTACCTGTCCGCGCGAGCGTCCTTCAGCCCCCGGCCTGCCGCCGTTGCAGCCCGCAGCCGAATGGAAGCTCCGCGGGGCCAGGAGGTGGATTGCATAATGCCAGGCACTGCCCCTCATTGGCCTCCTGCCGGCGGAGCCACAGGCCCCGCCCCCGACTGGCTGAGGCTCTTGTCCTGGCACCTGATTGGCTACTGGCCCCCACTGAGGTCAGGGCTGTGTCACACACGCGGGTGCACGTGTATCTGGGTGCTGGCACAGACATTACCGACCAGCCAATGAGCGCGGGACGCCTTGTACCGTGAATACTGAAAGGAAGGGGAGGTAAGCTGCCCCTCTTCCGGGAACATGCCCAGGCCACATTAGGTATTTAAGAGATGTTCACTAACGGAACTGATCAGCCCTGCAGGACACCTTAGCCTTGTAGGGGTGGGAAAAAGGAATGCAGACCCTGGGAGGAGGATCAAGCTGGATGAGATGGCTGGTCCCTGAGAGGAGGGGGACAGACACTTGGCTTGACTTGTCCTGGGTTCCCTTTCTCAGCCTTGTCATTATAATAAAGCTGTTTTACCCAACTTCTTCCTCTGACACTTCAAATCCTTACACAGCTAGGAGGAAGGCAACTGAGAATCCAGATACTATGAAGTGTGGTGGTGGTGGTGGTGGTGGATACACACAATACAATGGGCAGCCGGAGCCAATAGGAGGTGCGAAGGGAAACAATGGCAGGTGCTTCTGTGGCCAATCAGAGAAAAGGTCTCCAGGGCCTAGGCAGCCTATGTGGTGACTAGTGCTTCTTTACTCAGGATACAGCCACTCACAGTTAGGGCTGCCCCAGAAGTGGGGGGCTAGAAACCCAGGGTTACAGGGAAACTAAAGGGGTACCTGAGAAAAAAGACCAATTGGGACCCTAGACAGAAAAAGGTCTGGTGGCAAGGGCTTCAGATCTCCACCATGAGGAAAAGAGAAAGCCCAGAACATCATCTCTCTACTTCACTGTATTCCCCAGACCCTAGGACAGAACCTGACACATGGCAGGTGATCAATAAAAACCATGATTTTGTTAACAATGATAGGGGAGGGGAAAGGGACGCAGCCCCGGAGAGGGACTGAAAATTAACACTTTTTTAAAAGAAGGAGGAGCAAAAACTGAGTCCTAAAAACAGAACAGGGGCCTGATTTGGGGAATAAAGTACCAGGCTAGGACCAGGAGAGCTGCAGTTACACAGACTCCTTCCATCCAGGACTGGGATGAGTAGTTCCTCTCAGGGCTCCCTGAAGATGTGGGTGGCAAGTGAAGAGCCCCCCGCCCCCAGCGATGCTGACATAATCACTCTCCTAGCTGTCACAAGGCCTAAGCTTTGCTTAACAATGGTGTCCCCACTGGGAGCCAGGGGGAAGTCTCTGTGGAAAAGCTGGGAGGGAGGATATAAAATAACCTAGAAAAACCAAAGCAAGAAAACACAAGAAGCACCTGGATTTTCAGTCTTCTCTACTTGAATGTGTACCCCCAACTCACAAGCTGTGGCCCCATCCCTTGTCTCATTTTCAGACATCTCTTCTCTGGAAACATTTTTCTTCCTCCCCACAGCTCTCCTCAGGGTAAAGGTGTAATCTCTCCTGACACAAGGCAGTCCTTGCTCTCCCACCTACACTTCCATGTTTATTTTTTGCATAGACAAAAGGGTCCAGTGCCCCAGCAGCCCTCACCTGCTCCCACGGCCCTGGTTGTCCTGCCTCACGGTCCCCACAGTAACTAGGCCCTGCTGCCGTCAATGGAGGAGAGGGGGCGGGAGGCAGCGGTGACGTCAAAGCGGAGGAACGGGGCGGGGCGAGGAAGCCGGGGAATGTGGGGCAGGGAGGCTGGGGAGGCAGTGGTTTGGCTGGCGGCCAGACCGAGAGGGCGGCGGCCAGCGCACTTGGGAACATCATGTTCCTTTGGCGGGTGGCCCAGGACATGCACCAAGCCCGAGCGCCTCCCACAACCCAACAACAGCCGTCCTGTCCCAAAGCCAGGGATTCCTGGAGAGAGGATTAGAAGGGGTCCCTCCTCCCCGCTCTTCGCCAGACACGCATCGCCCTCCCCTGGGCTTGCTCCTACAGCTCCTGGCACTGGCTTTTCCCCGCTCCAAACTGTACACATCTGCTGGCCCAATCACAGGGAGGCCCGGCTTCTGTGAGAGAACACACGCACCTTTGCTCTTTGCGAGGCCCCCTTCAGAGCCTGAATCTCTCGTTACTATGGCACCAAAGAAGGAGGAGGGGCAGGGAGGAGAATGGGTCTAGGATGAGGAAATCAAACTGGGAAAGCAAGTGGCTCAGCCTAGGGCCTGGATCCTGGGAGAGGGTTTTGGGCTGGTGCCTGAAGACCAAAACCAGGAAGAGGGAAAGGGGGAGGGAGTCACCAAAACTGGCAGAAAAACTCGAGAATGTGAGAATAGTTCCTAACCACAGCATTCACATAAATCTCTCGCCCTATCGCTGTTTTGACATCCTATAGGCATATTTTTAGCTAAATAATTTTTAAAACATGACCCAGGCATTTTGTCAAGCACTTTACATACATTATCTTATTTAATCTTCATAGTAACACTGTGAGATGGGTATTATTATCACCATTCCAAAGGACCTACTGAAGTTCATAAGTTACTAAACTTTACTAAATTGTCTCATAACATGTTCTCAGGCTCTTAACAAATAGAGCCAGAGTTCAAATGTGACCTGTGATAACGGCTTGAGATTCTGGCTTTTTAGCTTTCTGGAACCTGTGAGGGGTTAATCAGCACTGGGGAACCTGAATCTCTCAAATATCTAGCCAATTCTGAGCTTGGTGCCTGGAACACAGACCCCATCCAAACCCCCCCTCGTTTGGGACATTGTTTGCATGCCCCACACACTTCAAGTCATCATAGCCCCAGTTTTCACATGTGCACAAAGTCCTTGAGGTCATCCTAGCAGCTACCAGACCCAGTGATTTCCTAGGAACCCCACTTCTTCACTCTTCCACCTTACCCCAGGTCCCTTTACCACAGGCCTAGTTGTTTGTACAGTTACCAGAGCACCCTGTTGGTTCCTCTTTATCTCCAGGGCCTGAGGAAGATGTGTGCACAGCCAAACTGTACAAAACCACCGTCCCTCTCAGGATCCAACAGTTGCTACCTGATCTTTACTCCCAAGGATGGCTCTCAGGCCTAACCCCTTCCCTTTACACACAAGACATTCAGAGCCCTGATGTGACTGGCTCAGGGTTACACAAATCATCACCATGTCAAACCATTCCAGCCCTTCCACTTCCCTATCAGGGCGTCCCAGCAGCCTCAGAACCTCTGTCTCTTTCAAGTGCTTAAGACACATACCCAAACAGCAGCCACACACTGGAACGTCCCCATCCACTCTCAGGGATCCCGACCCTCTATTTCCTTGGGAGCAGGGGTCTCAGCACCCTCATGTCGCTGAGGGCTTCCGAGCCCCGCCTCCCAGTCAGTCTGGGGTCCAGGTGCCTTAGAGTGGTGAAGGATTTGATGTCAGCGACCCCCCTGAGCCCCCAGCTAGTCCCTCTAACGCTGAGTTCTGGTCCCTATTCCCCACAACCATCAAGGGCTCCCACCGCTGCGATCATGCATTCGCAGGATCCTCCCCACACACTCCATTAACACCCCTACTGACAAAACACAGCACCCCAGAAAAACTGACCACCGCTCTTCTACCCCCAATCGTGAGTACTCACCGCTTGGCAAGCACGCCGAATCCAATCTCTTCTCAACTAGGACTCGCTCCTCCAGGCCCGCCCACCCGCTGGGATGCCACGCCCCTCAAGCTTATTGGCCTAAGGGCGCGGATCCATGCCCAACGCCTCGTGCCTTCGCCAGGCCTCCGTTCAGCCACCATTGGCGCAGCCCGCCGCCATCATCATCTCATTGGTCAATTTACCAACGCAGTGACAAATCCACGTTCGGAGGGGCCGCACCCGGCACGCAATGATTGACAGAAAGCCGCGCCCACAACTACTTCCGAAGTTCCTATTGGCTGCGGCAACCAGCCTAGGCCGGTGACGCACATGCTAGCCCCGCCCTCCAAACTTTCTCATAGGCCGAGAGGTCTTGGAGCTGTAGAGGACACGTGCTGGCGGTCTCACGCGGCAACTTGTTTACCCAGAAGCTGGGGATTTTCCTTGACACTACTCAAGGCAGTGAAGTCTGCGCAGGCGCAACGAGTGTGACCTGCACGCAGGCGCCGTTGTGCGCGACGATGGCTTTGAGGCGGGCGCTTTGTGCCGAGACCCCGCGAGAGGTCCCAGGGTGAAAAGAGCGCCCCGCCCCTTCCCTAGCATTGGGCCGGCTCCCAAAAGCTGGAAGGTGTGAGCACTAGGGTGAAAGAGGTATTAGAACAGTGCCGCCCATGAGGGTGATGATAGCAGGCTCCTAGATTTTCTATGGACCAGGCTAGGTGCTTCTCACAAACCCAGAGCAGGCCGGCTTACTACCCACTGCTTCACAAATGAGATGGAGATCCAGAAAGATTACATAATCTGCTTGGGTTAGCACACCAGTAAGCAAAGGGGCCAAAATTTGAACCCATGTCCCTAGCACTATAAAGGAGGCAGGTCCTAGGACCTATGGGAACCCTAAACCTTGAAAATATTCAGTAGATGAAATGCGAAAAAGCCCTGAAGACTAACTGGAATATAATAAACCCTCAATAAATTATAACCGTGTACCTAATTATAAGAATCACCTCAGCCCCTTAGAACTGCTGAATCAGAATCTCCAGAGAAGGGGACCAAAAATCTATTATTTGTCCTGGCTAGTTTGGCTCACTGGAAACAGCCTATACACTGAAGGGTCCCGGGTTTGATTCCTGTCAATGGCATATGCCTGGGTTGCAGGCTCCATCCCCAGTAGGTGTGCAGGATGTTTCTATCTCTCCCTTCCTCTCTGAAGTCAATAAAAATGTATTTTTTAAATCTATAATTTATTTATTTATTGTTAATCCTTACCAGAGGGTATTTTTTCCATTGCTCTCCCTAGAGTGGAAGGAAGGGGGGGTGGGAGGGAGAGAGAGAAACATCAATGTGATACACATAGATTGGTGGGGGATCTTACCCATGCTGGGGAATCAAACCCAGGAACCTTTGGTGTGCAGGCCAACCCTCTAACCACTGAACCACAGGGGCCAGGGCATAAAAAATATTTATATATATATATGTTTTTATTGATTTTATTTTTTATTATTTTTAAAATATATTTTACTGTTTACAGGAAGGAAGGGAGAGAGTTAGAAACATCGATCAGCTGCCTCCTGCACACCCCCTACTGGGGATGTGCCTGCAACCAAGGTACATGCCCTTGACCGGAATCGAACCTGGGACCCTTCAGTCCACAGGCTGACGCTCTATCCACTGAGCCAAACCGGCCTCGGCTAAAAAATATATAATAAAAAATGATTTTTTACAAAGCACTCCTGGTAGTTCTTGGGAGCCAACAAGTTTGGGAAACACTATCTAGGTTACCTGCAGCCCAGAGAAGACAGCCCCCACAAGCTTTTCTAGCATTCTCCACCCATTGTTAAGGCACTTGGGGACAAGAATGCTAGGGTGCCACATTAGGGACTAGAGTCCAGTGTAGAACAACAGAGTGCAGGGGCAATAGGCCAACTCTAGCCAGCTCCACACCACCCTCAGCTGGCTCTCCTTAGGCTGGTTTGTTGAGAGAGAGAGAGATCAATTTGTCATTCCACTTATTTGTCGTTCCACAAGCATTCAGTGGTTGCTTCTTGTATGTGCCCTGACCAGGGATCAAACCCGCAACCTTATCATATAGGGATGACACTCTAACCAACTGAGCTACCAGGCCAGGGCCTTGTTCAATAAGTATTTATTAACCCTCTGGGTGCTGGCACTGTGCTAGGCACAAAGGGGAAGAGATATTTCATAGAATTGGCCATTTACTTCAGGCCTAGGAGTAAATAACTACAGAAGACGACTGGACTGCACAGCATCTGGGAGTTAAATCAAGGGGTAAAAAAATCCAACAAAGGGCAAGAGCATACCCTCAGGCAAGGGAGGAGGGAAAGCTGGGAAACAGACCTCAGGGTTCACCAGGATGAGACACGGGGATCAACACTTCCCATTAAAGCTTGGTGCCCCCTGATGGACACTTTGGGAATCACACTTTGCCCTGCCCAAGGTCAGGCCCTCCAATAAAGCTCAGTTCCTTCCCAATGTATATTCTTAACATTCCTGTTAAACATGAAGACCCAGTACCTTTCCTACTGGTTAAGAAAAAAATCTTAGAACAGACACCACTTACTCATTACACATTTATTGTACATTTTCACAATCTGGATGCGCCACAGAATTGGGGGCATGGAGTGAGGGAAGGGGGAGGCAGGGGACACTGGGATAGTATGGGGGGGATCTAGAGCACAGCATCCCCACCCCCAGCATCTCTCCCTACCCTTTCACACAACAGTTTAGATCTCCCTGCTCCCTATCCACACAGAAACCTTGAGTGTGGGGGAAAGAGTTTGGGGGGGGGTCCCCTCCAGTGACAGTTTAAGGGACTACATCCTCAGACCCCCCAAAATTGTGCCATTTAAAAAGACATTACATCCTTCCTCTATCACTTCACCTAAGGAGAAGACAGGTCTCTCTCTGGGCTTGACCACCCTGGAGAGGGGCAAGAACCCTCATCTTCCAGCAAATCCCACACATTGGCAGTGACTAGTACCCCCCCGCCCTGAATTCAGGGGGGGCAGTCAGAGGAGCTGGGCAGTGAAGGAGGCAACACCCTCCAAACTGGGGAGGAGGGTTTTCAGTCCAATCCCCAGCAGGGGTGGGGCCAGAGGAGACTTCCAGCAGGAATTGGGGAGATTCTCTGCCCTGCTCCACTCCTCTCCAAGGCAGTGATGACCCTTCAGACACTGGCAGCCACCTCTCCCAAAACAGATCAGATTGTGGCCAACCCCCAACTCTCCTGGTGGGAGGAGGAGGGGGAAGATCAGGCAGATGGGAGGGAGGGAGACCCCATGGGAATGTCAGTTGAGCGCCCCACATGAAAACTGGGGATCAAGAATATGGGGAGAAACTTCAAGTGGCAGAAATATCGGTCCATCATAACATACTGAACTCCAAAACACTTACACACCAGCTCAGGGGAGGGAGAGGTGGGGACAAGAGGTTTGGAAAATAGGGGGAGCAGAGGCAAACTGGACTAGAGGGGCTAGGAAGGGATGATTCTGGGGGCCAGAACAGCCTGGCTTCCCAAAAGCCCAGGCTCCCCAACACCTACAATTAATGTCATGCAAATGAAAGTGTGTACAAGGACCAGTGGGGACTAACTCCTCAGTGAAAAAAACAACAACAAACAAAACAAAAACACAGGTTGGGAGAATGAACAGAGTGATGTAACAAAAAAGAAGGAAACCAAAAGGGTTGCCAATATGCACATGAATGCTAATTAACATGCTGGAAGCTCCCAGACCTTGGGATTCTTAGGACCAAGTGGGGCCAGTCTCAGAGCCTCCCAAATAATGCAAAGAAGATGCACCTAGGGAGGCCTGGACAATTGCTTTTTGTTTTGTTTTGTTTTGTAGGGGGGTGAAGATATGGGGAAGGCCAGGGTGGGAGGAAGGATCAGCTGAATCCAAGGAAAGGAGAGGAAGAGGGACTATTGCATAGCAGATGCAAATGAAGGGACTTGGGACAGGTCAGGAAAAGAGGGAAAGGGAAGGAGGGAAAGAGAAAGGCAATGGGAACTCAGGAAGGGGTGTTAAGGACAACCGGAAAAATCTTCTAGTAATAAAACTACAAACAGACCAAATATATATAATATTATATATGTATAAATAACAGCTGGCTATTTACAGGAGGGCACACACACGGACACACACACAGATGGGGGCTGGAAGATATGGCTGAGAGGTGGAGGAGCGGCTGGGGATGGGTGGGGGAGAGGCCCTTCTCTGGGCTGGCTCCTCGGGGGTTTAAGAGCTGAAGTAAACTATAGAGAAGGAACGAGAAGGAGGAGGGAGAGGGGAGAAAGAGAGGAGAGAAAGCAGTGTGTCAGGCCTGGCCCTGCTCCCCCCCTACCCACTCCCCAGCTGGCTGACATCCCTTCCCCTCTGGGACTCAGGTTCTCCACCTGTAAAGCAAGGGGGCTGGACAGGTGGGTTCCAAGGTCTCTTCAAACCCACGGTATGGCCTTGGGACAGACCGGTAGTGCTCTGGGCCTCTGAGACCACAAGCTCTTCAACAATTGGGTGGTTGGCTTCCTAGCCATGTCTCAAGCCCAAGGGCCTTTCCTGCTCTCCTACCCCCCAAATCCAGGGCTCCCAGACTGGGGGTCTTAGGCCCAAAATGTCCTCAAGAGAGCAGTGGGAATCCACCAGCTTTCCCGTTTCCAAAAATCTTAATAGATTTGCCCACAACCAGGAAAAGTGCAGACTAAACAACATCAAGGTTTGGGGCTCTAGATGAATCAGAACTGCCATTGGCAGCTTTATATGCTTTATGATAAATAGTAAAAACTAGGTTAATGACCTTCAAAACCCAGAACTTATAGGGGAAATCTCACCAAAGGGCCCTAGCTACTCCCGTCCTACTCACCAATGATGATGATGAGGATGATGGCGCAAATCACTCCCAAGATGATCATCATCTGGAGGCAAGAGGGGAGGGTCAGTGAGACAGACCATGAAACCCCCATTCACCTCCAGTCCTACCTGGCTCCACCCTTACCTTGAGGTTTTTCCACCAGTATTTGCGCTTGAGCTTGGCTGCACTTGTTTCAAACTGGGAGGCCCCTGCCTGGAGTGCATCGGCACGGTCGTCCAGCTCCGACAGCTTCTGGTCCCGCTCCAGGACCTTGTCCACGTTCACCCTCATGATGTCCACCACCTGGGAGGGGAGCCCCACGAGGCAGGGGGTGTGCCAAGGCCCACCTCAATGAGGGCACTCCTGGACCATGTGCCCACATATAGAAAGAACATGCAGCCTGATGTTTCCAGGTTAACATGCCAAGGGCACACACAGAACATGCATAACACACCTGGGGACATGCCAGGAGCACACATCAGGGGCATGCTGATAGACATCTCAGATGTCATAGCAGCACCTTTTATTTATGGAGTTTCAAGTGGCCTGCCCCCTGGCTGAAACACCCCAGGCTAACAAGGCTAACACTCCCAGTGCACGCTGACAGGAATGGGGCATGGTATCTTTGTTCCAAAACTCATAAATATGAACTGTTATCACCCCCAGTCCAAGTGGACCCCCACACTAGTTTGCCAACCCTCAGGGTCCTTCCTTTCCACTGCCTTTGGCATTCCCCACCCCAACTCACCTCATCCACCTGGGCCTGAGTCTGCTGCAGTCTTCTGTTACTGGTGAGGTTTGGAGGGGGCCCAGGGGGACCTCCCTCCCCAGCCGGGGCGGCAGGGGGGGCGGTGGCTGCGGTAGCCGACCTGAGGGGCGGAGACGGATTAAGACCCTGGGCCTGGAGCCTACGGCCCCGCAGTCAGGGCTCCGCCCATCCGCCTGTCCATCCATCCCTCCCTCCCTTTTTCCTTCCCGGGAGGAAGGCCACCCAATGCGAGCCCTGGATCCCGTCCGGCCTCGCTGCCGAAAAGCTGCGTGACCTTGAGTGAAGCCCCCTTCCCCCTCCAGGCCTCGGTTTCCCCGCCTGTCAAATGCGGGCAACCTCACAGACATGGTCCGGGGGCGATTCGAAATGTCGGGCGGCAGCGATGACAGGGGCGGGGCGGGCGGGCGGACAGACACCGGGTCCGCTCCCTCCGGCGGCCACCGCCCGCGCGCAGTCACGGGCGCTGGCCTGGTCTCCGGGCGTGCGGAGCGCGAGGGGCGCGGGTCGAACCCGGGCCTGGGCCAGGGCGGCGGGCGGCTCAGGCCAGCCCGGGGAGGACAAGGGCGGCCGACTCACATGGCGCGGGCAGCGGGCGCAGGACTTGGCGGCGGCAGCGATAGCGGCGGCAGCGGCGGCGGCGGCGGCGGCTCGCGCTGGCTCCGACTGGCACTGGCTGCCGGGGACGGGAAGATGGCGGCCGCGCGTCACCCACATCCGGGCACTGCGGGCGGGGGTGGGGCGCGGCGGCGACTGGCCCGGAGCAGGCCGCGGGGGCGGGGCGCGGGCGGCTGGGGGCGTGCCCGCGGGGCGGCGGGCCTGGCGCAGCGGTCCCCGCGCCTCCCTCAAACTGCCCGCCCCACGCCCGCGCCAGCCTGCCCGGCCGGACCGGAGCCCGCACAGCCGCCCCCGCAGCTCGAGGTCTCCCCCTGTGCCCAGCTCCCCCCGCCTGGCGACCCGCCTTCAGCCCTGGGCTGGGCTGGGGGTGGGAAATGAGAGAGGGCAAGTGCAGGCCCCGGCACTGCGGGTGTCTCCCAGGGTCCCTGGATGCGAGGGGGTGTGAAGGGGAATGAGGCAGCTCTTCCTCCGCTCCCAGCCAAGTCAGCAGGAGTGTGCGAGGTGCCCCTGCTTACCCTGGAGGTCAGCCGGGGGTACTTGGCAGGCGAGGCCCGACTGAGGGGGGGCAAGCTCAGCACCCAGCGGGGCGGGTAGAGGCTGCGCGATGGGGCCGTTCCCGCATTTGGCGGCTGCAGACGGGCCAAACCTACTCTGGCCCAGAGTTGAGGCAGCTACTCTGGCCTCCAGAGGAGGGCTCAGCCTTTTCCCCTAAGCACAGGGCTGGGCCGAAAGGGACAAGGTTTTTGCTTTGCTTTGCTTTGTTGTTTTGGTGGAAAGAGAACAATAGGCAAAGGGGGCGCCTGCTGGACCCAGGTTCGTGGTACTACTTTACGTGCGGATTAGTCTCGTCGGTCTGACCTTGGACAGTTCCAGCCCGGTCTCCGGACCCAAAATACATTAGCTGTGTAAGCACTAAATCTGTATTTGTTAAATGGCTTGATCTGGAACATGGTGGAGAAGATGATCCGTGCCCCGTCCATCCCTGACGGATCTCTCCTTGGATCCTGTCAGACCCTGCAGCTGCACAGGCCCACCCAGCTCATCCCAGCAGGCCTGGCACCTCAGCCAGGAGGAAATAGGAGCAGGTGAACCGCCTATGCAGTGGAGTAGATGAAGGCAGCTTTCAAGATGAAGAAGGGGGCATCTTAGGGGAGCTCTAGTGGGGGGTCATTGTGTCCCTGGAAGAGGAGAAGGGGAGGCTGGTGGCCTTGGCCTCGGAGACAAACAAGAGCCAGCTTCTTCCCTGCCCCCTCAGGCTTCCCAGGGCCTCCAGGTGTGAGAACCTCCCCCATGCAGCACCCACCCCCTCCCAGCAGAAGCCTGGGGACTGGCTGTGTCACGAGAGGTGTCCTTTCCTAGCTGGGGCAGGGAGGGAGCCTATGTGTTGGGTGTGGGGACTCAGCAGAGCTGGGATAAAATGCTCTCAACTCCCTCCTCCTCTGTGAAGCAGCCACTTCCCTGATCCGTGTGCACACAATGTCTAGTGGCTCAACCTATGTGAAAAGGAAGGAAAGAGTGGCTCCCATGATGGCGTCAGATCCCACTGTGGGGGGCTAGCTCTTGCTTTTTGGGCCTGAGACGACTCCACTCTCTAGCCAGAGAACAAAAATACCGAATCCTAAGCTTTTAAGTTCAAAAGCCACAGTACCTGGGTGTAAGACAGAGAAGTTGGAAGGAGGTACACACAGGCAGATCCCCTCCCAGCTCTGCCCCAACACCCTCCCTGCACTAGCTGTGAAGCTAGCCGAGGACTAGACAAGATGTTAGACACTGGTTTGGGCGTGATCCCATGTCCACTTATGGCGGAGTCCAGGACATGAAAGGGACAGAACCTGAAATAAATTTCATGCGGCAGGGCTGCTGCGGGGTGTGGCTTGGAGAGCTGGCAGTTGCTATTGCTACTGGACCCAGGTGGGAGCAGCAGCAGAGCAGAAATGAGAGCACGTGTGATCCATGGAGTCAGGGACTGGGAGAATTTATCTTAGAATTCTCACTGCGTGGTACCGGCCCCCCAACCTGTGCTGTGGTGTTAAGGAACTCCCCAAATTTAGATCAATAGTGGAGGCAGGAGAAGGGGAGGGGTGGGATGACACACCTCAACTGGAAATGAGTAAGGGAATGTTTTCTTCAAGCAGGTAGAATGGAGACCCAGATAAGGGTAAGTCGAACTAAAGGAGAGTAAGGTAATATATTTGTATAACTGAGATCTGGCTTCTACATTTACCTGCTTCAGGGCTTGTCAACTGAATCTCTGGGCCCCACTGCCAAGGTTTATTCAAAGGCTGCAGGAGGGGGCCCAAGTACACCTCTAACAAGCACCTCTGGTGATTCAGATGTAGTTGACGCTTAATAAAGGTTTTCATTTCTTGTTTTTTTCCTCTCCTAACATAACTGGCTGAGAAGTTGGGACGAAAGGGGGCTGGGTCATTTCCACACTAATGAACTTGCTCCATCCACATGAGCCAAACCAGACCAAAATAGTCATGAATTTCAGAGATCTTGTGTGTCCCTCAACACAGCATGTAAATCAAGGCCTTCTAGTTAGAAACAAAAGAAGCACACCCTTGGGAATACTGCTTGGAATACAGATCCAGGGGCTAGCACCACCACCATCCAATCCAATCAGCTGCTCAAACTCTGTGACCTCTGGCTGAGCCCTCCTCCAATCAGGAAGGCTTTGGAGCTGCCTGCCAAGCCCTGGGTTCCTGGAGAGGAGAGAAACTACCAGGGATCTACTGTGTGCCAGAGGCTTTTCAGAGATTGCTACATGTGCTCAGTTTCCTAATTACAAAAGTAATGTGACTGCATTCTTCTTGCAAAATATTAAAATCTTATACATATGCCAAAACCGGTTTGGCTCAGTGGATAGAGCGTCGGCCTGCGGACTGAGGGGTCCCAGGTTCGATTCCGGTCAGGGGCATGTACCTTGGTTGCGGGCACATCCCCGGTGGGGGGTGTGCAGGAGGCAGCTGGTCGATGTTTCTCTCTCATCTAGATCTCTATCCCTCTCCCTTCCTCTCTGTAAAAAATCAATAAAAATATATTTAAAAAAATAAATAATAAAATAAATAAAATAAAATCTTATACATAAAGCTGAGGCTCCCTGGTCACCCCCCAACTCATTTGTCTTTTTTTTTTTTTTTAACTTTCTGTAAGGTTTCATATATCCTCCTTTTATGGAGGAAAAAATTTTTGTTTTATTTATTTTTTTAATTCAAAAAATGCAATATATTATCTCACTGAGGTTAATGATATTTTTAAAATTCAATATTAGATTTTATTTACTTTTAAAATAACTTTCTTTTTAAATTACAGTTGACATACTTACTATATTATATTACTTTCAGGTGTATCACCCAGTAATTAGACACCTATATAACTTACAAAGTGATCACTCTGATAAATCTAGGACCCATCTGACACCATATACAATTATTACAATATTATTGACTATATTCTTTATGCTGTACTTTACATCCCCATGACTATTCTGTAACTATCAATTTGTACTTCTTAATATCTTCAGCTTTTCCATCCATTCTCCTAACCTCCCTCCCATCTGACAACTGTCAAAATGCTCTCTGTATTTATGAATCTGCTTATGTTCTGCTTATTTATTTTGTTTTTTAGATTGCATGTATAAGTGAAATCATGTAGTATTTGTCTTTCTCCTGCCTGACTTATTACATCTGACTTATTTCACTCAGCACAATACCCACTAGGTCCATCCATGTTGTTGCAGATTTTATTCTTTTTTATGGTTGAATCATATTCCATTATATATATGCACCATTTCTTCTTTATCCATTCATCTGTTCTATTGATGGGCAATTAGGTTGCTTCCATACCTTGGTATTGTAATTAATACTGCAATGAACATATGGATGCATATATCCTTTGTTGTTGTTGTTAATACTCACCCAAGGATATTTCCCCCCACCATTGAGAGAATGAAAAAGAGGGAGAATGGGAGAGAAATCACCTCCCCCATGCACTCTGACCTGGCCAGGGATCAAACCTGCAACCCAAGTTCATGCCCTTGACCGGTAATTGAACCCAGGACTCTTCAGTGTGTGGGGTCAATGATCTAACCACTGAGCACACCCATCAGGGCTGCATATGTCTTTTTTTTTTAATTTCTTTATTGATTAAGGTGTCACATATTTGTCCTCATCCCCCCATTCCCATCCCACACCCCTCCCCACAGATGCCCCCACCCCCCTGTTGTCCTTAACCATTGGTTAGGCTCGTATGCATGCACACAAGTCCTTTGGTTGATCTCTCCCCCCTACCCTCACCCTCCTCTCCCCTCCCTCTGAGGCCCGACAGTCCGATCGATGCCTCCTTGTTTCTGGGTCTGTTCTTGTTCATCAGTCTATGTTGTTCATCATTTCCCCTAGATGAGTGAGATCATGTGTTACTAGAAATATAAGAACCGAATGTGAGACGAGCAATAATAGTTATGCTGACAGGCAAATGAATCAGTCTGTAGTGAGTTTCTTTCTGGACCAACAGTTCTTTTGAGACCCAATTTCAATGTCCACCAGTTCCTTATGTGTACGTGTCGGCACTGACTTTTCAGCTCTGGATGGTGGACAAATGGTGGTAATGCAGGTCCGACTCCCTCTGGTTTGGTCTCGCCCGGACCCAGGGGCGCGGCCTCACCCGGACCCAGAGGCGCGTGGCCTCACCCGGACCCGGGACCCAGCCTCACTCTGACCCGGGTCCCAGCCTCTCTCGGACCCAGGGGCGCGCGGCCTCACCTGGACCCGGGACCCAGCGGGGCTTCGTCTTCTTGATCCCAATTCCCTCTCAGCAATTCCTTCGGCCATTTTCTCAAAACTCCTGGGCGGCTGCCACAGAACTCGCTGGGCGGCGGGCTCCGCGAGGCTCCGGTGCGCCCGGTGCGCAGCGGCGGGCTGGTCCGAGGTCCGCTCCGACGGCACTTGGGTCTGCAGCGGCGGCCGGTCGCCGGGCGTGCGCACCTGGCCGCTTCCGGGGCGCAGAGATTCTCGAAGGACTCGGAGGTCAGCAAGCGCGGAGTCTCCCACCCCATGTCTCCTGTTGTAGTTGAGCTTTGATTGCTGTTGGCACAGCAATGGGAGGGATTTGCTCCCAGGCCAATTGGCTATGAGGACTAGCCGTCACCATGTAGAGGAGTGTTGCTCATGGAGGTGCTTTGGTATGGTCTGAAGCTGGCCACTAGGTATGCTGGCTCTAGGGCTTCTTAGGAGGTGCAGGCTAAGGTCAGCCACAGCTTGTGCCCTGTCTGGGGCCACCACCTGGCTACCCAGCCACCCAGCATGAGCTACAGAGCAATATACAGGTGACTGCTACTTGTGCTGGGCTTGAAGGTCACCGGGAGAGGCCAAACTACAAACCAAGGCTGGCTGCCACTTAGTGAAAGGAACATGGCATGCCAAGGCCAGATGTGGCTTGTTTGAGATATTTTAGTAAAGTGTGAAGCATAAGCCAAAAGAGGCCATTTTTATGGAAAAGCCCCTGGAAATGGCTTGGGTGGCCCACAAGTTGGGTGGGGCAGGGTCTTAGGGAATCATCAGGGCAGGGTAAACAGTGTTATCCAAGTTGATGGAGACTCAGATATGGTGCCCACCAGCACTTATACGGGGAGGGCTTAGCAAAGAAACAATGGCTACTGCCAGCTCTTCTGTCTGGGAGAAAGCTGCGCCTCCAGCCCTTGTCCTGATGCCAGATAATTCAGTTCCTCCCCAATGTGTCCCTGGAACTTTCAAGCTGCTGCCCCTGCACTGGAGCTCAGAGCACGTGAGCCAGAATAAGTCCATGTGTGGAGCCCTTTAAGAGAAACACCTGGGACCACAGCAGCCTTCCAGCTCATTCAGCCATAACCCTAGCTAGTTTTCACAGCCAGAAGTTATGGGAACTTGTCTTCCTGGCACTGGAACCCCGGGCTGGGGCCCCTCCTCTTCCAAGGGGACCTCCACAGCCAAGACATCCCTCCCACATGTGGGTGTGGGACCAGCCCTTTCCTCATCTCCACCCCTCCTACCTGTCTCAACGTGACTTCTTCATATCCTTTGTTATACGACTTCTGTACCCCTAGATTTCAGGCTGTTCTCAATGATGGTTGTTCTGTAATTTAGTTGTAATTTTGATGTGGTTGTGGGAGGATGTGAAATCAATATTAGATTTTAAACTAGGTAATAGGTAATGATCAAAATTCAAAAGTTACAAAGGAATGAACAGTGAACCCTGGTTTCCAGCTGCCCAGGATCCCTACCTGACACAGCTGCTGTCTCCAATCTTGTAAATGTTTACAGATACTTTTTTTTTTTTCTTTTTCAAGTACAAATACTAACAGACTATCTGTATTGAGTTGCCTCTTTTCTTTCCTTTTTTTTTTTTTTTTTTTTGAGAGAGAGAGAAACATTGATTTGTTGTTCCACTTATTTATGCATTCACTAGAGGCTCGGTGCACAAAATTTGTGCATGGGGAGTCCCTCACCCCAGTCTGCACCCTCTCTAATCCGGGACCCCTTGGGGTTGTCCAACTGCCAGTTTACGCCTGATCCCGCAGTTGGACATCCCTCTCACAATCCGGGTCTGCTGGCTCCTAACCCCTCGGCCTGCCTGCCTGATCACCCCTAACCCCTCTGCCTACCTGCCTGATTGCCCCTAACTGCCCTCCCCTGCCAGCCTGATCACCCCTAACTGCCCTCCCCTGCCAGCCTGATCGCCCCTAACTGCCCTCCCCTGCCGGCCTGATCGCCCCTAGCTGCTCTTCCCTGCTGGCTTGATCGCCCCTAACCGCCTCTGCTTCAGACCCTGCCACTGTGACTTTGTCCAGAAGGAGGACCAGATGACTGGAAGATGTCCGGTTGACCCAGTCTAATTAGCATATTACCCTTTTATTAGTATAGATTAGTTGATTCTTGTATGTGCCCTGACCTGGGATAGAACCTGCTGTTCACATTCAATACGGAGCCACCGAGAGGATGATTGGAAAGTGTGTGTGTATGTGTGTGTGGGGGGAGGGGGCGGGGAATGGACATTCATTGGCTATTAGTTTTGCTGTAGGACAATTGAAGCTTTTTCACGTGGACTCCCAAGTGTTGGTAGGTGACAGGCTTTCTCTGGTCCACTGAGTGTTTTGAGAGAACATTATCTTCTGTTCTTCCCCTGTCCTTGATGAGGGAGTGGATCTGGAATAGGATGGGGGCTTCTGTTTCTAGTCTCAGCCCTTAGCTTTGCTGGGCCTGAGCCTAGTGTCCCCGAATTCAAAGCCTCCTCAAAAATGAGTATGGGGAAGGAGGGGTGGTATGTGTGACTCATGTGTGAGGTGAGGCAGCGCCAGGGGTTTTATCACTGAACACAGACTCTCAGCTCCCCCACTGTTTAGCGTGGCCAGACCCAGAACCTGGGGACATGCAGGATCTTTGGGCATCATGTCCTCCTGACTCCCTCTGCCCTGCTTAGTCTGTCACCACACTTTGGCTCCTGTCCAGCCTCCAAAACCTTGTTGAAATCCTTGGTCTGCTGCTGTCTTCTCTCCTGATCTCGTAGTCCTCGTAGATTTACACAACTTTGACTGCTCTCCTGTTATTTGGTTAACCTTTGGAAAGGAGAGAAGAGAAATGCTCATGACCCGTCTTCCATGTTTAACCAGAAGTTTTACCACAATTTATTTAACCCCTCAGGGATCAGCCTTTTAGGTTGTTTCCAGTTTCTTTGCTATTTCAACAGTGCTCTTAGGACCATTGTAAATACCTACCATGATCAGCCCTCAATCCTATGAGATAGGCATTATCTTGATTTTACATTTAGGGAAACTTAGGCTTGGATAAATGTCTTGGGGTGTCTTTTTTAAAAAGTTGGCTAAATGGTGGACTCCTGGGCACCTGTTTGGGGAGGACTCGTTGCCCAGTGTTCCTATAAGGACAGCCCTGATTAGACTCATAAAGCCCTGATCACTTGCTACCAGTTTGGCCAGGAAGCCAGCTGGACAGCACAGGCCCAGCCCTCAAGGCCACTGTGAAGCTGGGTAGTGTTACATGGGCAATGGGGGAGCCACAAACCAGAGCCCTGTGTGGGCAGGACAAGACAGGCAGGTCATAGTCTGCTGGGACTAGGAGATGGGGATCCCTCCTGGTCCCACTCACTCTTCTACCTCCATTCATTAGAAATTCACTGGGGTTGACAAGCTCCTCTATTTGGGGGAGGGGAGTCCTCCTCTAAATGGTGTGGTTGGCAAGAAGCCATGTTTTCCTCATTTCCCTCCGTATCACCTGCCAAGCCAGAGCTTGCTGGTAGTGGGTGCTCAATAAACTCTTGTAATAATGAGCCAGCTGATTTGGCCTGACAACCAGGAGACTCGGGTTCTAACCCCAGCTCGTCCTATCTGCATGATGTCCTGAAGCAAATGGCTTTCTCCTTGGGCTTCATTTCCCTCATTTGCTAATTGAGGGCTCTTTCATTCTACAATGCTAGGCATTCTGCTGGCATCAGGAATTGCAATAACACACAAGAAAAGAGATTATTAAACACAGTGTGATTGTCAATTATATCTCAATAAAGCTGAAGAAAAAACACACCAAGAGATCTTTTTAATTTTTGTTTCAAATTATAAGAGAAAGTTTATTTAGAAAGTTATAGAGGTAGGAGAAGTGAGCCAGCTGGACTGCATAGGAAACAAGTTACGGAAGCAAGAAAGGCCCTTGGAGCTTAAGAGAGAACAAGGCAAAGGTAACGTGCCTGGGGGAAGAAGAGGGCACGGGAAGGGCGAGGGCATGCTCCCAAGAGGGAGAGCCTTGAGATCTTTGATGGACATAATAATCAAGACACTTGCCAATACAGTATTACTGGACTAAAGGGTTTTGTTTGTCTGTGTGCATCAAAGCCCAATCAAACGCTAACAGGAATTTGCAGCCAAGAAAGTAAAGGGTTATTTTTAAGGAAATGGCGCCCCAACTGGAGTCACAGGGATGGGTTATATAAGGGGAATTCACTGGTGGCTAAAGGAGTTGGGGTCTGGGCTCTATTGATTGGTTGGGACCAGAGGAGTAGTTAATCACTGTATCAGGTCCTGATGTCAGTCTTGGCATTGTTCTGTCTGGTTTCATGAGGGTGTGGTTTGTCGGGCCATTGTGCTTTTCTGGGCCTGGGGTTGAACCACAACTGAAGTCATGATGTTATCTGTAGCTAGAACAAACTCTTGTTTCTGTGTTCAACAGACCCGTGGCTTTGTTCTTAAGAGAGTTTGATGCTGACCAGAACCTGAGGTTCTAAATGCTTAATGATTAAGGAAAAGAGTGTGTGTGTGGGGGGGGGACAGAAAGGAAAAAGAATCCTATCTAATAATAGACAAATATGCAAATTGACCATACCTCTGACACACCCACAAGCCACACCCACCATCCAATCAGAGTGAGTATGCAAATTAACCCAAACCAAGATGGCTACAGCCACAGAGAGCAAGGTTTCCTAGGTAACAGAGGAAGCCAAGCTTTCCGCCTGCCCTGGCCAGGCCTAAGCCTCCACTCAAGCTACAATGTTTCAATTATAGAAGGTAAACAAATTCAAACAAATGGCGGCAGAATGGAGCTTGAGAGAGCAGGCCAGGGTTGCCGCCGGCAACAGGGGAAGCAAAGCTTTCCGCACACCCTGGCTGGGCCCACCCGCTTAAGGCAACAAAGTTTCAATTATAACCCCAACACAAATGGCTGCCGGCCGCTCAGAGGGAGCCCCAGGCTTGGCTCCGCTCCAGGCTACAAAGTTTCAATTGTAGAAGGAAAATAAATTCCAGATACCAGGGCCTCCACTTGGGTTGCCAGGGGGCGTGGCCGGCCTGCAAACCACCACAGGCCCCTCGCTCAGGCCGCCCCACACCCCAAGGGAACCCCCACCTGATCCGGGATGCCCTTCAGGGCAAACCAGCTGGCCCCCACCCCTGTACCAGGCCTCTATCCTATCTAATAAAGGAGTAATATGCAGATTGATCATCACTGCAACACACAATATAGCTGCCCCCATGTGGTCAAAGATCCTGCCCCCATGTGGACACAAGATGGCCACCACAAGATGGCCAGCAGGAGAGGGCAGTTGGGAGGCACCTGGCCTGCAAGGGAGGGCAGTTGAGAGGGACCAAGCCTGCAAGGGAGGGCAGTTGGAGGTGATCAACCCTGCAGGAGAGGGCAGTTAGGGGTGACCAGGCCAGCAGAGGAGGGAAGTCGGGGGCAAACAGGCTGGCAGCAGAGTGGTTAGGGGGTGATCAGGCTGGCAGGCAGAAGCAGTTAGGGGCAATCAGGAAGGCAGGCAGGCAAGCAGTTGGGAGCCAGCAGTCCTGGATTGTGAGAGGGATCCCATATTGGAGAGGGTACAGGCTGGGCTGAGGGACAACCCTCCTCCGTGCATGAATTTCATGCACCGGGCCTCTAGTATATATATATTTCTGAGAGGAAGGGAGAAGGAGAGATAGAAACATCAGTGATGAGAGAAAATAATCGATCAGTTGCCTCCTGCACGCCCTCTGCTGGGGCTTGAGCCCACAACCCGGTCGTGTGCCCTTGACCAGAATGGAACCCAGGACCCCTCAGTCTGCAGGGCAGGCTTTATCCACTGAGCCAAAACAGCTAGGGCAAAACGGTCTTTTTTAAAATAAGAATTTGAGTCAAACTGACAACATATACCATATCAGTATCTTAAATGCTTTCAGAAAGGGTCGTATTAAAGACACACGTTTCTGCACGGTTACAACAGCTCAAACAAATTTCAGCCAAAAGGAAGACTGAGGGCTCGCTCACCGGAAGCCGCAGGATCCAGGTGCTCACGGGTCAGCAAGGCTTCTTCTTCCCTGGCCGCTGACTCGGCTTCACTTCCAAACAGGGAAGATAAGCAGCTGCAGGCTCATATTATTTTTAAATAGTATAGTTTGTATGTTTGTTTTTAATTTATGTGGTTCAAATTCCAAAAGTTCAAAGAGCATACGGAGAAAGTCTCTCTCCAGCCCCGTCTCACAGCTACCCACCTTCTGCCACCCAACAGCCGGTCCTCCGTTCCCTGTGCCTCCTTCCACAGGCGTGCTGTGCTCACAGCTTTCCACTCGTTCACACAAAGGGAAGCAAACTGTATGAACTCCTCTGTGCCTTCCTTTAGGTAACGTGGAGATCATTCCATAACAGTATATAAAGTTTGCTTTTTCCCCTGGGTGCATAGTATTACACTGAAACATAATTTAACCAATCCCCCGTTGACATTTAGATTGTTTCCAATCTTTTCCAATACAAGCAAAGCTACAAAAAAATAAATAAATAACCTACACATTCCCATTTCACCTATATGCAAATGTGTAGGGCTAATTCCTATAAATAAAAATCCTAGGTCAAAGGGTATGGGTACTTGTAATTTTTATTGATTTTGGTGGATATTGCCAAATTGCTCTTTGTGGATATATTTCCAATTATTACTCCACCCCCAGCAAACAGGTGAGGCCTGCTTGCTTAAACCCATACATACCCTCTCTAACTTTCTATGAAACTTTTTGGTCATTACAAATATAAATTAAAAATGATTTGCTTTTTTTTTTAGAGAGAGAGAGAGTGGAAAGGAAGGGAAGGAGGGAGAGAAAGAGAAACATGGATCTGAGAGAGAGACACATTGATTGGTTGCCTCCCACATGGGGAACAAACCTGCAACCCAGGTATGTGCCCTTCACCTGCATCAAACCTACAAGCCTTTGATGTGTAGGCTGAGGCTCTACCACTGAGCAACACCAGCCAGGGTGATTTGCATTTTTTTATGGTGAATGAGGTTAGGCATCTTTCAACATATTTGAGAGTTGTTTATGTGTCCTTTTATGTAAAATGTCCATACATATTTTTGTACATTTTTATTGGGTTGTTGGTATTTTTCTTACAGATCTGTAGGAGATATCTATGTATCAACATTAGCTCTTTCTCTGCAATATGAATTCTATTTTTCCTTGATTGTCAGCTGTCTTTTAACGTTTGCCATGCATACATTTAACATTTTAATATAGATTCAAATGTATGTCTTCTCTTTCATGACTTCTGTGTTTTGTTTTCATACTTAGAAATGTCTCCCCCGTTCTAAACTATTTACTTCTGCATGTGGTATTCTTGCCCAAAATGCATAATCTACCTAGTCATGAGGAAACATTGGACAAATCCAAACTGAGACATTCCACAAAATAACTCACCAGTATTCTTCACGTGTGTCAAGGGGAAAAAACCAAAACGACCAAGGAACTGTCTCAGATTGGAAAAGGCTAAGGAGACATGACAACTAAATCCGATGTGAAGCCCTGGATTAGATCCTGGATGACAATGGGCAATAGTAGGAAAACTGGCAAAATTTAAATAAGACCTGTTGATTAGTTAATAGCATTGTATCAATGATAATTTCCTGTTTCAATTACTATACCACTAGTGGCCCAGTGCATGAATTCGTACATAGGTAGGGTCCAGCGGACCCGCCCTGATGGAGGCCTGATCTGGGGGGCCAGCCAGGGGGAGGCTGCGGGAGGTTGGCTGTCCCCAGTGAGCATCATAGCAACCTGTCATCCTGTTCGTTCTGGTCGCTTGGCTTTTATATATAGAGATGGCTATGCAAGCTGTTAATATTTGGAGACGCTGGGTGAAAGGTACTCAGGAACTTTGTACCATTTTTGCAGTTTTCTGTAGTCTAAAATTATTCACAATATAAAGGTTAAAAATTTCAAGGTTTCTTTGAGTTCATGATTTTTTACACTGTAATCTTTTGTTCTAAATGTGTTTTCTTATTGATTTGAGAGAGAGAGAGAGAGAGAGAGAGAGAGAGAGAGAGAGATTGGTGGGGGAATTGAGCCTGCAACACAGGCATGTGCCCAGTGACCTCTGGATGTATTAGGGATAATGCTCAACCAACTGAGTCACTGGCTTGGGCTACACTGTAATCTTTTCTTTCTCTCTCTCTCTCTCTCTCTCTCTCTCTTCTTTCCTTCATTCTTTCTTTCAAAGAGGGAGAGGGAGAGATAGAAACATCAATGATGAGAAAGAAGCTTTGATCGGCTGCCGGCTGCTTCCTGCATGCCCCCTACTGGGGGGCAAGTCTGAAACCACCCTGATGGGGGATCAAACCGTGACCTCCTAGTTCATAAGTTGATGCTCAACCACTGGGCCACACCAGCTAGGCATGTAATCATTTATCTACCTGTAATATTTGTGTAAGGTATTGATCCATATTTTCCTCTAGATGGTTACTCAGTTGTTCTTTTATTGACTAATCCCACTTTTTACCACTGATATTTTTATTTTTCAATTATCTATTTTTAAAAATTGAGATAAAAATACATAACAAAATTTACCCATTGTAACTATATTTTTAGTGTACAGTGCAGTAATGTTAAATACATTCACATTATTGTGCAACCAATCTCCAGAACTCTTTTCATCTTGAAAAACTGCATGTGGTACCTCTTAATAATTCCTCCTCTCCTCTTCCTTCTAGCCCCTGGCAACCACCATTCTACTTTCTGTCTCTATGAATTTGACTGCTTTTGGTATCACATGTAAGTGCAACCATGAAGTATTTATTTTTTGTGATTGCCTTATTCTGATTAACAAGCCACTAATTTCACAATAAAAAGGAAACCTATTTCTTTTTAAAAAAATATTATTGATTTCAGAGAGGAAGGGAGAGGGAGAGATAGAAATGTCAATGATGAGAGGGAATCATCGATTGGTTGCCTCCTGCACACCCCCCAAGCCTGCAACCCTGGTATGTGCCCTGACAGGGAACTGAACCATGACCTCTTGGTTCATAGGTCAATGCCCAACCACTGAGCCAGCACGGCAGGAAACCTATTTCTGATGCTAATTGGCAAATCTTCTGGTGTTGACTAAGAAACAAATAGTTGAAGCGCTTGTAGTAGCTACTTCTGGAGTGTGGACGAGGGAATTGAGGCACAGAGAGCCTAAGTGACCTACCTGTTGCTGATCACACAGCCAAGAAGGAAGCGGGTGCACTTTGAACCCTCAGCTTGCTTCCATAACTTTTGCCCTGGGCTAGAGCTCACATAAGAGAGCCAAGACTTGGAAACCTGCAACATCTGGTTGGTGTTTGAAGACGAGAGGCGGATGAAGTCAATCAAGGAGTAGTGACCACCAACATTTAAGGGACACGCAAAGGAGACAAACCAGTATTATGTCCCCAGTGACTGATACACTGTAGGTCCTCAATCAGTATTCACTGGATGAGTCTGAGGAGTAGCCAGCACAGTAGGAAGTAAACCAGGTGAATCAATTTTCAGAAGCCAAGAGAGAAATTTTTTTAAAAAGAGAAGAGTAGTCAACATATTATATGCTGCAAAGAGGTCAAGCTAAAGTCTAAGAAGTGCCCGGCCCATATGGCTCAGTGGTTGAGTGATGACTAGGAGGTCATAGTTCCATTCCCGGTCATGCCAGGGCACAGGCTCCATCCCCAGTAGGAGACGTGCAGGAGGCAGTTGATCAACAGTTCTCTCTCATCATAGATATTTATCTCTCTCTCCCCCTCTCTGAAATCAATAAAATATATATTTAAAAAATAAAGTCTGAAAAGTGACCTCTGGTTTTAGACACAAGGGAGTAATTAATGATAAGTAGTTTCTTGAGCCAAAACCGGTTTGGCTCAGTGGATAGAGCGTCGGCCTGCGGACTGAGGGGTCCCAGGTTCGGTTCCGGTCAAGGGCATGTACCTTGGTTGCGGGCACATCCCCAATGGGGGGTGTGCGAGAGGCAGCTGATTGATGTTTCTCTCTCATCGATGTTTCTAACTCTCTATCCCTCTCCCTTCCTCTCTGTAAAAAATCAATAAAATATATTAAAAAAATAAAAAAGAAGTAGTTTCTTGGGATGGTAGGGGCAGAAGTGTGCTGGCAAATGTTAACAACCAACTTTCCAAAAAAGTGTCCATTTATGGATGTACATAATCTTTCCTAATAATAAACATGTAAATTGACCGTACCTCTGCTACGCCAGAGTATGCAAATTAACCCAATAAAGATGGTGGTTAATTTGCATACATACCTGGGCCCCAGGAACCTCCTCGGCACCCAGGTCACTCCCAGCCGGCCATCCCACGGAGGCTTTAGGCTTGGGGGACGGGGGTACCCGCTTCCCAAGCCTACAGCCTGGGGCGGAGGCTGTAGGCTTGGGAAGGGGCCGAGCCTGGAATCGGAGGGAAGGGGAAAAAAATCAATGGAAACATATCCTCAGGTGAGGATAAAAAGAAAAATAAAGAAATGTCATACCTTATGAAAGGCACATCTTAAAAATGCCTAAAGAAAGTTATCATTTTTTCATGGTGAAGGGACTGGAGTCCATGTTGATGAAAATACCTTGGCGGCTGCGGTGACTGGCAGTGGCTGCAGCAGCGGGGTGATTGGGCTGGCACCTTCCTCTGATCAGCCCGGTTGCCTCCCACAAAGGGAGGACAGGCTGCTCCAACAGGGAGTGGGCCTAAGCCATCAGTAGGACATCCCCTGAGGGCTCCCAGTATGTGAGAGGGGGCAGGCTGGGCTGAGGGACCCCTCCCCAGTGCACGAATTTCATGCACCGGGCCCCTAGTTTTATTATAAATTTCACTGATATAACAGATATGTAACAGAATGCACAAATAATAAAATATACAATATTCTTTATTCTGTATTCCACTTTTATATCCATGATTTCATAAATGGAGTTGTATCCATTTATATAGTTTCAACATGAATGTTGTTTGATATTTTTATTTACATTTTCAAGTAAGACAAAAAGTGAAACAATGAAGATATGTTGAAACTTCTGGTTCCTCAGTGACTTGAGTGATTTCTTGTCCAAAATGTATAATCTCAATCTAAACATGAGAAAACACTAGACAAATCTGATAATAGTTTACAAATCCTGGAAGAATATTTCCTCAATTTTTTGTGTTATTCACAATGCAACAGTTACAGACACTTCTAAATAGAATCTGCATTATTAACATTTCTCCATTGCTTTCTTAAATCTACACAATCACAATTGTTATGTTGTGTTTGCCAATTTCTGTGGTGTAAATATTCCCACCAAGGCCAATTTATATCTTTCTTCCTCACTTTCTTTCTTGTTGGAGAGAGAGAGAAAGAGAGAGAGAGAGAAAGAGAGAGAGAGAGAGAGAGAGAGAGAGAGAGAGAGAGAGAGAGATCTTTTTTCCACTTATTTATGCATTCATTGGTTGCTTCTTGTATGTGCCCTGACTAGAACCTGAAACCTTGGCATATCAGGATCATGCTCTAACCAACTGAGCAACCTGACCAGGGCTCAATTTCAAACTGTCAATCAGATGTTACTAAATAAATAAAGAAGAGATACACAGTAGTAAAAACTTATATAGTATCTCTGCCATACAGATACATAAATGTAAATAATCTTAAGAGTATATAATAGTGGCCCTGGCCTGGTTGCTCAGTTGGTTAGAGCATCATCCTGATATGCCAAGGTTTCAGGTTGGTCCCCAGTCAGGTCACATACAAGAAGCAACCCCACCAAACCTCAGAGGGAAGGCAGGGGAACGGGGAGAGAGAGGGGTAAGAGATCAACCCAAGGACTTGTATGCATGCATACAAGCATAACCAATGGACACAGACAGCAGGGGGGTGAGGGCATGTGCTGGGGGGGGGGGGAGTGGCCAGGGAGAGGTCAATGGGGGAAAAAGGAGACATATGTAATACTTTCAACAATAAAGAATTTAAAGAAAGAAGCAACCAATGAATACATTGTGGAACAACAAATTGATGGTTCTCTCTCTCTACCCCCCCTTCCTCTCTCTCTCTAAATAAAAAATTTAAAGAGTATGATAGTAAAATGTAAAATAAAGTATTGAATTTTGAGTATCACCTCTGTTTTTAAATATACTGTATATATTTTATTGATTTCAGAGAGGAGGGGAGAGGGAGAGAGAGAAACATCAATGATGAGAGAGAATCACTGTGTTACATTTAGCCACTCTGCCTACTGGGGATAGAGCCCAAAACCTGGGCATGTGCTCTGACTGGGAATCAAACCAGTGATTGGTTTATGAGTTGATGCTCTTACCACTGAACCACACCGGCCAGCCTATAATTTAATGTTTTATAATAATAGCGCTGAACAACTGGTTCACAATGTTTCTGTAAACAAAAAGTTATCTTTCACAAATTAGTAGAACACACCCCTGGGTGGGGATGAAAGCCAGACTGAGTGGGATATGACTTCCCTGACCAATGTCCACCTTTTCTCACAATATGCTCCCCTATCTCTCCGCTCCAGCCAGGGCCTCACTCAAACTGCTGCTATAGAAGCAGCACCTGCTACTTTGGGCAAATTGATTCCTATTCCATAGCATGAGTAAGTTTACTTTGTAGCACAACTAATTGCTATTAAATGACTCTGGAAGTATCGGATATTGTTTCTTTTCTGTCTCTACTAGTCGTAATAGCTGTGATGGCTGAGGCTGAGTATGGGTCATATTCACATGGATTCCCTCAGGAGTACCTATTACAGTGTACTGCATATAGTAAGTGCTCAATAAGTATTCACTGACTGAATGCTCAAGATGAAGGGCTGTCAGGGGAAGAAAATATGGACAGGGAAAGGTTATGTATGTGTGAGGCAACACCAGAAAGCATCTTTTAGGATGCCTTTAGGTTATTTAGAATGCCCTGGTTCCATCTTCCCAACATACACCATACCAGGAAGCATCTATCCTGTTTCAAGTTAGAAATTTTTACTACAAGTAAAAATTTGTAGAAATTTTTACTACAAGTTTGTATGTATAATACCTAATCGGTATATGTGTTTTAATAACCTTTTAAACATGTTCTTGCCATGTGCTGACATGCAGAGGTGGGATATTGCTCCCCTGTGAACAAGTTTGCCAGGTTTCTGGATGGGAGCTCCAACCACCAGGAAAACCGCAGTTGAACAGGTGGCCTTTCTTGCCATAGTGAGATGGGTTATCTGTGACACCAGGTACGGCCAAAATTAACGTGTTTTGTTTTGTTTACATTACCGTTTTGTAAAAAACCATGAAACACAAATGATTCTTTGCTTATTCAAGTTTTCAAAACCTTTTTCTTTTAAATATTAATAACGAAAACCTGGAGCTTAGATATGAAACTTACTGACAACTATTTTCCGGAGAACTGAAGCTACCGGCCAACTGAAGCAGTTCACCACTACCAACGCGAGAACAAAGGGAGAGATCGTCAGGAAGAATCAGATTAGGAGCAATCAGGGTGTTGCAAGTCCTGATTACGCAGAGACGTTAATCACGAATCATGCGATCTCCAATCATCATGTTCCAATCTGCCCTCCCGAAGGAGGAACAGGTAAGGATTATCCTACCTGACGATAACCACTATAGCGGAGTATTCCGAAGTCCATGAAAAGGATCCCACGACAAGATAGGGTGAGTAAATAACACGTTATCCTGAGTACTAAAATTATTCAGATTCTTCCTTTTCTGTTGCTACATTTATTTGCAGATCTTTCAAAATATGTTTTTTTTTTTTCCATTTGGCAACCAAAAGGAATAAACTAAGCCCTCCCAGAATGCTCCACTCGCGAGCTTGCATTCTGGGCCGTTAGCACCACTTATTTACATATCTCCGCCCACTCCCTTCCGCCAGACATTTACCGTAATAACCAAGATAAAAGCGGTACATATTATCTTACAGTCTGCAAGGCTGGAAAACAGCCTTCCATTTCTCTAGTAGTTTGGCTACCCCAATTCTCCCCTGAAATTTTTATAAGTTTTGATGTTACTCTAAAATAGGATTTCATTACAAAGCTCTAAATAAAACGCTAATAAATCCCAGACTCGACAGTTAATTACTCTAACACTAAAATTCTCCACCAAATGCCGTTTTAGGGGGAGTTGGGGGCGGGGAGGGGAGAGTAGGGTGGGAGGGCGCTTCCTCCTTCCAGGAACGGTGAATGCTCCTCCAGCCTTTCTTCATGCTCTCATGAAGGTAATCAGAACGGTTTCTTTTTCAGCCCAAAGACGCTGATGAATAAGGCCATTTCAGTGACTGCTGGGAGGGCACTGTGGGAAGTAGGTGGTAGGTTTAGGGCCCTTTCCAATTAAAATCCCCAAATCCGACACCCCATCCCCAAAGTATAGGTGGGGCAGGACTTCAAAAGACTACAGGAGCTTGAGTGGATCTGGTATCTCACATGTGGAGTAAACCTTCAAATTTAGAGTAAACCTTCTTTCCCCATCCCCAAACATTGAATGTTACTGTACCTGCAGAAGACGAAAATGTACCAGTACATGGTGCACTCCCAACGCTCAAATATGAAAAAGGATAGGGCCACAGATGCACTACAGTGAGCCCCGATGGCTTGGTAACGCACCCGAGTCAAGGAAAACCTTTGAATCAACAGGCCTTTTCTCTCAGGTTCACTTCTTGCTCCCTCAACAACTGTAAAGGCCAGAGCCAGCAGGCCTGCCTTAAGAGACCAGAACTGAGCTTGCACAGTTGGGCCTCCAGGGTACCCCATTCCACATCTAGGGGCCAGCCTGGACTCCTCAGATGAGGTAGGAATAGGCTTCCCCTCTACCCCAGGCCACACAAGAATGCTCACAGTGACTTGATACATTCTGCTGGAATCACCCACCAGCGCCCTGTTCCTCTTGGCCCACAATTCAATTGTCAAGAGCCTTCCCTGATCCATCTTCCTCACTTCCTCTGTCTCTTCCGAGTTCCCATAGGGCTTTGTATCTTCACACACTCCTATGGCACAGTGCTTATCACACTGAATTACAGGGTCTGTCTCCTCTTCAAGGCAGAAAACTGTGCTTTATCTCATTTTGGGATCTCCATTGCCTGGTGCATAGCAGGAGCTTGACAAATGATTGCGGATTGTATTAAATCTGCATTGACTAAGAAGATCTCTCAACTGGAGAGATTCTATTTGCCTACAAGGGCAGACACTGTTGTACCCCAAAGTGCTAGTTAGGTGGCTGAGGGGGTACGTGGTGGAAATGGGCCCTGTGGGAGAGGTGCGCAGGCAGGAAGGATACAGATGAGGCTCTGGGTACTGTTGAACATGGAAACTCCTGAGAAGAAGCCGGCCAGCTCCACTGCAAAGAGGCCCAGGGTGACGGCGAGCGCTGCCACCAGCCTGCAGAGAGGGAGGGAGCTGGCTCAGGCATCTGAACTTCTCCTAAGACCCCTCCCCTCCCACTACTACTCAATTCTGATCACCCCACCCAGAGTGCTCACTGAATGTCCTGCGTCTTATACTCTTCGGTGGTGAACGTGAGAGGCAGGCATGCCTGGATGTTGCTGTCCTGGGGAGCAAGCAGGGCAAAGAGAATGAAGAGTAAAATAGGGGTGTGAGGACCCGACTGGGCCAGGTCCTGGGGGAAGAAGAGGGGATGGGCAGGGACCACCCGAAGTGGGGATGCGGGAGGGGGGAGGGTGCTCGTAGGTCTTACCCGGGACCAGAATAAGGTGATGACGACCACCAGATGCGCCAGAAGCGTCAGGAAACGAGAGGGCACGAGCCCTGAGATCCGGCCCATGGCCCCCAGAGGCAGGGGCACCGCCTGGAGCAGAGGCCGTGGTCTCTAGGGCTGGAAGCTCAGGGATGGCTACTTCTGAGGTCTCCTAGGCTAGCGGGGAAATTTGTGTGCCTCCTTCCCGCGGGCACTGGCACCGCCCCGTTGCCTAGACAACAAACGAAAGCGGCGCGCTGGGACCGGATCTTTGAAAATCTCGCGAGAGCAGTACGTTTTCGAGCCGCTGTGAGCCTCGGGGTCAGCACAGACCTGGGCTCCGCAGCGGGTGGCCCCGTAGGTTGGTAATGGCGGGTCGGCTCCCCGTGTGCAGTCGAGCTGTCGGTGACCGCGGTGTGACCCAGCACCTCACCGCCAAATCCGCCCGCACGGGGCGGCGAACGGAAACCCGCCCTGTCCTAGCCCGGGGACACCTCCTCTTCTCCGTTGTCCACACAGCCCCCGGACCCCGGACCCCGGCCCGCAGCCCCCGGACCCCGGCCCGCAGCCCCGGACCCCGGACCCCGGCCCCAGCCCCCGGCCCCGGCCCCCAGCCCGCAGCCCCCGGCCCCCAGCCCGCAGCCCCCAGCCCGCAGCCCCCGGCCCGCAGCCCCCAGCCCGCAGCCCCCGGCCCCCAGCCCGCAGCCCCCGGCCCCCAGCCCGCAGCCCCCAGCCCGCAGCCCCCGGCCCCCAGCCCGCAGCCCGCAGCCCCCAGCCCGCAGCCCCCGGCCCGCAGCCCGCAGCCCCCGGCCCCCAGCCCCCGGCCTCCAGCCCCCGGCCCCCAGCCCCCAGCCCCCAGCCCCCGGCCCCCGGCCCGCAGCCCGCAGCCCCCGGCCCCCGGCCCCCGGCCTCCAGCCCCCGGCCCCCAGCCCCCAGCCCCCAGCCCCCAGCCCCCGGCCCCCGGCCCGCAGCCCGCAGCCCCCGGCCCCCGGCCCCCGGCCCCCGGCCCCCACTACGTGGCCCAGGATGCCTCCGCGTACGAGTTGCTGGCTGCCGACCGCTGTCTTCCCCACGCTGGACTTAGGGCACCGTCATGTCCAAGGCATGGACACTTTCTCCCCTTCACTCCTCCGCATCCCTCTGGCTTCCCACTACCCTGGGCCAGAGGAGACGTAGGGAACCGAACGTGGAGAGGTGGATGTCCCTAGATTGTCCGGCTGTCGCTTATTGTCACGGAGCCCCTGGTTTTCCGAGGACCCCATCCCCGAACCTTCCTTTCTTCCCTCTGTAACTTACATACTTTTTCTCGTGGGAATAGAAAGCCCAGGCCTTCAGAGCCAAGTTTCCCTCAGTGACAGTGTATCAAGTCTGACGGTTCACAGATGAAAAGCACAATCACAATATGAAAGTGAGAAAAGACTGGGACCTACTTTTGCAAAGTGAGGTCCCTGGAACAAAGAAAATGAAGAGGATTCAGTGTGGAATCTGGGGAAAGAGCATTCCAGGTGGAGAAGCAGCAAGTGCCGAAGTCTTTAGGTGGGAACAAGCCCAGTTTGTTGAACAGAATAGAAGCTAATGAGTTTGAAGCCTAGCAATGGAAGGGGAAGAAAAGATCAAGGTGAGGTGGGATGGGTCAGATCACGTCCAGCCTTGCAGCCATGGGGAGGGACATGGTCAGATTTGTATTCTAGAAGGTAACTTTGGTTGCAACATGGAGAGTGGATTTTAAAACATATTTTTACTGATTTCAGAGAGGAAGGGAAGAGAGAGAAACATCAATGACCCGGAATCGAACCATGATCTCCTAGTTCATAGGTTCACACTCAACCATTGAACCACACCGGCCAGGCTGGAGAGTGGATTTTAAGATTTTAAGCAGAAGGCTAGTGAAGAAGACATAAAGTTATCCAGGAAGGCCAGGATGAGCTTGGACCAGGGTGGGTCAAGAAGGTAGAATTAAGTGGAAGGAATCAAGAAGATAAGAAGGTCTGACCAAGGGGCTGAGGATAGGTGAGAAAACGGGAGGGGTGCAAGGATGACAAATTTGGGGCCCCAGCAAGCTGGAAGTTTGGGGAGTTATTCGCCTTATAATAGGCTTCCTGCCTAGAGGAACTACTAGATAGTAAGACTTGTAGTCACATTTCACACTGTGAATTGACAGTGAGCAGGCATTTAGGTCTGTCCTGTCATTTTCCATGACCTTGGTTCACAGAAAGACTGCCCTGGAGAAGTCTTCTCAAAAACGTTGAGTTTTGGAGCCTGCCTGTGGTCATAGGAGGTACTGCAGGTGAGTGGGTGTCCTTCACTCTGGAACCCTGAACTGGTCATAAAAGAACTTAGAAAAAAACTTTATCATGGAAAAATGTAAACATATGTAAAAGTAAAAAATAGTATAATGATCCCCTTTGAGACCTACCTTGCTTCCTCTATACTTTTCCTCTCATCCCTATTAGATTATTTTGAAGTAAATTCCAGATGTCACCAGGTAGTTCAAATTGCCCACTCACACATATTTTGTTTTTTGGTTTTACACTTTGCTTGAATCAGGGTCCAAATAAAGTTCACACATTGTACTTGGTCAATGTGTCTCTTAAGTCTCTCTTTTTAAAATCTGTATTGTTGAACTTATTACATATGTATCCCCCACTCCCTCCATAAGTCTCTTTTAATCTTAGGTTCTTCCTCCTCACTCTTTCCTCCTTGTTTTCTTTTCTTGCAATCATCTGTTGAAGACACCGGGCCATGTATAGGCTGTGTTCTGATCGGGTCATTTGACTTACTCCTCTGTGCTCTGTGTTTCCTGTGAACTGGTTGTCAGATCAGTCTCACGTTCAGTTTTCTGGTAAAAATACATCATGAATTGTGGCTTGTACTTACTCCATTACAGCAGCAGGGACGTGATGCCCGCTCCTCTCTCTTTTTCTGGTATTAAATGTGAGTAGTGGGTTCAGATTCCGGCAACCAGTATGAAGTTCCCCATCACTTTTTCCACGTACTGATTTAATTGATCATCCGTTTTTGCGCATGTCCTTCCCTGATGTGCTGTGCGTCCTGGGTCTCCCAGGTAACCAGCTCTGGGCCACCGACGCCCGGGAAGGGGTCGGAGGGACCGCTGAGCCCGGAGCCCGCAAAACCATTGCCGGGTCCGTGTGCCCAGCTCGCCCTACAACGCAAGTATCACGCCGGAAGTTTAGGCAGGCCTTAGGCTCTTGCTCTGCGATCCCTGAGACCCCGGCCACCTGGAAACAAACATCATCAAGTGGTTATGAGGAGACCTGACCAGCCCAGAGGCCGGTCGACCTCGTGGCGCAACGGTAGCGCGTCTGACTCCAGATCAGAAGGTTGCGTGTTCAAATCACGTCGGGGTCATGCTTTTGGTTTCTTTTTCTTTATTTTCAACTATGAGCTCCAGCGGTCAAGTAGGAGAAGCAGCACCTTGTAGGGGCCGGAAGGAGAGATCTCCTGACCCGAAGCCTCGCGCCGTCCCATGGAGAAAGCCCAACAATCCCGCGTGTTTTTTGCGGCAGGTCAAGGGTCGTAGGGACGGCACAAGTTCCAGATCGCTCAACCCAGAACAGAGAGTCGGGAGCCTGCGCAGGCGAGAATGTAGCTCGGTCAGTTCAACGTTCTGCGTAACGGCTCCGCAGTCCTGGGCAGGATCTCAAGGAATGAATTCTCTTCGCGTCATGTCATTTTTTATTGCGAAGTAAGAGTTCAGATCTCAGAGGAAGCAAACAGCAGTAACTTACCGTGGACGAGGTGGCCGAGTGGTTAAGGCGATGGACTGCTAATCCATTGTGCTCTGCACGCGTGGGTTCGAATCCCATCCTCGTCGGTTTAAGTTGCTTATGCCAGTTTTTGTAATTCGAAAGTAAGAATTTCTCTTATTTTCTGTTTGCCCACATTCAATTTCCGTGTCACTCTTTTGTTCTTGCTAACAGTTGGGGTTTTCGACCCTTCTGCATTTTCCAGTATGGGCAAAATTAGTTATAAAATAACACTGGACATTAACGCATTTGCTCTGGAGCTGACCTGGCCAAGAAAAGAGGTTCCCAGGTTGCTAGCACTAGGCGCCGTGGCTTAGTTGGTTAAAGCGCCTGTCTAGTAAACAGGAGATCCTGGGTTCGAATCCCAGCGGTGCCTGAGTGGGTGCTTGCGTCTTTTGCTAAGACTGCGAGAAGAGTAGCTGATACTTACTGAAATGCTTAGTAATTTAGTCTTCGAATTATGTTTATTCTTACCCAATTTTTCTAGGCAGGGGGCATAAGTACTGTAAATTCTAGATAGTATTATATGAGAAGCCAGAGCATGACTGGCCGGTTAGCTCAGTTGGTTAGAGCGTGGTGCTAATAACGCCAAGGTCGCGGGTTCGATCCCCGTACGGGCCAGTGCAGAGGAACTTTTAACAGTTTTCACTGGGTGAACTTAAAACGGCTTGTAGAACATTTCCAACCCCGGAACTCTTTACACATAAAAGAGAAACGTGTTGAGACTAGTGTTTTCTGGAACAGGATGATAGTAAAACAGAACAGGATCTCTTTCTGTGATCTCTTTATAAATCTCCTGGCCTTAACATGGTGGCTGCTGGAACTTACTATGTGAAGTATAAACATAGAAAGGTGCCAGGGGTTGGAACAAAGATGGTCTCAAACTATACATGAGGCACTGATCAGTGCAGTGTGGGAAATGGGATCAGGAATGGAGCTAACAAGTTTCCCCCATCTTTCTCCAAAGACAAAATGTCCAGTTCGCCCAGTCCTTCCCTGAATAAGGCGCATTAGCATCTGAGAAGACAATCCCTTCCTTTTCTGGAGCACCTTGCTTCGTTTCTGCTTTTATCGGATCTCTGGGTCATATTTGTGTCCTGCAGTTCCCCTCAGACCTGATGCCTAAGAGCGGGAACCACATCCTTCCCCACGTAGCCTGGGTCCCCCACCTCACTCCCAGCACCGACCCCAAGGGAGCTCCACGAAAAAGACGGACCCTTATTCCCATACTTTTTGGCTCATCAATCCGTGTAAAGCCACACAGACACAGCTTCAGCCTTAGCAGCAGCAGCAGCACTTTAATTCCACAAAAACTCAGAAAGTTAAAACTGATTAGAACACTCCACAACAGGTGGGCTTCAAAACCAGCAACAATTCTACTGAATCCTGAGAGCAGTGAGACCACTCCCAACTCACCCCCTCTACCATGCAATGCATTCCTTCTAGCTCCACCCTGGTCTGGCTGAAATGGGATGGTAGGGGGCCAGTGGGCAAAAGCAGGAGGTTATCCATCTGCAGGTGTGCATCCTTGTCTGCATGGTGTGTGACCAAGGACCACTCAAACTCCCATAGCTCCTGGCACCTGAGATGTGATACTGGAGTCATAGTGGCCACAGTGGGGGCTGGGGACTCTGTTCCCCTTTCTTGATCACATATAGCATGTCTCTCAAGCCCAGACCTGAAACCCTGGGTTCCCAGGGACGGTGCTTTAGTTAGAGAAGAGTTGAGGAAAACAACGTAGCTACAGATGGCCAACTGAATAGAAGCTGAGCATCATCACCTCCCACCAGGAAAGCCTTTAGAACTTCCCATATACACCTGCATACGGCCCAGCGAGTGGACGCCGGCCTGCTAAATACATCTTGAAGAGTCCATAGGATCCTACTGGGCCCTGGCCTGGTCTCTCTTGCCCTCCTGGTCACTTGCACAGAGCCTCCAACACCTCCAGGGTGCGTCGGATATCCCGGATTTGGCGCGCCAGCCCCTGCACTGGCTGCAGAGCCCTCTCCAGCTCCTCGCAGCGCGCTAGCAGGGTGTACATCCCCTTGATGCTCATGTCCACGGCTTCGCCTAGGGAGTCCACGGCGTCGCGGTAGGTCTGGATGCAGCCCACGCTCAGTGCTGTCAGCTCCTGCACCGCACCACCCAGCCCGCGAAGCAGACGGTCCACCCTGCCGCCCAGCTCCCGACTCAGCCGCTCTAGGTCCCGCAGCACGTCCGGGTCGATGGGGGGGATGGCCGGAGCGGATGAAGGTGCTGAACAGGGCGGCGCAGGGACAGGGGGCGGGGGTTGAGAGGTGCTGCTCAGACGGATCTTGAGTTGCAAGTTGTTGGCGACAAAATGGGTGAGGTCGCCCTGGCGGCTCACCGTGCCCTCAAGCTCCAGGGGGCTGGAGATGGTGGCCCGACGCCCGCCACCCGCGCCAGACTCCGCACCCGCTGCGGACCCGGAGCCGCCGCACGCCCCGCTCAGCCCATCCAGGCTGCGGCTGTCCTGAAGACGGCTGGAAAACGACCTGCCAGCCCTGCCGGCCGCCCCCTCGTCGTCGTCCTCCTCCTGCTCATCATCCATCCCGCCGCCTCCCGGGCCTCCTCGACGGCTGATCGTTTCGGATACAGGCTTGTCCTCGGGCGGCTCAGGGTCCTTGCGTATGGAAGACCCGTGCGGGTTGTGCTCGGGATCCGGCTCTCCCTGGAGGCTCCCCGGTCCACACAGCATCACTGAGCGGCCGAGCTCGTTCTCCGGAGCCTCCGGTCCCGGCCAGTGGACGACGCTGTAGCTCGAAGTCTTAGGGGACGCCCTGGGGTGGCGGCTCGAGCCTCCAACGTTCTCGGCTTCTTCCTCTCCCGTCACCCGGAAGCCTGAGGGCGGTTCAGAAGGCGTTCGGCCCGGCCCGCCGCCAAAGATCGCGGCTCGCTGTCTCCCCAAAGTCAGAAGGTCTGACTCGGGCCCAGGCGGCCCGTGGGACGACTCCATACTGCAGCTGGGGACAGGAACCGAGGACTGGGTTCACCCGGGCTCCCGAGGCGTTTGCGGCGCCTTTAAGAGGCGTAGGTAGAGGAGCGCCGAGGTCTGCGTGCCGACAACGGTAAGGACGGAAACAACACTCTGATTGGTCACGGCGACCAGGAAGTCCCGGAAAAAGAGCTGTTGTTGAAGAGCCGGACACAAGTGAGAGCCAGCGGGGTGGAGATGAGGTGACAGCTGCTGTCGTAGTCCCGCCCATTCAGAAAGTTGAGGGGGAGGACTTTAAAGATCAAGATCCTGAAATACCGGCGTCCTCCAAGGGCGGGGCTCCGACTCTTTATGCCCAAATGGCCACGCCCACAGTCGTTGCTTAGCAACCCCACAGGTAATGCTCAGACTTGGAGTACCTGCGAGAGATTCTTGGGATGGAAATACGTAGTGTATCCTGCTTGGACCATCGGGATTGAACCGCCTCTAGTGGGTCAGGAAGGATGAAAACACCTCTCAGCAGAACGTGAGTGGTTCGCACCGCCGTCCTCGGCTCACAGACCTAGCAGATGAACTATTCAGAGCGACTAATGGTGGACACCGAGGCCTGTGTCAGGGCTTTCCTGTGCTTTTGCCACTGTTCTTTCTCCTGCCCCCTCCAGGTTTGAGTCTCTTCCCTTGGAGGATGGCATGTGATTTTGCCGCTAGATAAAATATTCAGTAAGTGAATGTCCCTGCATGAAGGTCAGAGCCCTGGGACCATTCTGATCTCATCTCTTCCTTCTCTTCCCCTCCCTGGTCCTGCTGGAGCCACACTGGCTTCCTCCTCACTGTTCAGACATGCTCCCACCTCAGGGATTTACACTTGCTCCTGCCTTTTTTTATTATTATTATTAAGTTAAAACTTTCCTAAGCGAAATAAAAAGAAATTCAAGAAACAATTTTTACCTTGTAATATAGAAAAAAACAGGTAAGCTCTATTCCATGCTTAAGTGTTAAGGTTCTTATTTTTCAAATCTTATTTCTTAAAACTCAATGTAGCTAAAGTTTAATGACAAGTCCTGTTATTTCTTGCCATATGTATTACATAGCAAGGGTATTTACAATAATGAAGCGGCTGACACGTGTTTGTTGTCAAAGTATAATTTGGGAGGTTTTTTTTACATTTTTAAATGGTTGAAGGTTCACATAATTATAAGAAACTCAAATTGTAATGTCCATAAAATTTTGTCATACAGCCATGTTCACTCATTTATGTACCGTCTGTGGTCGCTTTTGGCCACAATGGCAGTTTAGTAGTTTCAGCAGAGGCCATATGGCCTGCGAAGCCTTAATTAATGACTTCCCGGACTTTGACAGGTAGTTTGCCACTTCTTGCATCAGGCTGCTGGAAAATGGCTCACTTCCCAGGAAGGGCTCTCTCCTCCTGTTTGCCTGTCACTGTCACAAACTGTTGGTCACTCCTGGATGTCTGATGTGACTCATATTTCCACACATATGCACACTGTCTGTGAGGCTTTGGAATACTCTTTTCAATATTTATAAAATATTTTTGGCCCAAAAGGCCTGTACTACACAGTGCCAGGAGCTAGAGAAGAATGAGTCTTGCTGCAATCAGGGTCAAGTGTCTTGTTAAAGGCCCATGTTTTCCCTGCTACCCCATAAATGAACATATTTTTTGTTACAAACTGAAATTCCTGTATATGGGAATTTAGTATGAGAACAGGTATTTGAACTAAAACAAAAAAACAATTATTTCATTCCTTACACAAAAAGAATTTCCATTTTGATCACAATTTCAAATGAAAAATAAAGTACTGAAAGAAGACAGAGGTGCATTTTTTTTATAAGTTTGGGGTGATTTTTCAGAGAAAAATCAAAAGTCAAATACCATAAGGTAAAAAGATGGTAGACTTGACAACATAAAACTGAAAATGCCAACAAAGAAAACCACTCTAAACTTTCTGTTGAAAGACAAAGGAAAAAAATATTGGCAAAGTATATGACAAATTAATATCCCTTGTCTTTACAAGTAAACTAGCAAAAGACACATATAATAGAAAAATGGCCAAGGACACCAGGGTTCATGAATTTATATTTTATCCTTACCCAAGGATTTTTTAAAATTGATTTTTAGAGAGAGAAAAATCAATGTGATGTGAGAGAAAAACATCGAGAGGCTCTGACCAGGGATCAAACATGCAACCTAAGTATGTGCCCTGACTGGGAATCAAACCTGCAACTTGTGTGTGTGTGTGTGTGTGTACTGGACGATGCTAGAGCCAGGGTTAATTTAGTAACTCAACAAATCATCATGGACTCAGGTAGGGGTAAGTCCATGTGTTTGGAATTTTTGAAACACTTTTGAAATACTCCTGGATCAGAGAAGAAATCATAATGGTAATTAGAGAATATTGAGACCTGAAAAATACAAAATACTGTACTCCATATCAGGCCTGTGTGATGCAATAAAATGACACTTTGATGGATGTTGATAGCTTTAAAGTGCTCACACTGAAGGAGAACTTGGAGATGGATTAGTGATCTATACATAGGAAAATGAGCAAATAAAGGACTGTCAAAAGCTGTACAAGCAAGAAAAATACTAGAATGCCACATGAGTCATCTTGGCTAGCATCTCATGATAATACAAACACTGGACATTGATCCTCTAGATTTGCAAAGCCCAGGGCCTTAGAGGATTTCTTCCTCTTTTATTCACTGCTTGACCTCCAGCCTCTAAAAGAGAGCCTGGAATGTTGAAACACTCAATAACTATTGTCAAATGAATAAATCTAATCAAAAGTATGATGTAACTACATCAGAAGGATGCAAGGACAGAACCTGTGAACAAATACATAGTGGCAGAGGGGTAAAAGAGTTCAATCCGTAAATTTTATAGCTGGTAAATAATAGGTAATAAATACCAAAAACTGAAGATTTATGAAATAGCAACAGAAGCCTGTGGTTTGGAAATAGATAGTAAATACTAAGAGCAAAATAAAACAAAAAATAGCAAAAAGAGTTGGAATTGGCTATCTCAGGGAAAAGAGAAATGAGCAGGCTGCTTTATTTTTAAACATATTTTATTGATTTTTTTACGAGAGGGAGAGGGACAGAGAGCTAGAAACATGGATGAGAGAGAAACATCAATCAGCTGCCTCCTGCACACTCCGTACTGGGGATGTGCCCACAACCAAGGTACATGCCCTTGACTAGAATCAAACCTGGGACCCTTGAGTCTGCAGGCCAATGCTCTATCCACTGAGCCAAACCGGATAGGGTGAACAGGCTGCTTTAAAAAAAAAAGAAAAAGAGCCTTATAACATCATTCAGTTGTTTCTCTATGGGCATGTGTAGCAGATTGCATGGTGGCCCCCAAGAAGATATGTCTATATCCTAATGAACCTATGAATGTGCAGTTTTTTTGAAAAGTGCCTTTGCAGATGTAATTAAGGACCTTGAGATCATCCTGGGTTATCTGGGTGGGCTACAGATCAAATGAGTAGTGTGCTTTTGACACAGGAGAGAGACAGAGACAGAGGAGGGGAAGGCCATGTGAAGATGGGAGCAGAGATTGGAGTTACGTAACCACAGCCAAGAAATGCCTGGAGTCCCTAGCTGGTTTGGCTCAGTGGATAGAGCATTGGTCTGCGGACTGAAGGGTTCCAGGTTTGATTCAGATCACGTTAGCTACCTCAGTTGTAGGCTCCTCCCCCACCAGAGCCCTCGGGGCACGTGCAGGAGGCAACCAATCTCACTTGGATATTTTTCTCTATCTTTCCTTCTCTCTGAAAATAAAAAATCAGCCCTAACTGATTTGGCTCAGTGGATAGAGCAACCGCCTGCGGGCTCACGGGTCCCAGGTTCGATTCCGGTCAAGGGCATGTACCTTGGTTGCGGGCACATAACCAGTAGGGAGTGTGCAGGAGGCAGCTGATCAATAAAACATATTAAAAAAAAAAAAAGAGAGAAAAGAAAAAATCAATGGGATAAAAAATTTCCTTGGGTGAGGATTAAAAAAGAAATGCCTGGAACCACCTGAAGCCGCAAGGATTTTCCGCTCGAGCCTTCAAAGGGAGGATGGTACTATGGGTGCCTTGATCTTGGACCTCAGAGCTGCCAAGGTAAATTCCTGTTGTTTTAGAACACCAAGTTGGTGGCATTTTGGTACTCTAGCTCTGGGAATAGAATACAGCACAAAAAACTGAGATAAAGTAAAGATTAGAACATTTATTGATGTATTTCACCACATTGATTGAAAGAGCAAATAATCAATACAGAAAAAACATTTGATGAAAGTCAACACCTGATACAAAAAAACCAAACCCTTTGCATAGTAGAGAGAGACTAGTCCTACCTTAACCTGATAAAGGTTTTTAAGCTATACTTAGTAACAGCAGAAACAAATTCTTGCTCCACTTCCGTGAAATATATATATGTATATGTATACCCATGTATACGTATACATATATATTTCAATATATATTATATATACATAATAAATGTGTTTGCTGTGAAAAGGCAGCATTACACCATTACTCCATTAAATGCGGAGTTTTAAAATTGGGCTACCCCACTTACTAGTTGTGTGACTTTGTACAGATCAAGTGTCTCAGTTGCCTTAACTGCAAAATGAGGGTAAACCTACCGTAAACATCATCCTGAACAGTGAAACCTTAGTCAGGAATGAGACACCATCAGTGCTGCTTCTACTCACTCTTGTGCTAGAGCCTGACCAGAGCCGTAAAACAAACAGAAAACACCACTGCTAGGCAGCAGCTCTGTTCAGTGGCTCCCAGGTTGGCAGGGGCTGAACCAGGAGAAAGACTAGAGGTCAGACAATTGAGAGTGAAAAGTAAGAGGTGGGCAGACGTCAGGCTTAGGAGAGTACAGCCGAGGTCCCAGCACCCCGAGACCCTGGGAGTTAGAGCAGAGGAAAGAAAAGGCAGTGGGGACAAGGTGGCTGGGAGCTGACCAGGTTGGTGTCAGAGCTGAGGGCAGGGTGCAGGAATCCAGTGCCCATCCTGGGCATCCCTGGGCAACTCTTCCCATCGGGGACAGCTTCATCCCCAGCACAGTCTCCACCTCTAACACCTGCACTCATCATTACAAAAAGCTACAGCCTTTATTAAATAAAAAGGAGGTAGGAGACAGATAAGGGAACAGCCAGAGACCCCTCCTTCCAGCTACACATATACAGACATACAGACGAGACTGAGTAAAATGACGGATGATTCAGGGGACGGACTGAAGGGCCGAGGGTGGCAATACCCTCCGAGAGTGGGCCCGGACCCAAGGGTGGGCTGAGACCTGGGCCAGAGGCAGACGTTCTGAGGGGTTATGTCTGAGCAGCTTGGAGATGAGGTCCTGGGCTCCCACGGGCACAGAAGGGGGGAACTTCAGGTCTACCTGCAGAGGTAGAGAGAGAAGAAAGGACCCATTAGTTTCATCCTGGCTGCTTTTTCCTTGACCGCTCATTCTATTGGGAGAGCTAGGCCCCACAGCTATGTTCTTCACACTCCCGGCCCCTGAGCCCTGCAGCCAGCACAAAGCCCCAGCCAGACACCTGGGTCAGCCCTCGCACCTTGACGATGCGCCGATAAGTTTCATTGTGTGAAGCACTCTCAAAGGGGGGGTTTCCCACCAGCAGCTCGTAGCAGAGTACTCCGATGCACCACAGATCCACCTTCTCATTGTGCGTGCGCCCCTCAATCATCTCTGGAGGCAGGTAGTCCAGGGTGCCACACATTGTCTTCCTCCTGGGTGGGGCGGGGCAGTGGGCAGGGATCCCAGAGACAAATGGCCTCTCCTTTCCTAGTTGCCTGACAACGGTGAGCCAAGACCCCAGGACGCACAGGGATGCAACAAACCCTGGTCCGACAGGGCTGGTGGGGTAGCAGTGGGGTGAAGCTATAAACCAGTGCCCCAGAGGTGGGGTTATACACTGCCCCAGCATTTCCAAACTGAGGGATGTGTCTTAAAATAATCAGATGAGAGGGCAACACTCCCCTTAGAATTAAAGGAAAAATTGGAGACAACTTTAATGTCCATCAAGCATGTCCTGCTTAAATAAATCACATTATAGCTCTACTGTGCAACACTAGGAAGCCATTAAAAATGATGTGGGAGTATTCTCAATATGGCAAGAGGGTCCCAATAGACTGAATAAGAAATCTGGGCAACAAAACCGAGTCTCCTATTTTTGTAAAGACATTGCTATGTCTGTCTATATATTTACACGAGGACAAACCCAAATGTTTCTAGGTAGCAAGAGCTGAACATCCCAGCCTCACCCAGGGCTGGCCTCCTGGCACACCATACCTCAGGGAGGGGGCATGTACGGACCAACCAAAGTCCGCAATCTTCAGCTCTCCCTGGAGCCCCAAGAGCAGATTCTCTGGCTTTATGTCTCTGTGAATCACCTTCTTCTTGTGGCAGTACGTCAAAGCATCTGCCAGTTCCTCCATGATCTGGGAAGGCCAATGACAGGCGGTCAGACAAGGGCGGACCTCCAGCTGCCAGCAGCATCCCCCGAGCCTCGGGCCCACTGTGGGCGTCCCAGGTGCCCACCCCTTCCCAACCGTGGCTGTTCGCTGCTGGTCAAAAGTGCGGCTCTTCTGCAGCTCCTTGTAGAGCTCCCCGCGGGGCGCATACTCCAGAATCAAGTAGATCCTTCGACGGTCATAGAAATAGTTGTAGAGACGCAAGATGTTGGGATGCCTGGGAGAAGAGACATAGAGGCCTCAGGCCACATGCGGGCATAAGGAAATGGGAAAGATGACAGGTCCCGTATAGGTCAGAGTTGGAGCAGGCGGGGGACACCAGGGCTGGAAGCGGTAAGGGAGAACTGGAGACAGGTCTCTGGATTCAAGGCTCTGGCTGCAATTGAGAGCTCAGTGGGGCTCAGTGGCCACAGCAGCAGGGAAAACAGTCTGGATGAGGCGGGGCTGAGAGAGGAGCTGGGGGAGGGAGCAGAGGGGCTCTGGCTCAGAGGGCAGTGACCATACTGTAGATGGGCCTGGATTTCGATCTCCCTGCGAAGCTGGTGCTCCACACCCTCCTTCTCTATCTGAGACTTGAAGAGGACCTTGAGCGCCACGATGAAACGGCTTTTCTTCTCCCGAGCCAAGTACACATTTCCAAACTTGCCTTTGCCCAGAGGACGCCCAATCTCAAAGTCATCGATTGTGAAGGACCGCCTGAGTAGAGAGTGGGGGGAGGGCACCTGAGCAAGGGTTTGGGGGCCACCTGAGGTGTCTGCCTTCTCTCTGCTCCTCAGCCCGCTTCTCTTCCAAGGGACTTGACGATAGATCAGGCCTTCCTGCTGCCTCCCTGTTCCTCCTGACCTTAGCTTCCACCTCCTTCATTTCCCACCTGTTCCCTGTCCCACCCTCACTCTTGCCACCCCACGGCTTGGGCACTTACATTAAGTTGGGTGTCCCATTGCTGTTCTGGCCAGGGGCAGCTAAGAAAAGAACGGGTAAATGGAGGCTGTCCTTGAACATTTCCATCCCTGTACCCTCCCAGACTCCAGTCCCCTCAGGCAATCCTCCTCTCCTAGTCCCGGTTACCTGTGGGCTGGGCATTGGAGCGGCTCATGAGGACAAGCGAAGATGGGGTGGTAGGGTCCCTCTGGAGGACTCTCTGTGGCAGGGTGTTCAGGCCAGATTGAGCCTGAGGAGGAGCACAGGGAGCTCTGAGGATGCCTTTGTCCCAGTGACCAGTTTGGAATGTGCTGCAAGCAGCATGTCATACTTGCTATGGAGCTACCCCCCACCCACCCAACCCCAGTTCAGAGAGGAACAATGAAACCTCAATATTGCTATTCAGCTCCAATAATCTGCTCAGAACCCCATATGAATGGGTTTTTAATTAACAAGCCAAGTCAGCTTAAGATAAGGAGCAAAGGACTTACCCCAATACCTAACATTTCACCTCTTTGGCCTGGCCCACACCACATTCTCAAGCATGAAGTTGTCCAGCCTCTATGGTCCTATTCATAACTCGCATAACTTGACCGATTCACCCAGCTCTCCACCCCACGGGGCCATGGGGGCAGTAGAAGGCTAGGGTGATGAACATCCAGAATTCAAGGCGTTTTCGCACAGAGACATTCTCAGTCCCCTAAAAATCTCAGTTTAACCCTGGCCAGTGTGGCTCAGCTGGTTGGAGCGTCATCCTGTACACCAAAAGGTGACAGGTTCAATTCCTGGTCAGGGCACATACCCAAGTTGTGGGTTTGATCCCTGGTCAGGGCATGTGTGGGAGGCAACCAAGAGACATTTCTCACATAGATCTTTCTCTCTAAATCAATAATGAGATGCACAAAAAATGTCACAACAGCTTAATTCATAATAGTCAACACCTGGAAGCGACCCAAATGTCTCCCAATGTGTGAATAAACTATGGTATATTCACATTAACAAACCACTACACTGGAGAAGAATAAACTATTATGGAAAAGAATAAACTTCTGATATATGTAATAACATGAATTTTAAAGACACAAAAATATATACACTGTACCATTTATTAAAAAAATCTCAGTCTATTAAGGTTTGGATAAGGTCCTGGATGCCTTGAATATTCAGCAAATACCAGTTTTCACCCCTTTGCAACAACAGACTTTAGGGACACTGAGGGAATACTCTGATGACCTTGGACCACTACTCACTTTCAAATTGTGGGTAATATACACAACTTCCTTTTGGGAGTGACCATTGTAGAAGTGACAATGGTTTCTCATTCAGCCTCTACTCTTGACAGACTCATTCAGTACTCCACGAGGGAGGGAGCTGGTGGGCCAGGGGACAGATGGACCCTCCAGGATACCCAAGCCCCACACATTGAGCAAAGCTTGTGTGATGCCTTCCTTCCTTCCTTCTTTAGCCAAGAGAGGAAGAAAGTCTCAGTGGCCCTAAAAACCTGTTCCCAGTGATATGAGTCTAGAATTTACAAATAAGCAAGTTGAACAAAATAGAGTCGAGAAACAGACTCCCACAGATGTGGGAACTGAATATAATAATAAAGGTGGCATTTCAAATCAGAAGGTAGACTCTTCAATGAAAGGTGTTGGAACAACTGGAAAATAAATCTATTTAGATCCTTATCTCACACCAGTCTTTAAAAATAAATTCCAAACTATTGAGCCTGTTTCTTTCAGGACAAGGGTTGGTAATCCTGGCCTAAAGGGCCGACCCTGGCTGCTCAGTCTCAGTTATCATTTGTGTATAACAAGTAGGTTAAGCCCAGAGGTCCTCCGATTCAAAGCTGGCAACACTTGACGGGACGTGGCTGCAAATAACCAGACCAAGTGCCACCAGCAAACTCTTGGAGCATAATGGCAAAGAAAGTGCTTAGGAGATCGCCTTCTGCAGGACCTCAAATCTCCAAGCAGGAACTCACCATGCGGGTTGGGGGAGGGTAAGTAGGAAAAGCCCTTACCGTTTGCCGGCCGTAGGGCCACGGGCAGGCGTTCTCCTTCTGAGACATCCTTAGAGGGAAAGGGGGAGGAGGGAAAGGGAAACAGAGCCGTGAGAAGCAGAAAAAAGAGGGAGCGAGAAAGGGAGGGGTCGGATTGATCTAGCCGGAAGCGATTGCCTGGGGCTGGAGAAAGGGAGCAGGTCCACACGCAGACTGCTCAGGGCGCACCCGGACGCAGGCCCCGTCGGCCCGGCCCTGCTACACGCCCCACCCCTTTCCAGGACCCTCTCTCTGCCCCGGAGCGCACAGTAGCCGGTCGGAGGCGCGCGGGCCCGCCCAACGGACCCAGATCCTCCTGCTCGCCAGCCCTCTCCCGGCGCAAGAGGTCAACTCACCTGAGGCCCGTGGCACAGCCAACCTCCTGGCCGCTGGCAAACGACTGAATCGCCCCAGCCGCGCTCCGGCCGAGGCCCTTTCAAATCTCCCGCTTTGGCCCTATTGGCCGAGTGCGCCGCCCATGCTCAATTCTCATTGGCTGGATGTCCAGGGACGTTGCTCACGAGGGACCAATGGAAGCAGCGGAATGAGAGCGGCTGCACGCTCGGGTTCTGGGTTAGAAAGGTTTCCCTCATTCCCCAACCAAATATTCTCATGTCCTTTTTTCTTCTTCTTAATTTAAACCTTTAATATTGCTGGAACGTAGCCTTGTGTGTGTATGAACTAGAGTCTAACTTTGTTTTCTGCCAGATGGAGAGCCAGTTATGCAGCACCACTTGTTAAATAAACTACACTGTTCCCAGTGGAATTTAAATGCTACCCTTGGAATGAATGAATGAATATATGAATGAATGAATACATAAATAATTAAAATAATTAAGTAAATGCTACCCTTGATATATGAAGTCATCATAGACACTTGGATCTACTTCTGGACTCTATTATTATATCGTTTGCTTGTGTGTTTATTCTTGTGTCATTACTATTTTGTTCCTTAAAGTCTTCGCTCACATTCCTAATAAGAATTTCCCACCAGCAGACCTGATGAAGGCCACATTGTTTGGACCCACTCTCACTTCTCACCTTCCTGTCACACTCCCTTTTTCTCTGCTCTTTACGACCTCACGTGGGTTAAATAAATTCATTTTGGGTCCGCCTATGAAATAACTAGTGGATATTTGTAAGTAGTGTTGCCTGTCCAGCACCCTTCCTCTTTTTCAAATAATAACACCCTAATTTTGCCTGCCTCCCATTCTGTTGTCTGTTTCTGTGCTGCCAACTCCAAATCCTTAAACTGATGATGACCTGTTGGAGTGGACATTGTGCTTATCTAACCAGCCCCCATTCTCTGAATGATTTCCACTTCCTGAAAGTGCTTAGAGTTCTGGGAGAAAGATGTTGACCCTATCCCAAGAGTGGACTCTGTTTCATTTATACTAGTCAACACCTTTTCATCCGAGATCATCCAGGATCATGGTCACTGATTCAGGCATAAGCATGTGACCTAGGGGGCCATTTAGTGGGAATTTTAGAATTTTCCAGAATGCTGAGCAGAAACTCCTTTTCTCCTGCTAGATGTGGACAAGAAACCACGCCGCCTGCATTGAAGCTGAGGTTGCAGAAGGCAGAAGAGAGACCTGGGATGAACTAAGGCCTTGATGATATTGCTGAGTCTCTGGATGCCTATTTCACCACTTTCCTTAAGCGAATCAGGGTCTCCTTCCCTAACGCACTGAATTAAAATTTCTGTTATTTGCTTTCAAAAGCATACTAACAGACACACACCTACAGGTTGAATGATGCAAAACTGCCGCCAGTTAATCATTTTGACCTATAAAAATACCAGTTTCATATGATTCAACCAAATAAATCCTTATGGGTTTCTTGATCAGTTCACAATGTTTTTGGCTGCAAGTGACAGAAAACTAAATTAACAATGACATAAATAACAGGGCTCTATGTTCTCTTTCATAACAAGAAATAAAAATGTAGGTAGTTGGTTCAGGAACCAAACAATGTTAGAGATCTGGATCGTCCTCTCAACATCTCCTTTATGGTTGCAAGGTGGCTGCTAACTATCTCTATCTCTTTTATCAGGAAAAGTTGAAGCCTTTCTAGAAGTACCCAATAGATTTCTCCTTGGCCAGAGCTGTGTCACATGACTACTGAAAAGGAGGCTGGTAACGTTAATATTTATCTCTTCTGACCACAACAGTTAAAGCAGCAAGGGGGCGTGGTGGTAAAAATAGGTGTGTGACAGTTATTTACAGTTTCATTCTGGGGAGCGCATGATTAATTTAAAAAGTCAAAGATCTGTGCATGATGAGGTATCTGTAGAGATTTGAGGATCATGGCCACCCTGCTGCCATTTGTGAAAAATCATTATACTTCTGGAGGTTTTCGTAAAGGATGAGCCCAACCCCACATCCCAAGATCAGGGAGCCCATTTCAATTGTAACGCCTTTATCAACATACTTGGCATAGAGAGGCTCCTAATGAAAAGCTTTATAAAAATGCTATCACTTGCAGTGTATTTTATTCATCAGGACCTAGTGAATAGATGAGTATAGAATTTGAGAGTAAGTATTTAAAAGCAGTCCTGGCCAGGTAGCTCAGTTGTTTAGAGAGTCCCAATACACCAAGGTTGTGGGTTTGATCCTGAGTCAGGGCACATACCTGGTACAAGAATCAACCAATGAATGCACAAATAAGTGGAACAACAAATTGATGTTTCTCTCTCTCTCTCTCTCTCTCTCTCTCTCTCTCTCTCTCTCTTTCTCTCTCTCTCTCGTCAATAAATTAAAAACTCAAATGGCATTTGTCAGAGTACTTTTATATATGTTAATTATTACATAAAAGTGAACTTGTAATTTAGCATTTTTCAAATAATTCCCTTTTATTGTATTTTATAAAGTATCATCTTAATAGATTGAAAATAATCAAGACTAGTTCTTCCCCACAGGTCATTTGAAGAGCTTTGGGGTAAATAACAGATTTTGTTCACTAACTGGAACAGGCAGCTGATAGTTGCCTAGCTGATAAAATAATTTTTGTTTCGTTTTTATGAATAACGCAAATCCAGACTTTATGCTGGCCCATCAAAAGGCCCAACATCTTCTGATATAATGTGCAGGCAGTAATTTAAAGACAGGGGACAGAGCTACTGTATTGGATTTATCAAGCATATTCTTCCCAGGCACAATGCCTCACAATAGGTTCTTAGTGTTGGGAAAGCAACAGGGAGTGGTGGGGAGTGCGGCAAAGTACAACCTGAATGGTGAAGGGAATACGTGGCACTAGTTGATTGTTACTATATGAAAGTGTAACCTAAGTGTGGACAGAACTTTCCGTTTCCAACGAGAAGCTAGAAATCTAGATTTACACGTGAACTTTACTGAATTGTAAATGTTGGCAAATAAGACACCAAACAAGTCTGTGGGCTGGATTTGGTCAATCACTAATAACATCCAGAGCTCTCCTAGACCAGTGGTCGGCAAACTGCGGCTCACGAGCCACATGCGGCTCTTTGGCCCCTTGAGTGTGGCTCTTCCACAAAATACCACATGCGGGAGCGCATGTACAGTGCGATTGAAACTTTGTGGCCCATGCGCAGAAGTCGGTTTTCAGCTCTCAAAAATTTCAATCGTTGTCCTGTTGATATTTGGCTCTGTTGACTAATGAGTTTGCCAACCACTGTCCTAGACCGTAAACCACACTGTAAAGTGTGGTTCTCACGCTTCTCTCCCAGGGCCCCTGACCTTCCGTAGTCACTCATCAGATGAGCTATTAGGAGACAGCATGCAGCAGGATGTAGCAGAAAGACTATGGGCGTGGGTGCCTCTGGCCTTGCCATTTACAATCTGCATTGCTTGGCAAAATGCTCAATTCTTTTGCCTGTCAGCTCTAACATGGGCATAGTTATAGTACCTTGCAGGGTTGCTGTCAGCATTTCATGAAGTAAGGTCACTAAAGCACTCAGCACAGGGCCTACCACAGTAAGCCCTCAGTGTTTATTATTATTATGATGATTTATTATGATTTTCTATCTATATATATAAAAGCCTAAGTGACCAGCCAACAGGCTGGTAGTTATGATGCACAATGACCACCAGAGGGCAGATGCTCAACGCAAGAGCTGCCAAGCTGCGGTGATTTGGCAGCTGCAGTTCTCAGGTAATGCACCTGGAACCAGAGAGGAGGGAGCCTGATTCTGGGGTGCATCAACCGAGAACTTTCCTCTCGCAAACCAGGACCCCTTGGGGGATGTCGCAGAGCCAATTTTGGCCCGATCCCCACAGGCCAGGCTGAGGGACCCCACCGGTGCATAGATCCGTGCACTAGGCCTCTAGTTATTAATAAATCAGCTGGCCTCAGTGGATGAGAAAAGGATCTTCTTTGTGAGTTAATGTCAACCAATAAATGTAGAAGGAAAGACAGAGTTAGAAACTTACTGTTTTTTATCTCCTTATAAAATAACTAGTGGCCTGGTGCATGAATTTGTGCACATTGAAAGGAAATTAATTAGAAGGAATATTTTAATATCGCTATTTGCCCTTTCTCTATAATAGAAGTGTCAACCAAATTCACAATCCACAATGACAGATGGAAACACACGTGTGTGATTGGCGCCAGTGAAAGCTTTATATGTATTGTGCCTGCACGAGTAACTTAGCCTCTTATATATGTAGAATAAACTTGCTTAATTAGACCTGCTTTCTGATTTAACTAAACTTTTTCCAGCCCAGTGAAGCACCCCAATTTCTCTTTCAGGTAATTGTCAGCAACACAGCAGTAAATATCAACATGAAGCAAATTATTATTGTAGATTACGTAGAGAGAACAAAGGGTAAAATATTTAATTGTAGCAGTGTTTGACTATATTCTGCACAGTGACAAAACCTGAAGTCATTTTCAAGGTCCACCATTTTTTGCTTCTTTCCAGCCGAGTAAGTTTCTAAGCTTTCTAAATCTCCATTTTCCAGCTAATGAAAAGAGTCTTCTATCTACCTACTCCAGGACTTCTGTGCGAATCAAACGAGATGAGGCATGGGAAAATGCTTCACAGACATTTGGTTAAAGTGTAAAATGTTTCCACCTGGCTATAAAGCAAGTCGTGTTCCTGGGCTGAAGAAACTCCAAGGAGGCTAGTTGCTAGGGAGAGAAAGCTGGGTGTTGCTATGTGACATCATTACCTAGCACCCACAGCCACCATTTCTGGGCTGGGCTGGGCTGTGGGCTGCATTTTGTGCCATGGGTTCTCAGCAGCACCGGCTGCAATTTAGTGGGTGTCACGCCAGGGTGGTGGCGGGGCCTGTGTCCCACTTGGGGGAAGCTGAGTGTTGCTTTCTGGGCACTGTTTCTCTGTAAATGGCCAGTGCGCGTTACGGGAGCTCCTGCATTGAGTATCTGCCCCCTGTTGGTCAGTGCACATCATAGCGACCGGTCAGATGGTCAGACAATTAGCATATTAGCCTTTTATATATATAGATTGATTCAGGCAAGGTGCTCTAGTTTGGGTGGGCAGCAAGAGGGTGCAGGACTGCCTGCCAACTGCATGCCTCACACGCCTTCCTCTTTAGGTTGCAGAAATCCTGGGCTGTCGCCTGGCTAAGTCAAAAAACAGTTCTCAATTCTAGCACATAACTTCTTCAAAAATGGCTAGGTGAAGTAATTTCCCTACCAACATTCTAAACCTACTTTTGCCATACCCTATATTTACCTCCTGCCCTTTTATCTCTCTTTCTGCCTCCTCAGCCCTAAATGCAGTCATTGATTTTCCTTCCTTTACAAGATTAGTTCATATTTTTCATAATTTCATAAGTACTACAAGGGGTATACTCTTCAACAAATATTGCTTTCTTTCATGCTCCACATTTATTTTGAGATTCAATATGAATGCTTATGTGAATAGTTAATTATTTTTTTATTGCTGAGTCATACTGTCTTCTGTGAATAAACACTTTACTGTAAAAAAAAAAATGGCTAGGTGATTGTCTGTCTCCATCTGGGCACACGTGACACAGAGACCACTCTGGCAGAAAGTGGGGCATGAGCCAGGGAGCTGAGCAGAGAGGAGGGTGAGGCACAGATTCTAGCCTGGTCAGGTGGGTGTCTGCTGGTGCAGGTGACCCAAATTCCTCTCCAGCAGTTCAAGCCTTTTACACTAACAAAGGCACTGTGAGTTAAGGAAAGAGATGGCAAGGAAGAAATTTCCCACTGGGAAAGACAAGGTCGATGGAGTGGCTGGACTGGATCATTTTGGTTTTGTTTTTCCAGTTTACTGGAAGCAGCAAAAATGCACGTGGCTCTGGGCTTCTAGTGACTACTGAGAAGTCTTGTAGCATTTGTGTTTAATATCATTTTGTTCTACTTCAAGTTCGCATGGAGAGAACATCAGCGGTGATTAAAACATAAAAAGAAATTTTGTACCAAAATCGTGAAAACAAGAAGGCAATAATAGAAACAATAATTAATTTTAAAAGAAAACAACAGAAAGATTGTTTTTGCTTGAAAAAGTAACGTAGCTTTTTGGACAGCAGTACAGCTATGGAGAATCTTTAACCCTGGAGCTGGGGTTTCAGGAATTTATGTCATGGACCTAATTCAGAAGAGGCAAAGAAATAAGAACGTACAAAGATGTTCATGGTCACATTTTAGATAGTAATAAGGATGAAAGTGCAGACAATTGGACAACCAAAATGTCTACCTTTAGAAGATTGTTTGATATGAAGATTGTTTAATACAGTAGTCCCCCTTGTTCACCAGGATGCCTGTAACCGCAGGTAGTACTGAATCCTATACAGTAGGCTATAATGACAAGAAAAAGATTTGTAAATGTCCAATACAGACACAACCATGCAACCATTGTAGGCCTAATCTATAGTATACGTCAGCAAAATTATAGCTTTCTTTCCCTCCAAATATTTTCAATCTGCAGTTGGTTTAATCTGTGATGTGAAACCCTTGGATAGAAGGCCAACTGTATATGCTATGCACCAGTTAGTCACTTAATAGCTGTCTTGGTTATCAGATCGACTGTTGCAGTATCACAGAGTTTGTGCTCAAATAATCCTTATTGTACTTAATAATGGCCCCAAAGCATAAAAGTAGCAATGCCATCCATTCAAATATGCCAAAGAGAAGCTACAAGTACTTCCTTTAAGTGAAAAAGAGATGTATAAATGTATGTATAGAAAAAAGCATAGTATATACAGTCAGCCCTCCATATCCATAGGCTTCACTTCCATGATTCAACCAACTGCAAACCGAAAATATTTTTTTTTAAGAGCATGCGTACAACTCTGTTGCCAAGGGGCTATGTGATTTTATTTATTTTTTTAAATACATTTTATTGATTTTTTACAGAGAGAAAGGGAGAGGGATAGAGGGTTAGAAACATCGATGAAAGAGAAACATCCATCAGCTGCCTCTTGTACACTCCCTACTGGGGATGTGCCCGCAACCAAGGTACATGCCCTTGACTGGAATCGAACCTGGGACCCTTCAGTCTGCAGGCCGACACTCTATCCACTGAGCCAAACCAGTTAGGGCAAACCGAAAATATTTTTTAAAAAAGTTATGTTGTTGCTGACATGTACTATGTAGTTAGGCCCAAGATGGTTGTATGGCTGTTTCTGTACTGAACATGTACAGACTTTTTTTTTCTTGTCATTATTCCCTAAGCAATACAGTATGACAACTATTTACAAAACATTTCCGTTATATTTGGTATTATAAGTAATCTAGAGATGGTCTAAAGCAGTGGTCGGCAAACTCATTAGTCAACAGAGCCAAATATCAACAGTACAACGATTGAAATTTCTTTTGAGAGCCAAATTTTTTAAACTTAAACTTCTTCTAACACCACTTCTTCAAAATAGACTCACCCAGGCGGTGGTATTTTGTGGAAGAACCACACTCAAGGGGCCAAAGAGCCGCATGTGGCTTGCGAGCCGCAGTTTGCCGACCACGGGTCTAAAGTATATGGGAGAATGTACATAAGTTATATGCAAATACTACATCATTTTATATACTCTTGAGCATCTGAAGATTTTGGTTTCCCAGGGGGTCCTGGAACCAATCCCCCTCAGACACCAAGGGAGAACAAAGTATGATTCACATCCCCAGGGGATAAAGTGGGTGGCCCCAGATTTCATTAAGCTACTCAGAACTGTGGGCAATTTAAAACATGAATTTTTTCTGTAATTTTCCATTTAATATTTTCAGACCACAGTTGACTGTATCTATAACCTTCCTCAGAAAGCAAAACTGCGGAGAAGGGGAACGACTGTAGTTTACAGAGTTCATAGAATATTAGGTGGTCATTAAAATTATAAGGACTATGGAATCATATTTCTATTACAATGATAATTAAAAATACTGGACTGTAAGATTATGGATAATAGTGGAAGTTAAATCGCCAAATTTTAAACCTGGTTTAGCATAATGTGTATAAATTACTATTACTTTAAAATTATTCATTATTGTTATGTTCTTTCCAATATAGGTCATTTATTTTCAATATAGAACATTTATTACTCCAACTATATTTTGTGAACAAGAATTGGGACCTATTCATGAACAATTTCTGTGTTAGAATTCCTAAAATATCTATGAGATTAAAGGTATTACTATTGTAATTGCTTGAAACAGTTAAGATGAAAATGAAAGTTCCAAAATTTATATTTAGGAGAAAATTCAGATACTTTAGGAAAGAAAGTGACAGGAACAAGGAGGTTTATATTTTACTTATTTAATAGAACCAGTTTTACAATGAGGTTTATATTTTTCTTATCTAATAAAACCATTTTCCTCCCTTTCCGGAAAATGGTTACTGAAAACGTATTAGATATTGTAAACATCTGACTTTTGTGACCTCCACTCGACTTGATGCGAACACTGCAGACCCGACCTGCGGCCAGAGGCGTTGCCACTGCGCCGAGAGGCACAGAGTGAGGAGTTTAGACGGGCTTGGAGAACAGAAACAATGTAAGCAGTAAGGGGCGGAGTTTACACGGAAGCCCCGCCCCTAAGATTTTCTCAGTTTGATTCTCCGAGCCGCAATAGATGAGCGCGCATTTTGGAGTTAAACCTCCCCCGGACAAATTGTGCTTAAGCACATTTGACTTAAGGCCAATTCTTTAACTTTGAGACACACTGAGCTCACGCAATATAGAAGCGATTTTATATGTCTTTGAGATTTATTTCTGGGGATCATAAAGCCATTACGGTGTTCCTGCAGTTCTGGCACCCTAGACGGATTTTAGACTTAATTCCGGCCTGCCAGTTACTGAAAGTCCCGTTATCTAGACTCCCTTTGCCTAGGTTTATCGTCTGTAGACTGAGTATAACCACAGTCTCTCGTGGGGTAACGGGAGAGCACTAGCGGTGATGGGAGCCGAGCCTCTCACACGTGCGTGCTCCGAAAATAACAGACATTACTTTTATTTTGGCCTCGTTCCTGTCGACCCTTGGCTGCACCCCAGTTCAGGTCCGTAATTATTTCCCACCAGCCACAACCGTACCGAGGTATCTGCGTCTTAAGTAACACTGGAAAAGGAGCAAACACCGTCGGCGTTGGTGGTATAGTGGTGAGCATAGCTGCCTTCCAAGCAGTTGACCCGGGTTCGATTCCCGGCCAACGCAGTGTTCTTTTAAACATTTTTTCCCCCCCTACGTTCCTCGAATCTGGCCCCAGTGCCACACACAAGAGAGTTGTTTAAGGTCACCAACTCTCTGTGACCTCTTTTTATCGAGAGGACGAGTTGTCTCTAGGGTGGCTGATGCATAGGCATACTCAGCAAAGTTGGCCACCTCACCCGCTCCCAATTGATCACAGGAGAGATAATGCTGGTGCTGGAGGCGAGATGAAGCTTTCTTCAAATCCCCATTCAGGCCCAGGGAGCGGCTTCCCCTCCGCTATTCCGCTCTGGTCACCTCCGCACACACCCTCACACAGGCCACATGCGCCGCTCTCTCCAGCAACTTCGTCGCGGTCCAGTGAAAGGTGCGAGCATCTGGGGGCTGCAGCCATGCGCGCCTTCTCCTCCATGGAGTAGCACCAAGCGCAACTTGGTCCCAACAACCTCCAACCCCTGCGGCCACCGTACCAAGGACCGCCGCGGATCCTTCTGTATTTTTGCCCCCTTTCCTTTTATCTCCACCCCAGGGCTCAGGATGGGTATTTCTTAAATAAGTAGGATTTAAAACAGAACAATCGAAAGGAATAAGAAAATTACATTACTTCTCCCCGTCGGGGAATCGAACCCCGGTCTCCCGCGTGACAGGCGGGGATACTCACCACTATACTAACGAGGAAGAAGACAGAGGCTGGACTTTCCAAAGCCTTGATATGATTATTTCACCGAACTCAGCACGGTAAGGTGAGGTTCCTGAGGATTCTGTCCTTCCGACTGAGAAACACTGACCTGAAACCTATGCACACTCTAAACCACAACTGAGCGCCAATCCCCAGAAAGGCAGAATGAACAGGAGGAACCGATACAGAGGCCTCCAAGGCTGCAGAGACCTGAGTTCTAAGCAAAAACATCCCTGAATAAGTCCTACCCCTTTTCATTGTCATCCACAGATAAAGGTTGGCCGGCATCAATCAAGCCAAAAGCTGGCTCTCGCGGCCCTGGAGAGGTACCAAGCGGGAAGGAGGGAGCAGGTCCTATGTATTGCCTAATCAAGTCCAGAAGTGTCTGCTCTCTTCCTAGCACGTCAAGGACTTCATACCGAGGGCTGCTTCTTGCCACCGGGGTGTCCACTTTCAAAAGTGGTCTCTGCACATCCGCTCCGCTCCAAAGCCACCTCAGTGGTGTTCAAATATCAAATACTTTGGGATGCTCAAGTCTCCGCAAAACTCAAGGAAGGGCTCGTCCGGGATTTGAACCCGGGACCTCTCGCACCCGAAGCGAGAATCATACCCCTAGACCAACGAGCCCACGCCAAATACTGGCAGCAGACGTCTGTAGAAGTTGTATCAGGCTTGCTTCAATTCTAGGGCCACAACTCTCGGTGGAACGGCCCTGGGGTGCGCTCAGGACCCTTCACCGGGACACTGAATACTCAGATACAAGGGTCTAGGTATCCCTCTCCGCTCCGGGTCCGCGAGCTCCGACTCTTCCCAGGAAATAACATAGGGGAAGTGGAAGAGAATGGTTTCGGTCTCACTCCGGCGCAGCCCTCCAGGACTGCCTTGAGCACCCCACTTGCCGTTCCCACCAGTCACTCTCTCGCCGCAATTCCATAAGTTGGAGTCTCGAGTTTTCCCGCTTCCGCCCGCCGTCCTCGAATCCAGAGCCCCCGCGCAGAACTTTGAAGGTGGAGTTGCCTGGTTGGGGACAATTAACGAGTCCCGAAATCCCTAGATGAACACCAGTCCCTTATTCTGTCCCTGCATCTGTGTATCTGGGCCGGACCAGCCCCAAGCTAAACCCTTTGTTTAGTAACCCACTGTCTTCCCAGACGGTGTGGTAGTGGAATAATTTCTGGGGCCAAGAAGACCTGTGGAAGAGGCATCATTGAGATGACGGGGTGAGGTAGGGAAAATCGGCTTTCCAACCTGCATGAGTCGGGCGGGGCGTCAGGCCTTGAGGACTTCTAACACCCATACCAGCACTTCCCCGCCTGTAAGATCAGGTCACTCCTACCCTCCCGTGCAGGCTCCACTCTCCAGTTTTCTCCTAGGGTGACCGAGAAGGATTCCCTCTTACCTGCCGCCTAAGACCCCCAGAAGGTAAGGGCCTGCTTGGTATGGCCCAAAGCCAGCAGGCCCGGACGGACTGTTTACACTGGCTATGCTCTCACCTGGGGACTGCCAAGTGTTCTGGTAGCACCTGATGACTCAGCTGCAGGCCATGCGTTCTGCCTTCCCTCAGCTCAGTACCAGCTCTGGGGAGTATTCCCAGCAGGGTTCTGATCTGTTGGACACTGGACACCCTGGGGTAGCACCTCTGAGCTACCGCCCCAGCCGTGTGACGGCCAGGCCCTTCCTAGTTACCAACCCACAGATACGTTGGTGGGCCCCGACTTCAATGAAGGGTTCAGCTTTTTGCTTTTTCTTTCCCCGGTGCTTTGGGCCAAGGGATGGTGTCCAGACCTTTCTGCCTATCTCCCAAGGAGGTTTAGGCCCTGCCAACGACCTACTTCTTGCCTCCTTCTCCATAGCGTTTACTTCTACCGTCTCCAGCCTCGCTTTAGTGCTCCACAAATGGGCCCTGCCCTTCCTCAGGCTCTGGAGACTCTTCTCTACTCCCACCGTGTCCACAGGGTCCCAGCTCTTCAGCGCCCTCTTGCAGGAAACTAGACCTCTGCTCACTCCTACTACAGAATGCCAGCTTGTGGAGAATGGAGGTAACTATATGTGAAGGGCTTGGTACAGGAGCTGCACAAAGAAGATGCACCCTCCCGCGGTGTTTGGAGGGGACGGCCTGGCTAGCGCCCCGCCCCCCACCCACCCCAGCGCCCGCGGAGTGTAGCATCAGCTGAGCAAAGGAAGGTGTAGGAATTCACGGGACTGACAGCTCGACTCAAAAGGAAATCTGGATGCTGCGAGTGTGAAAATGTATAACCCTTGAGTCCTCGAAAATAAAAACAATCGGTGGATTCAGCGAAAAAACGGGACTGTCTTCAGATTGAGAGCCAAAGGCACCGCTGGGATTCGAACCCAGGATCTCCTGTTTACTAGACAGGCGCTTTAACCAACTAAGCCACGGCGCCGAAGTCGCTTAAAACGCCTCTGATACTACACTATAGGAAAATATTGCTTGCAGCCTGGCCACATCAATTTCAGGCCTAAAATTAATCTTGATATTTCAACTAGGTTTGGCATCAAACATCCATCCATGGAATCTCCCTAATGTTGAAAGATTTACGCCAAAAATGCGCTGTTGGGGAGCTTCCCAGAATAGAGGATTCATGTAATGGGAGGATTTCTGAAACTCAGATCCAAAGTTTGACTTTGGGAAACAGGAACGTGTATTTGGGCAGGAGAAATGTGGCAGGGAAGAAAAAAAGAGGGCACGTAGTCGGCAGGATTCGAACCTGCGCGGGGAGACCCCAATGGATTTCTAGTCCATCGCCTTAACCACTCGGCCACGACTACACATGGGTAAACACTTCGTTGTCTGAAACCTTTGTTAGTTCCTATGCCCAACAAACATCACTTGTATGGTTGCAGGACTAGGAGAGCGGCGAGAGCGAACACCAGCCCCTTCGCTCGCGGCACCGCCTTTCTGGAATCCTTGTCCCAGATCTTCCCCTTTCCCCCACCCGCCTCCAACAACGCGCTCCCAGGGGAATGAAGACGCGGAAGCTTCCGGGGAACGCTCTCTGCGCCCTAGTTGAGGGAGCACCCTTCAAAAGGTTTAAATGCGCTAACAATTCGGGTTTTGAAAGGCAGTGGGGCCTGTGTTGTTTGCAGTCAGAAAGCAACTGGCTCTGGGAAAGAGCTTCCTTGTAGTAGCATGAGTAAGAAGAAAAAAGACCCAGTCCGCTGGCCCGTACGGGGATCGAACCCGCGACCTTGGCGTTATTAGCACCACGCTCTAACCAACTGAGCTAACCGGCCAGTAGTACCAGCTCGTGAACTTGAATATACATATCTACAACTTTAAAATATGTAGCCAACACAGTTTAATAGAGAATTTTTGTGCAAAACTAGTTTTGCTCTAAAAGCTTCCCAAATGCTGATTAGAAATGATCTTTAAAAAAACAAAGAAATGCCCTCTGAATGGCTTTAAGAGGTGTGGTCAGGTTCTTTTTCATTGAGTAAGCAGCTCCCAGGGAAGAAATGGGAGAATTTGGGCCAAATGTATGCGTACCCCAACTAATTGATCCTGCAACCCTAAGTCTGGGTTCTGACTTAGGAATTCCTACTGGTTTCATTCCTACTGGTGTGGATCAAGAATTTGCCTTAGGCCTGACCCATGGGAAACCCACAGCACTGACCCCTTTACTGAGGTTCCATAGTATAGGTTCCTCACATGACTCTTCTAATGTTGGCGCTCCCTCAACTCCACCCTCTTAACCCATTTGTACTTCCCAACAACTCTAGGCTTGCATACATGACTACTTCCATTCTTGCTGACTGACACCATCAGCAATGGTGTCTAACCTGCCTCCAACTCCCCAATGTACTCCCTTTGGGCCTGACTTTTGGTATAATTTCTTCTGCTGGACCAGAGCTCTTAAAACCAGTTTTGGCATTGGTGGAAAACAAGGACGGAAATGATGGTGAACAATGGGCGGTTGCCAGGTCAGGAGACCTGGGACCTCACAGATAGCACAAATGTAAAACATCACTAGAGCTTTATTGCAGGCCAAGGGGCCTGTCACAAGTACCCCCACAAGGGGCAAGTGTCTTGTTCCTCTAGCCCCTGCCACAAAGACAGAACCCAGGTGCTCAGGGCCACCTATGAGTGCAGGTGGCTTTAGCCCAACCAGAGAGGAAGTATCAACAGTGCCATGAGTTGCCTATTTCCACTATTTCTCCAAGGCAGGCTGGCAACAGAAAGAATATGGAGGAGAAATTACAGTAGGGTAGCAGTTAGTGAATACAGGGATCTGGAGTCCTAGTTCAATCACCACGAAGGTGAGGGCCACAACTAGTGGGAGAAGCAGGGGCCCAGTGTTCCAGCAGGGCAGGAGACCTTTCAGGCCACTGTTGCAGTTTCGGAGCAGGAGGAAGCAAATGCCCCCAGGGAGCTGGAGTGCTCAGGCTCCTGGATAGACAGACATGACAACTGGATCCTGGGATTCACATGAGTCAGGAGAGGAAGCTTCCCACACTGGAATTGCTGTAGCCTAGGAGGTTCTGAAATAGGAAGAGAAGAAAATGTATGTCCTATGCATGTGGTTGTTAGTCCCATCCACCATTCCCCTCCCCAACCCCAGAAATCCCTTATCAATCCCTCATTACTCTTCCTCCTGGGACCCATCTGTCTATACCCCCACCCTTCCATCCTTACTCCTTACCTAAAGGGATGATCTTGGAGGGTTTCCTCTCAAGCTCAAAAGAAAGTACAATAGGGCGGAGGACAGAGAGGCTGGTACAAAGTGTCCGGAGGAAGAGGGTCAAGGGCTCATCAGTCTTCGCTGAGGACTAGAAAGGGAAGCTCAGGATTAATCAGAACTCAAAATTCCAAAACTCTTTACAAAACCCTCAGGAACCTGGGTATCTGAGCCCCACCTCCCAGCCACATCTCACCTCAGGTTGGGCTCCAGGCCCTATAAACTGCAAGGCCACTTTCCCTGGCCCTCTGACAAGCTCCAGGAGGGAGACCCACTCACTAGGACACAGCCCTAGTGCTGCTGCCACATGATGGTTCCGACAGGTCACCACAGCTTCAGCAGTCCCATCCTCCACCAGGAGCCTGGGGTAGAAATAGAGACTCCCAGAGCAAACCCAGGGGCCAGTCACCTGAACCCAACATGCCTCCCTCTCCACTGAGTCATCTTTAACTTACTTACCCTTATTCATTCAAAAATATTTATCAAAGCAATTCCCACAAGCCAAGAATTATGTTAACACAGAAACAGCACACAGGCAAAGTCATGTAATAGGGAAATCAATGGGGTGATAGGTGCCCACTTTGTGCTCTCACCTGATGCTGGCCTGGCTTACAGATGTCTGAGTGGGGCAAGTGGAGCCCTGATGAGTACACCTTCCCTGGGATGAAGAAAGTGGTTGGAAAAATCCTCTTGGTCCCATCACATCCCTCTGCACCAAAGCACCCAGCTCAGCCTGCCCCGCCCATACCTGGATGGAGAGGCTGGTACAGTGAGCACACACCCAGAGGAGCTGAAGGCTGAAGACAGAAACGATATGGCAAGAGGCAACGGCCTGGAATGGGGTCTGGCCACCCTGTAGCAGTCTCGCCAGGTAGACGTGGGGCAGAGGAACACTAAAAGAGCCAGAGAGACAGGTGTCAAGAAATCGTCAAAGGGGTTCTGAAGGCTGGGTATGTCTGGGAGGACTCAGCAGGCTTAGGGATGGAGATAACAGTGGTGTCCATGCTCTCCTGGAGCCCCATGGTCCCCATTTTGATTTCTGATATCAAATCGTCATCAATTATTTCTCAGGCTTGACCAACCAAGATGTTAGCCCAGAAAAGATAGTTGCATTTTAGCCTGAAAAGAGCTTAGAACACCACATCTTTCTGGGTAAAATGACAAGTATTGGGCATTTTTTATTTGGGACTCTGACTCAACACATTCTGCTAGGCTTGGGAATGACTGTAGTTATGGCAAAAATCCCAGAACCAGGAACATGTGTGGGACGTAGATGTGAGGCTGTGAAGTTTGGAGATCAGGACCTGGGGCACTGACCTGACTGGGGTTTCCGGGGGGAAACTCAGGACCTGCATATAAGTGGATGACTGGAAACAACAGTAAACATTGTGGGATCTGCAAGTAGAAGAGGAGGAGAAAGAAGTCAATTCGAGGTTGGAACTGGGAACAGGCTTGGCCACTCCCCTGAGGAATGCACCCTAGCCCAGGCTCTATTAAAGGAGGGAAGCTGAGGGAAGGACTGGGCTGGAACATCTCGTGAGGGTGGAGGGCATAACATATCGAACGTAATATCAAAAAGGAGGTGTCGTTGTAGCATAGTTAGGTAGGGGTGAACATTCAAGAAGACCACATCAGTACGAAGAGGAGGCAAGGCCAGCTGCGTAGATCTTTACCTGGAAACCCTTTTCTCCAGCTGGTTAAAGTAGACTCGGGCTCCTGGAAGGAGTCCTAGTGGGGGAGGCAAGTGTGGGCCTTCGATATATATGTCCAAGTGAGGGGGGAATTCACAATCAGCAGTCTCCACAGCTACAGTTATCTTCACACACCCTCTCCTGGCTTCAGTGCTCCCTACGGAAGGAAAGGGAGGGGTCAGTGGTATCTGTCTGGATCACAAGGTCCCATCACTCCATTTTATACCTTCCCCCAAAGGAGGTGTCATTACCAGGCTTTGTCCAGGTAGCAGCAGGAAGTGGTTCACACAGAGTCCGTGACAGAATCTCAGCTGAGAAAGACACCAAGGAATCGGTGACGCTGAAGGGTCAAAAAAAATAGAGTGAGAATGGAGGCATAAGAAAGCAGAGAATGGAGAGTCAGGTCCAAGGACAGAAAACGTAGCCAGAGTCTCTGCTAGAAAGTCATCTATAAAGTTCAGAAAAATCTTATGCTGTGTTGAATCACACACTAAAAGTAACAGGGCTTATGGCAAAAATAAGGTTGTGGCAGATAACTCAAAACCTATACAACTTAGTAACCAGAGGTCTTACCAAGAAGTACACCAGCAGAATTAAGTCTCCACTTCCATTTCAGTCATCCCATTATCTACATAGACCTTCAAATCATAGATCCTTAAAAACATTCACTTCTGCCCTAACTGGTTTGGCTCAGTGGATAGAGCATCAGCCTGTGGACTGAAGGGTCCTGGGTTTGATTCAGATCAAGGGCACATGCCAGGGTTGCAGGCTCTATCCCCAGTGGGGGGCTTGCAGGAGGCAGCCAATCAATGATTCTCTTCATCATTGATGTTTCTCTCTCTCCCCCTCTTCCTTCCTCTCTAAAATCAATAAAAAACATATTAAAGGAAAAAAAATTCACTTCTAGTAGAGACCAGTTTCATAAAAATTACACCTAGAATTCAGTAGGATTTTGTTTGTTTGTTTAATATAGAGGAAATATCTCTGCAGCTTCTTATTTTAAATTTATTTTCATTGTTAATCCTTACCCAAGGATATTTTTCCATTGATTTAATGAAAAAATAATATATATTTGTATTGATTTCAGAGAGGAAGGGAGAGGGAGAGAAAGAGAAACATCAATGATGAGAGAGAATCATTGATCAGCTGCCTCCTGCACGCCCCACACTAGAGATCAGCCTGCAACCTGGGCATGTGCCCCAACCGGGAATCAAATAGTGACCTCTTGGTCCATAGGTTGACATTCAACCACTCAGCCATGCAGCCAGGCGGGCTCCATTGATTTTTAGACAGAGTGGAAGGAAGGAGGAGATGGGAGAAAGAGAAACATCGATGTGAGAGAAATGTGAGAGAGACACATCAATTGGTTGCCTCCTGCACGCATCCTGCAACCGAGATACGTACTCTTGACCGGAATGGAACCGGGGACCCATGGGCTGATCTTCTATCCACTGAGCCAAACTGGCTCCGGCTCTCTGCAGCCTCTTCATTTGCACTTGCAGCTACCCCAAAAAGCTTACATGAGGGACGTATAGTTGTTCCTGAAGCCATAAGCCACTTCTTGTACTAAAGGAAGGCTCTTCTCTAGATCCTCAGCGTTTGTCCTTACTTTTTTTTTTAATGTTTCTTACATTTCCTCTTATTCCAAGGCTTTTTCTGACTTGTGAGAAAGCCTGCTCATGATCACTTTATCACTTTAAAACATTAACATGCTGGGGGGAAATCAGGTATGAAACACAATTTCCATCTTACACCGACATCTTCCTGTAGGAGCTAAACCACAGGAAAGAAACACGCTGTAGCAGAGAACGGACCATTCAGCATCTCTAACCACGGCAGAGGAGGAGAGAGCAGCCCAATGAGCTGGAGAAGCTGGCAGACATTTACTTGTCACTGAGCAGGTCCGTCAGCGAGGATTCAGGCAGTGCCTTGTTGATACTCGGCATATCTGGGATGTCCTGGGAGCGCTCAAGTTCCAGGGTCCATGCATCCTGGACAGTGAGGCAGGATGTACAGCCGGCCAACTCCAGAGGACGCTGCGATATGCAGGATGAACCACCCTCCTCAAACAATGCTGGTGTCTGCCAGGAAATGGGAAGACAGTGGACTCTGAGTGTGTCCTGGTCCTGAGGAAGGCTCACAAAATACTCTGACCCAATTTTGTTTTCTCTCTGGAGCCGGATGAAGGAAGGGACTTAGACACAGACAATCTTTCGATTTGATCAAGATCTACCTTTCTGCTAGGAGACCTAGAGAGTGACCAGGCACCGGCACTTCCTCTCCAGATCCCACGCCAAAAAAAGCTTTCTGGGGAAGGGCCTGATGAAGTAGGGCACTCACGGGAGGGCCAGGAGCCACGAGTCGGTACACTTGCCCGGGGTGCAAGAACTCGAACCAGCGGACTGAGGGGCCAATAAAGATGAGGAGAACCTGTGAGGAAGGACAGCAGGGTCCTTGGGTTCCAGACAGGAGCCAGGGGCACACAGGTCAAGCCCTAGATCTTTGAAGTCCCAGCTTACCTTCTGATCCTTGTTCTCATCTCCCTTGAGCTCAGGTGGGCCCCAACCAGTTCCCTCCTTCCTCTGGGTACCCCCGAGCCAGCTCCCTGATATGTGGAAACTGAGGGTGGGCTTGGCCACCTCTGGACTGGCTCCTGGGGGGACACAAAAGTTCCTCTTCATCAGTGCCTCCTTGTGGGACAGCAAGAACAGCCGGCTCTGTCCTATGTGGGCACCCTCGGGGAGGGTGGGCTCTGTCTGAGGAGGTGTTGAGGAGGTGGCTGAGTGAAGGGAAGGTCTGGGCATAGGCCAGATCAGGGCATCAGCCAGAAAGAACTGGACATAGACTCTGTTGGGAGAAAGGAACAGGTTTCTTAGTGAGACGGGCATTGGGTGTTGCGGCCCCAGCATTCCAACACCTGCTCCAGGCCTTCCCCTTTCCCTTAGAGACTTGGAGGATAGCCACTCCCCCAAGAGGCCAACCTGGCCCGCTGCTCCTGGATGAAGCCTGCCATGCTCAGCTCCTTCCAGGATGGAAAGTTGCTCCTGACATTCCTCTCTATGACCAACTGGAACCGCTCTGCCCGCACCAAGCAGCCTAGAGGGAAGAAGTTTCTGTTTGGCAAGAGGAGAGAACCGTGGAATGGGAAGCAAAGCAGACCATCCTGCCGGTCTTGCTGCCCAACCTAGACCTGGCCTGACCCCACCTCAGAGGGACGACACTCCAAGGGAAGCCATTCCGCCCGCATGTCCAGTCCCACCCCTGGCCTCCGAGGCTGAAAGGCATCGATCGCCTTTCTCACAAATCCATACCAGCCTGCCTGTGCCCAGATCTAAGAAAACTTTGCTTTCCCCAATTTCCTTGCCTACAAATCTCGGTGGGTCCAGTAAGACCATTATTCTTCCAAACAAGAATGTGGGAAGTGGGAGCTGCCATCTGGTGTGCACGATAGGCACAAGGTAGGGAACTGGAGGTCTGGCTAGGGAAGCCCTTGCTCCTTTTCTCTACTTGCTCATACCAGTCTCCCAAACGTGATTAACGCATGCCACCTTGGCATCTCTAGAAAATCCCAGCAGGTGCTTCCTCTCAACCCCTGTTCTGAGACCCTCTACTCCACGACCACCTTCTCTCTACTTCTGGCCTCCACACCTATGAGCCGGGGGTCAGTCACGGGCTGCGAGTGCTTGTTCAGGAGTAGGCAGGGGAGGGAACCACTTTGGTCCCGAAGCTGCAGACAACCTTTATGAGATGAAGCCACCAGAACCCCAAGTAAAACCTGCGGAGAGATGAAAGCCAAGGTATCAAGTATTTATTAAGCAAATATTGAGCATCTATTATATGCCAGGTACTGTGTTAAAGGTTAGCTACAAAGTAAACAAAAGAGACATGGCCTCTAACCTAAAAGAACTTATATCTGAGTGGGGAAAACAGATGTGAAAACACACACACATGCGTTCACACACTTGGTAGTAGGAGAGAAAGTGTTCAAATCAAAGTTAGAGAACCTCAGCAGACATAAGAAGAAGTTGGCATTTTATTTTACGTGCACTGGGAAAAACAACAAAAGGATTTAAAGCAAGAGACTTTTGTAATCCAAGTTACATTTTACCTCACTCTTTCTAGTTGCTGCAGGGAGGGGGTGGTCTAGTTAGAAGGCTAGCCAGTAACATGATGAGAAATGACTACGACAGTGACAGTGAGAATGGCAAGAAGAGGAAGTGCCCTGAGTCCTGCTGGAGCCCCACTTACCTGGGCTGGATGGAAGGTGGAGGGCAACAGACAGAGCCAGGACCAGGCCAGGCGCTGATTGAGTTGGCAACTGGTCAGGTGAGAAACTTCTGGGGCGGACAGGAGGGTCTTGGGGTCAAAGGAAGTCCAGGCCCTGCACTGCCCTTCCTCTTTCAGGGCGGCCAGAGTGGGGAAGGAGCAAGGAGTCTGCAGCCGAGTGTACTGTCAGAAGAGAAGAGAAATCAGATGGGGCATCCCACGTACCCCCCGCCACCCCGTCTCCCCCACATCCTCACACCTTCTGGAGTGGACAGCAATGTGGCTCTTCAAGGATCTCCTTGTGTGCGTTCCGACTGGGGACGCATGGTGGAGCCAGAACATCCAGGGTGGGAGCCAGGAGCTGCAGGCCCAGGCTGGGGCTCCCAGGAGAGGCGCACTGCAGGAACTGGTGGTGTCTCAGCACATGGGGGCACAGCCTTGGGAAAGAAGCTGAGTCACTTTCCCAGGACCCTTCCTCTTCCAGGATCCTGCTTCCCTCACAGAGGTGGGGTCCTACCCCCAGTGCCACCCGAGCCCGGACCCTCATCCTCCTCACTTGCAGGCCAGCTCCTCCAGGGCCTTGGTAACCCACAGGTAGAGGGGAAGTCCTAACTGACGTTCCCATACCAGCTGCTCATACAGGGAGGCCCCCCAGACTTGGAGGGAAGACTGAGTCTCCGGCTTCTGACGAGAGAAGCCCCGAAGTAGAACAGCACCACGGAGACAAGCGGCTAGCACTGGCCTTCTTGTCCCTCCACCCACGGACTGGAGGAGGTGAACATCCTGGAGCTGGGGAAGCAGAAAAGGTGAAGCAGCAGCGGTGAAGGTAACTCAATGACCCCACGCAGAGTTGACTGCAGTTTTCCACTGCCTGGGTTCCAGGAGAAACCCAATTTCTCCCATACAGGTCATATCCTTTCATCCTCCACGCCTCACCTTCCATCACAACCCACTGTCCCGGGGTAAGCCTTCATCTCTCATCAGCTCCACTCAGTCCTTCCCTGGGCCAGGGGGCTCCCGGCTGGCGTGGCTTCCCTACTCACCAGGCTACCTGACATCATTCTGGCCCTCGCTACCCCTGCGTTTCAGCTCCAACATCTCCTCCTCCAGTTAGAGGGCCCTTCTGGGAAGGAGATGCTCTGGTCCCAAGCCCTCCTCCTTTTGCCCCAGACTCTACTTTCTGATCTGAGCTCTCATCCAAATCATTCTTAACAAACGCACATGCCCACCCCCCAATACACACTTACTATTTTTATATTTTTGTTGTAAAGGTTCCCACCCTGCTGCCAAACAAGACCAGCCTATAAATGCAGAAGCTGCTGCGAAGCCTCTTTTTGTCAGCAGCCCCGATCCCTCACATACCTCCAGACAGACTCCTGGCCGCACCACCCGCCTGAGGCCATGGAACTGCTGGTAGGAAAGGCAGAGTCCCAGCTGCCCATCCAGCTCATAGAGGCCAGCAGGCTGATTCAGCACGCCAGTGACCGTTCCCTGCAAAGAGGTCAAAGGGCCAGTTGATCCCCATTTCCTTCCTCTTTGGAGACCCACATTTCCTGCCCCTCAAGCTCTAGGACCTCTCCCTTATGCTTACCGTATATGACAGGAGTCTGGAGTCCCGGGAAAGACCTTTTTGCTCCTGCCTGTCTTGGATGTTGCTTGTCCTGGGGAGTGGCTTGGGGTCAGCCTCCAAGAGAGTTCTGCCCAACTCCAGGTCCAGGTCCAGCTCTCGCACACATTCTGGTTTCAGCGGCAACAGATGAGAGGAGGGGTTGGTCGTCCAAACACGGTAACGGTGACCATGAATCTTGGATGCGCGCAGCTCTGTCAGCACATAGGCCCTACCAGGCCAAAGGGCTTGGTGCCAAACCAGCTGGGCGGGGACCTGGCTTGTGCAGAGGCAGGCAACATGGTACACGAGACGCTTCTCACAAGCTATCCTTCTGTCCCTTTCCATCATAATTTAACCTCAAAAACCTGCCCTCATGAGCTTTCCTTCCCTCATCTTCCTTGTTTGCCAATTAAATCTTAAGTCATAGAACTTTTAGGATTTCTCCTCTCTCTTAGGAGATGCCAAATCCCTTCCCCAAGAGACAAACCATCCCTAAAACTTCCTTCCAAATACATAAATAGTCCATTCAGAAACTTATATCCTTTTTGCATTTTCCCTCTCTCATCCTATAACGTATAAACCATTTCTATTTATTTAATCAATATGCACTGGGTACATATGTATCCAGTATTAGGACAAATGTAATGGGAAGTATAATAGACTGTTCCCTCTTCTCCAACATATTTCAAACCACTGGGGAACACAGACACAAACCCAAGTAATAACATGGAGCCATGTATGATCAAGAGGCACATAGAATACACATTTACTAAGGATGGGTTGGGATGATTAGAAAGGCCAAGTGAAAGAAGAGGAACTTGAAGGACATCTTGAAGTGGGAAGAGAGAGAAGAGTAATTCAATAAGAGGCAACAGCCCTGGCTGGTTTGGCTCAGTGGATAGAGCGTCGGCTTGTGGACTGAAGGGTCCCAGGTCAGGATGAAAAAGGAATGTTCTTGGCAGTTGCATAGGAAAATGAGAAATATCAAAGTAGGAGAATGCTAGTAAAAGTAAACACCTTGGATTGACCCTAATCCTCACCTGCACAATGATGGATACATGGCCGCCAGCTTGGCTGCCAGGTGGGGATAATTCACCGAGAGACACGATGAAGTAAGCTTTCTTTTTACTTTTCACCAGAGCACTCAATCGAACCAGCTTCCCAGCCAGGTTTGGCCGCATAACTCTAAGCTTGCTTCTAAAGAAGGTAGGAAGAAGAGAGGAAAAAGTCATTATTTCTCTTCTATTCCCCTGCAAATTCCTCCCCTTCCAATTGTGATTAAAAATTTCCATTTTTCCATAGGTATTCATATTATTCCCTTTATTTGGAGCATCTCATCAATATTACTCTCAATACCTTTCTCTCCTTCTTTCCATTGACTCACCATCCTCCTCCCCTGGAGAGGGAAGAATTACCTGTGCCTGAGGAGGCGGGAAGCAGCCTCCGGGTAGAGAACAGGAATAGGGGTCGGAGGGCCAGTACTGATGGTCAAGGGAAACACTGGCACAGGGACACCCCAGAGCTCCAAGTGCCCTTCTCCTGAGGAATTCCACTTGGCAGGAGGAAGGTAACTCCAGCTGGGGAACAGAAAGAGATGGCCCAACCAAGAAAGATCCAGATCTATGAGCTAGGAAAGACCGAAATCAAGGGTTAATCAGCATCCCTTTTACCTCCCTCCACCTTAGTTCCCCGACACTTAATTGCCTCACTCCCTCGACACCATTCTTGTTAGGTAGGATCTGAGGCATCTGACGTCCCCCTTCCTACTCACCTCACAGCCCAGGATACCAGTGTTATCTTTCACATAGAGGCTTCCATTTCTGCACCCTTGTTCCAAGTCCTCTGGTAAGTCTGTTAGTGTCCCTAAAAGTAACAGCCGCTCCCGGGGGAGGGCAGTCCCACTGAGTCCAGCCTCTTGGGCCCAGGCCTGATATGCAGTGCTGCTCCAGGACAGGTGGCTGCAGCATGGAAGGTGCTGGTGGCTCTTGAGGTCCTGTACTGAGACAAAGCTGCAGAAGGAAGGGAGCAAAGTTGTGTCCAAACCTAGAAAGTTACACTCAACCCTGACAAATCTCCCAATATCCCAAGGAAAGGTCAATGGGGAAAATGGACTAAGGGAAAAGTTTAATTGATTGAAGGGGGGAAAGATGAAGGGAGTAGAGAGAGAGAGACTGCTTAAGGAGAAGGGATAGAGGAGAACTGGATCAGGATAGAGCACTTAGGGGACTTCACTAAATTTGTAACTTTTTACTTCTTATAAAAAAAGAACTGAATCAAATATGGCAAATTTTAAGGTTTTAAAAATTGAGCCTTAAGTACCTGGCTAACCACAATGTCAATAAGCACACTATTTAGTTCAGCTCTTTTTTGCAGGCAAGACTTTCTCAATGAAGACAGTAGGGTGCTGATCTATATTCTTGTGGACCAGCAATTTTAGTTATCACTGGTTTATTTATTTATCTGCGACCCTTTTTTATTTTGAAGCTAATCAGTTGAAGTATATATTTTCCCTTTCTGTGTAGTTATGAATAACATTTTTTAATGATTTGAGAGAGGAAGGGAGAGAGAAAAAAAATCAATTTGTTCTTCTATTTATTTATTTATTGGTTGCTTCTTCTTTGGTGTACCCTAACCAAAGATCGAACCTGCAACCTTGGCATATTGGGATGATGCTAACCAACTGAGCCACTCGATCAGGGCTATGAATACCATTTTATTTATTTATTTATTTTTATTGCTCTTGACCAGAATCGAACCTGGGACCCTTCAGTCCGCAGGCCGAGGCTCCATCCACTAAGCCAAACCGGCTAGGGCTGAAAAACATTTTAATACAGATATTTCTCTTAGTATTCCAGTTTAGAAAATTTCCCCCCATCCTTGTTGATGTTAATTTTTTTTATATTACATTTATTGGGGTAACGGTGGTTAATAACATTAAAAAATTTTCAGGTGTACAAGATTATAAGTCAACATCTGTGTACTCTTCTGAAGTGCTTTCCACACAAAGTCTAATTTCCTTCCAATCCCATATATGTGACCCCTTTACCCATTTCACCCTCCCCCCTCCCTGTTTCTCCTCTGGCAATTACCATTCTGTTGTCTATATCTATGAGTTTTTGTTTTATTTGTTACTTTTTGTTTTATATTCCACATGAGTGAAATAATCATTTTGTCCTTTTCTGACTTATTTCACTTAGCATAATACTTTCAAGATCCATTCATGTTGTTACAAATGGCAATTTATGGCTGAATTGTATTCCACTGTGTATGTACATATATGTACCACATCTTCTTTATTTAATCATCCATCAGTGGACACTTAGGTTGCTTCCATGTCTTTTTTTTTAAGTTTTTCAGATGTTCCATATACTTAGAAGGTCATGATCACTGATTTTATTTTATTCATTTTTAATATTTTTATTGATTTCAGAGAGGAAGGGAGAAAGATAGAAACATCAATGATGAGAGAAAATCACTGATTGGCTGCTTGGGGAGTCAAGCCCCCAACCTGGGCATGTGCCCTTGACCAGAATCTCAGGACCCTTCAGTCCACAGCTCTATCCACTGAGCGAAACCGGCTAGGATGCTTCCATGACGTGATTATTGTAAATAATACTGCAATAGGGTACATACTTATATCTTTTTTTTTTTAATATTTTGATTTTTTACAGAGAGAAAGGGAGAGAGATAGAGAATTAGAAACATCGATGAGAGAGAAACATCGATCAGTTGCCTCCTGCACCCCTCCCCCCCCCCCGCCCACTGGGGATGTGCTCGCAACCAAGATACATGCCCCTGACCTGAATCGAACCCGGAACTCTTCAGTCCGCAGGCTGACGCTCTATCCACCGAGCCAAATCGGCTTCGGCTGTATATCTTTACATATAAATGTTTTCATATTTTTCAGGTAAATACCCAGAAGAGGAATTGCTGGATCATATGGGAGTTCTACTCTTTAGATTTTTGAGAAACCACCATAGTGTTTCCATAGTGGCTGCACTACTTTACATTCCCACCAATAGTGTACAACGGTTCCCTTTTCTCCATATCTTCTGCAATACTGTTATTTACCACTGGTGTATAATAAAGTCCATGGATGAGAAATTACACAGAATTTTGAAAATGGTATTTTGGATAACACAGAGTACAATTACACCGTCTTCTCACCAAAGATCCTCTGCCTTCACTGATTGAGACAGATTGCCAAGCTTATTGAAGTGTTTCCCAAATTACATGCAGGTTAAGGGAGTGTCAGGGAAAATATATCCTGTTCTCAAATAAGTTTGGTAAATGACAACTTAAACAAAGCTGAACAGATTTCTACCATTTTTTATTTTTTAAAAGATAAATATACAGTGATATGTATACTCACATAATAGAATACCGTAAAAGTATCTAAAATAAATGAGTTAGAGCTATCAATATGAATAAATCTCAGAAACATAATGTCAAGTACAAAAAGCAAATTGCAAAAGATATATATATATAGTATCATTTATATAGTATCATTTATATATATATAAATGATACTATTTATATGAAGTCTAAAGGTATGCAGAACTCTACTGTATATTGATTATGGATAGCTGCATATCTATAAAAATACTCACATGAATAACATACCTTATTTTCAAAACAGCATGTACTTCTATGAAGTCTTTTTTATTTTTTTATTTTTTAAAAAATATATTTTATTGATTTTTCACAGAGAGGGAGAGGGACAGAGAGCCAGAAACATCAATGAGAGAGAAACATCGACCAGCTGCCTCCTGCACACCCCGCACTGGGGATGTGCCCACAACCAATGTACATGCCCTTGACCGGAATCAAACCTGGGACCTTTCAGTCCGCAGACCGATGCTCTATCCACTGAACCAAACCGGTTTCGGCTCTATGAGGTCTTTTTGCAGGATATTTCAGAGCTTTCAATATGTTAATGAGTCTTATGACTCTCCTAGAATAGTTTATCATATCCAATGTCTCTCAAATTTATTTAGCCATGGAGCCCTTTTCTTGTGTTATTTTATTTTATTTATTTTATTTTTAATTACTTTATTGATTAAGGTATCACATATTTGTCATCAACTCCCTCCCCCGTTCCCTTCCCAAACCCCCTCACACGCAAGCCCCCCTCCCCCTGTTGTCCGTGATCACTGGTTAGGCTCATATGCAAGCACACAAGTCCTTTGGTTGATCTATCTCCCTTGTCCCCACCCTCCCCTACCTTCCCTCTGAGGTCTGACAGTCTGATCAATGCTGTTCTTGTTCTTCAGTCTATGTTTTTCATCTTTTCCCCTAGATGAGTGAGCTCATGTGATACTAGGAATACACTTATAGGATCTTGTGTTATTTTATTAATATTGCCTAGAACAGTGTAGGAAATAGTATTAAGCAAAACAACAATAACAACAAAATACCTTCAGGAGACCTTACACTTAGTTCTTAAACACACTGTCTGCACTTGTTGAATCTTAGTTTCCTAACACACAAAATGAAATAGTATCAGCTTTCCTCCCCACTTTGCGAGTTCTTTCTCCAAATCTTTGCGAGTTCTTTTCCAAATCTTTGCGAGTTCTTCTCCTCAACCTCTCCCTTCCTTTTCTTCTCTAAAGATAACTTAAGCCTACTTTGAAGAACTATGGGAAAAGCAAAGCAGCTTGATGAGGAGTGATGTTTGGCAGAAGGCGGTGTGTTTACTCCTTTCCCTCCCCTTACCAAGTTTCCCCTCACTTTTCCCAGGTCCTTCCTTTTCAACTCCACATCGAACTTCCCCTGAACCCCACCTCTCCTTACCTGTAGCTGAGGGGCAGTGTAAAACCCTGGTTCTTTCCCTGAGACAACCAGGTAGTCTTCACACAGTCAATCACCAACTGAGTGAACTGGATAGTAGGCTCCTTGCCAGCTGGACACAGGGTCTCTTGGATGAAGGCCTGGGCAGCCTCAAGCCAGGTTTGCTCCTGAGAAAAGTGAATCTAGTTAAAACAACTTCATGACAATCCTGCCCACCAAGAAATTTGGGGAAGAATAAAGGAACAGGAAAAAAAAAATCAGGGGGCATGTAAATGAAGAGGAAATGTAAAGGAGTTGAGAGCTTAAAGAAACCTTAGAAGTCTTTTAGTCCAGCTATACAATCAACCCAGACAGCTGGCCATCCAGCTTTGGTCTTGCATCTTTCTCTAACAAACCTGCACAATCCTTAAAGTGCTCAACTGGAATCTATATTCCTCTGTGAACCATCCCAGGTAGAATGCTGCTCCCTCCTTGGAGCTCCCATAGCACCTTGCACATATCTCTATTAAGAGCAATGATCACTAAAGATAGCAGAATCCCATTTTATATAGAGTCTAACTATAAAGCCAGCAGGTTGAAAAAAAGATTGTTCAAAATCACCCTTGAAAATAATCTTTTATATTGCTCATAAACAATAGGACATAGGTCCTAGCCTGTTTGGCTCAGTGGATAGAGTATCAGGCCAAGGAATGAAGGGTCCTGGGTTTGATTCAGGTCAAGGGCACGTAACCGGGGCGCATGCAAGAGGCAAACAATTGACGTCTCTCTCTCACACATCTATGCTTCTTGCTCTCTATCTCTCCCTCTCCCTCTCTCTCTCCCCTTCCACTCTCTCTAAAATATCAATGGGAAAATATCCTCAGATGAAGAGTACCAAAAAAAAAAAAAAAAAAAAAAAAAAAAAAAAGGACATAGTACTTTATAGTGATATAAATGAAAATGTGCCTAATAATGAACAGTACATAAAAAAGGACATGAGTATAATTTTTATTATTCCATTGTTTAGTCATCTATACATTTGAGTTCCCATAAGCTAAATACATATATAATACAATCCCATTGCATTTGTTTCTTATACTATCTTTTCATCTAAGATGTGGGCTTCCAAAAAAAAAAAAAAAAGAAAAAAGAAAAAAAAATAAGATGTGGGCTTCCTAAGGAGGACATGAACTATTTTTGTATACTTGTCATACATTCTGAACACAAAGTTGCCTCTGTATGTAGATAATTCTAGGGCATGGGGCCAGCTTGGCCTATTGCCAGTGCTAGGCAGCTTTATTTTATAACTACAGGCCTGGTGCATGAAAATTCATGCACTTGGGGGGGGGGAGTTCCCTCAGTCCGGCCTGTGCCCTCTCGCAGTCCGGGAGCCCTTGGGGGATGTCCACCTGCCGGCTTAGGCCCACTCCCTGGGGGATTAGGCCTAAACTATCAGTCAGACATCCCTCTGGCAGCCTGGAAGCCCTCGGGGGATGTCCAACTAAAGACTTAGGCCCACTGGGAGAGGCTCCTGCCACCGCAGCTGTGCTGGCCAGCCATGAGCCAGCTTCTGGCTGAGCGGTGGTCCCCATGTGGAAGCACACTGACCACCAGGAGGCAGCTCCCGTGTTGAGCGTCTGCCCTCTGGTGGTCAGTGCGCATCATTAGCGACCAGTCATTCCCAGTGGTTCCAGGTCTTGCGCCCTTAGAGTCAATTTGCATATTACCCTTTTATTATATAGGATTATTATATAGGATAGAATTCCAACAGAGTTCAACAACACTTAAGGGAAGGACCTTTATCCTTTTTGATCCCCAGTGATAATTCTAAACCATTACAGTTCTATCCCTGTCCCTCCAATGGGCCTTTATTAGCTTTCTGGCCAAGCCTCCACATCAGTGTCCTTGTGGACAGCCCTACTATTGACTTTCACCTTCACTCCACCTCAGCCATTCTCATGCATGGTCAGGGTTGTCAAAACTGGACCAGGTCTTCATTGAGAACTCCCCATCAACATAATCAAAGCCCAGACTCTCACTTTTTGCATCTTCCTCTCTTGGTTGCTTTTTTAAGCCCCTGTTTCTCAGAGAGCCTGTCCATTGCTTGGCTCATTGAACACTACTGTTTCTCTCAAGGTGGTACCTCAGAATCATCAGTTTTACTAACAATGCAGGCGACTTTTTAGATGACCTCACCTACTGAATCAGAATGGGAGGGGGATAGTATTTTAAATAAGCTCCCCAGATTGATAATGATATAGGCTGAAGTTTGAGAACACTAGGTATTTTCCTCTCAATGACTTCATCCACCGGATGCCATTGGTTGATGCTGATTGTTCCTAAACCTCTACTTTAGCTCAAGTTATATCCATGCGCCTATCAAGACTCTCCACCTGGCCAACCTGCAGACACCCCAAATGCTCAACACAGAACTTTTCACAAAAACCACTCCTCTTCCTAGTGCTAACTTTGCAGATAGCACCCTCAAGCAAACAGTTCCACCCTGAAACCTGGATGTCCTTATCCCCCTCCCTTTTTCACTCTGCCTTCACCTCTGGTATCTCAACATCAATGCCTGGTCAGGGGTCTCCCCCAAGAAACCCACAGTGCACAGTTCGCCATCCGTCTGCTCCCAGCTTCCCACTGGGCTTGAAGTCTAGAGAATGGACCGAAACGTGTTTAGGGATCACAGCGGGCGCCACAGGAGTGAAGGAATAAATACATTCGCAGAACCAGTGAGAGGGGTAGGACAGGCAGCCTCACAGGTTCCCCCTCGCTAGGCACGGCCAGTGAAGTCAGGGAGGCAAAGAGGCAAGGTGGGGGCAACAGGAAAAGAAAGAAAATCCAGGACAGACAAGAAAAAAAGGACGAGGGTAAGGGAAAAGCACTCACGGAGCCAACAGCCTGAGCGCGGCGAGCCGCCATGATACGACCCAGGCGTTGCCCCGAGAGCTGAGCAACCGGCGTTAGCGCGAGTGCTCACGGGAGAGCCGGTCCGTGACGTCATCGGCGGGCGCGTTCTACGCTCCACCTTTGGCTCCTCCCCACTCAGCGACCTGAGAGTGCCACTCCCACCTCTGCCCCGCCCTCGGGCGCCGGAAGTCCCACCGTTTCATCCCGTCTGGCTTCCCCGGGTGGGATAGGGGAGCTCAGGGCCCGAAACACAGCGGCCTGGTCGGTAACTCTTAGCATCTTTAGGTTTCCCTGGTCTTACCAAGCAGAGATGAGTGTTTCCTCCGTAATGCAGCCAGAGTACAGCAAAGCCTCGCTATAACGGACTAATTCGGGGGGTGGGGGAGCAATGTCCCTTAAAGCCCAGAGTCCGTTATATAATAAAGTAGGTTTTCTGAATGCGTATGTTAACTAAATTAGCTAATTACCTGTTTTTACTTACGTTGACACATTTGTGTAATTAAAATTAAGTCTGAAAAAAATTAAGTCTGTATGAAAAGTTTAACTTCACAGAAATATTTTTATATGTATTACTGTAATTTTAAATGTATACTGAATAGATCTAGTAAATACATGTATTCACTATTCACTGAGAGTAAACAAATGCACATGGTTGGGGCGTGTCTTAACTCACTCGGAACAAGGACTGACAGGCCACAGCGGTTAAAACGGCTTCAGAGCCCAGCTGGCGTGGATCAATGGTTGAGCGTGGATCCCTGAACCAAAAGTTCATTGGTTCAATTCCCAGTCAGGGCACATGCCTGGGTTGCGGGCTTCATCCCTAGTGCAGGAGACAGCTGATCAATGCTCCTCTCTCATCAATGTTTCTATCTATCCCTCTCCCTTCCTCTCTAAAATCAATAAAATAAATAAAAACTGCTGCAGAAAGTCATCTCAGGTGACAGCAGAACCAATCACTGTGCATGATGTGCTATGTTCACATGCTAATCATTCCTGAACATTGTTTAGGAGCAGCGAGTTTTGGATTTAAATATGTAGACTATAGTTGTAGACTTTTGTAGTATTTATATCGGTGAAATTACCAGTGTTTTTTCCAACACATGGCCTATTTGCTAAAATTTGTTTAAAATAGCCCAGCTGGGGTGGCTCAGTGGTTGAGGGTGGACCTATGCACCAGGAGTTCTGGTTGGAATTCGGGTCAGGGCACATCCATGGATTTCGGGTTCCATCCCCAGTAGGGAGGATGCAGGAGGCAGCTGATAGATGATTCTCTCTCATCATTGATGTTTCTCTCTCTCTCCCCCTCTTCTTTCCTCTTTGAAATCAATTTTTTAAAAAGAGGTAAAGTGAGAGAGGGGCATTTAAGGCCATTGTGCAATTAGAGTTGCTTCAAAACATTTTTGGAACAAGATAGGATAAACACTGATTAAGAGATAGTAAGTATAAACACTGTAGACAATACGAATCCTCTAGTCATGTAACAGGAAAATAAAGACTGTAATTATACAAATTATGGTATCCCCTAATTCAACTTCACTTTTGATGCAAGACCTCTGTCAAAAGTACTCAAAAAGTCAGGAGGCTTTGTCTGGAAATAAATGACAAAGATTTATTCAAGGACTTCAGTGTTTGCAAACTCTAAACACAATTAGGCAAAAACTTAGAAGTGTTCCAAAGAAGAAAAAAAGTTAAGAGTTTTTACAGTAAAAAGAACATTCTTGAGAATTATCAGTTTTGCATTTTAAACCCTAGGATTGTCAGGATGGTTATCAGTCAGATGTCAGGTGGTCTGGAAGATGGGTGCTAGGAGGTCTGGTCATGTCCAGTGGTCTAGAGAATGGATATTAGCTAGTCTGGATATGTGAGTCCTTCAGTGGGGTAGTCAGAGGGTTACCTGGAGGTCTGGTGTGTGTCCAGATATATCCAGGCATTGACACAGGACTGGAAAGTTCAAAAGGTTCACAAGCTAGTTAGAACAAGAATAGAGTCTTAACTCATGCCTCGAACTTCGTAATGTTAATAATTTTAGCAGCTTGGTTAAAGTGACTCTATTTCATATATTTCCCATCTTCACTCTTTTTCATTTCTACTGCTTACTGCATAAACTAGTTATACACTCTGATGCCAAGTTCTTTTTAAAGTGAATCTTTGTTTGCAATTATGTTCCATCATTATGTCAGGTTTGTGTTCCTTGCCTTTCCTCCAGAACAACAACCCCCCCCCCCCCAGAAGCTGAAAGCTCCTCTCACTCCATTCCAGCCTCACTGACCCTCTTATTAGAACACTAGTGGCCTGGTGCATGAAATTCGTTTACATTAAAAGGGGATTAATTAGAGGAAAAAATTTTTAATATATTTTATTGATTTTTACAGAGAGGAAGGGAGAGGGATAGAGAGTTAGAAACATTGATGAGAGAGAAACATCGATCAGCTGCCTCCTGCACACCCCCTACTGGGGATGTGCCCGCAACCAAGGTACATAACCTTGACTGGAATCGAACCTGGGACCTTTCAGTCTGCAGGCGGATGCTCTATCCATGGAGCCAAACCGGTTTCGGCTAGAGGAAATATTTTAATATGGCTGTTTGCCCTTTCTCTATAATACAAGTGTCAGATGTGAAAGAGAATTAGTAAAATGTATATGAAAATCTCCCTCCTGTCAGAGTCTGGGGCTCGCTGCAGGACCCAGAGTCAAGTCCCGCCCACCTGCGTGTGCCTCAGAATCCCGAGAGACCCAGAGCCGGCCGGCCCCACCCCCATCAAGCCCTGCTGGGGTTGGGGGGCGTAGCCTCAGGTCCCCCGGCCCCTGCGCAAGGGCAAGAGGGTGCGAGGGCGTGACGACCATTTACATATTAGCCCTTTATTATATAGAAGGATTAGTCAAAGCCTACTTAAACTCCCAAACTGAATTATTCCTTTTGCTTTTAGTATTTCTCAGCTGGAAGACTCCCCCTTCTTGTTAAATCCATGAAGATGTGTCCTATATCCTGGGATTTACTTTTGGTAGTTTATAGAAGATGGAGTTCAGTTTAGGCTATAATAATCAGAGAGAGTGGTACTAGACACCTCCATTGGTGTGATTTAACTGTCAGGTTAGGAGCTTAATCTGGTGGCAGCATGCAGCACCAAATGAGAGGGGCACAAGAGAACAGGAGGCCGCTTAATAAATAAGGCTTGATTTAATAAGTGTCTTAAAGGAAAGTGGTGGTGGGAAGGTGTTAGGGAAGCATGGAGAAGACTAGTTAATCTGTCACAGAGGGAGGGAAGTGGGAGGATTGGGAATTGTCTCAGACCTGGTGATTTTTAAAACAGGCTACGCTTGTCCAAAGGACAGCTGGAGATACGGGACCAATGTCAGAGGAACGATCAGGGCCAAATGGATGAATCTGGAAGTCACTATATGGAAGTGAAAGCTGAAATGGTTATGGTGCACTGGGAGTGCTAAAATGTGGAGGAGTCAGAACCAGACAGAGGGCTGAACAAACTAGGGTCCTCCGAAGGAGCTGGAAGGCAGGGAAGAGATGGAGTCAGGAAGTACCTGGAGTGAAAGAAACCCAGGAGTGAGCAGATGCCAAGGATGAACATGTGGCCTCTGTCAGAAGGGAGCCAGAGAGTACTTATTTCAACAGCCTGGACTCTCACACACCAAACAGGTAATTACATCTGCAGCAGGGCTGGAATTAGGGGGAGGCACCTACAATTTATTAAATTTTGCACCCAAGGTGCCTCACTTGCCTTACTCTAGGCTTGGCCCTGTACTGAAGAGAGGACTGAAATGGGGGGGAGAGATGAGGATAAAGACTTTCACTTTTTACTCTGAACATTTCTGTGTTGCTTGACTCATTAAAAAGACCATTGGGCTGGGTGTTGTGCTTGACGTGGTGCACCACTCCATCTTCCCTGCCCTCAGGCTTCCAGCTAGCTTTGGCTGGTAGGGAACAAGCGTTTGTACAGAACCTTGGTTGCGGGCACATCCCCAGTGGGGGGTGTGCAGGAGGCAGCTGATCGATGTTTCTCTCTCATTGATGTTTCTAACTCTCTATCACTCTCCTTTCCTCTCTGTAAAAAATCAATAAATATATTTTTTTAAAAAAAGTTTGTACAGAGAAACAAGGTCAGACGGGGAGAGAACCCAGTGTGTATTCCTTTTATCCCTCAACAGTGTGCTTGTGGCAATGGCTTCATTTGTCCTGTTGGATGCCCTTCTTTCATGGCTCCACATCTCTCTCAGCCGATAACACCATTCTCCCTCTGTGCCTTTAAGCCTACAGGTGGTCACCACTTTCTGCTCAGGGTGCCCCACTGTACATTTCTGATTCCCTTAATCCTGACCTTATCTCTGTAAGTAGACGATTAAATTCTTATTGATTAAACTCTTTCCAGTGTGCCATCCTGCCTGTACAACCATACATTTATGTATTACAAGGGTTTAAAAATGTACATAGGTAGAAAGTGCTGTGTTTGAGGTACAAAACTAAGGAGCAAGACATTGTAATGAGCCTTAGCTTCTGTATCAGTAAAATAGGGTTGTGTGTGTGTGTGTGTGTGTGTGTGTGTGTGTGTGTGTGTGAAGATCATGTAAATTGCTCAGTAAGTTTTTTCTATTGTTATTATAGAGAGCAAGAATATGGCAATTAAAAATACATGCCTTCTTTCCTTTCCCCCTGGAGCCACGCCATGGGTATGCTCAGGCTTCAGAAGTGGCTCTCCTCCAGTGTCCTCCGCTGTGGCAAATCTGGCTGGATACCAATGAAACCAATGAAATTGCCAGTGCCAACTCCTTCAGCACATTTGGCCAAAGATGGGCTGAGCATCCGGAAACCTGTGACTGTCCATTCCCGGGCTCGATGCCGGAAAAACACCTTGGCCCGCAGGAAGGGCAGGCATATGGGCATAGGTACGTGAAAGGGTACAGCCAATGCTCGAATGCCTGAGAAACTAACCTGGATGAGGGGGATGAGAATTCCTCGCGGGTTACTCAGAAGATAACCGTGAATCTAAGATTGACCGCCACATGTACCACAGCCTGTACCTGAAAGTGAAGAGTAACATGTTAAGAAACGAGCAGATTGCCGAAACCGGTTTGGCTCAGGGGATAGAGCGTCGGCCTGCGGACTCAAGGGTTCCAGGTTCGATTCCGGTCGGGGGCATGTACCTTGGTTGCGGGCACATCCCCAGTAGGGAGTGTGCAGGAGGCAGCTGATCGATGTTTCTAACTCTCTATCCCTCTCTCTTCCTCTCTGTAAAAAATCAATAAAATATATTAAAAAAAAAAAAAATGGGACATATCCACAAGCTGAAGGCAGATAAGACCCGCAAGAAGCTTCTGGCGGACCAGGCTGAGGCCCGCAGGTCTAAGACCAAGGAAGCTCACAAGCGCCGTGAAGAGCGGCTCCAGGCAAGATGGAGGAAATCACCAATATTCTGTCCAAGGAGGAAGAGACCAAGACATAAAGCTCCACCTCTTACCTCTATACTAGTATACTGGCCTTATATTAGTATACGTGGCTCAATCATTCAATAAAGTAGCGTTCATCTAAAAATGCATAAATAAATAAAAATTTATGCCTCCCACTCTGTTAGGAATCAAGAGACAGAAAACCAAGGGAAGTAAGGGTAGGGAAACAGTCCTGGCATGGATGATGCTTCTCATTCCGTTTCCTGCAAAGCATCTGTCTCCGTCACAGTTTGCACAGGAATAAGAGAGGCGAGGTGTGGGGCTGACTGGATGTTCACCACGGCAACTCAAGACAGATTTGTGGGGTAAAGTACCTGGGAGAGAGGCCTTTCCCTAGGAGCGCAGGGCGGAGGCTTCGCCGGGGGCGGAGTCGGGGGGCGGGGCACCCTGAGGTCCCGCCTCCGCCCGCGCACGCCGATGACGTCTCAGCGCGCCAGCACTCGAGGAGCTCTGCTGCGGGGAGAACCGCTTCCACGTGCGTACGGCTCGCGCGCCCCGTAGGGATACCCCTGCTTGCTGCACCCCATCACGACCCTCCCCAGGCCTGATTATCCCCACCAAGCCGAGCTGCGTCTGTCTGGGGCCCGCCAGCTGGCTCCGACACAGGCGTCTATTGGACGCCGGGCTGAAGGAACTCCACGTGAACTCATGCCCTCTCCCTACAACAGGAACACACATCTGCCGACCCCCTACTTTGTGTCAGGCACTATGCTAGCTGTTGGGGGGTACATCCCTGATGTAGGCAGCTCTGTCCTTGGCTTCTGTTTCACTAGGACGACAGTCAAGTGGTACAATAAAATTCCTGTGGGGGAATTATGGTATGGAGGACAATGGTGAGGGGCCCAACATCAGAAAGGGTGATCAGCACGGGGTGGAAGGGGGAATCAGTACTGATTTGGCAGACGCACCCTTTACCGAAATGAGGCCTGAAAGAGGGGGACGGAGGGAGATATTGGTGAGTGATGGAAATCGAGTTCAGTCCGTCGACAAGTTTTATTTAAAAAATTTTTAAATTTGTCCTCACTTGATTTTTAGAGAGAGCGGAAGGGAGGCAGGGAGGGGGAAAGAGAAATATCAATCGGTTGCCTTCCCACGCGACCCCAGGACGGAATCATACTTGCAAATCAGCTACTTGTTCTTGACTGGAAATGGAACCCGAGTCCCTTCGCGCAGCCCCACGCTGAACCATTTGACCACACGGGCCAAGGCTACAAGTTTTCGATTTTTTTCTTTTTCTTTTTTTTTAATCCTCACCGAATCCCGTTGATTTTTTTAAATAGGGAGTGGAAGGGAGGAGGAGAGAGAAATATGTGAGAGACACATTGGTTCCCTCCGTATGGGCCCTGATCAGGGCCAGGTATTGAACTGAGGTTTGTGCCCTTGATTGGGAAGCGTACCTGAGAACCTGGGTTCATGGGCTAATGCTCTAACCACTGAGAAACCAGCCAGGATGATTGATTGATTATTTATTTATTTATTTATTTATTTTCTTTTTAAGCCCCAAGTATTGTTCTAAGCCTTGGTAATCCAGTGTGTTTACCAATGAAGAAAAAACAGCTACAGTCCGTGCCCACATGGAGATTTTGTTCTAATGGGGAAGGTAGAGCTAAAAAAAAATGTCAGCCATAGTGTTACAGAAAACCGGAATAAATCAAGCAATGCTCGGAGCGTTTGGAGTCACACTTTATTCACCGGTGGGCTCAGAAAAAAAATGAATTCAAATTCTAAGCAAAGCTACAGCAGAACTTTCCTTTTTATTAAAGAAACAGCCCTATGTGTGCTTAGTGGTTATCTTGCTGGTGACCTTGAAAACAACACAGTTCTATCCAATTAAAAAATACATCTGGCATGGCATGAGAGTATGGGCGTATCTAGTCTCTGGCCTACAAGGTCAGACAGCTAAGTTTATCTTCCTTATTCAAGCAGGCTAGAAAGCAAAGTTTTGGGTTTTTTTTTAGAATAAGAGACTGTCTAAAAAAATAGAGAATTTCAAACAGTTTTACAAAATAGGGGTTAACCTTCTCATAAGTGCTATATAGGAAATTAAAATAGGGCCATCTGATAGTGACAACTTCAGCACGGTTTGTCAAAGACATCCATTCCAAGAAAGTGAATTTCTCCTGAAGTCTACATAGTAAGGAGCTGGCCATGCAAATACATATCAGGGTGAGAAAAATGCCTGCCAGAACTGAACTTGGAGAGTTAGAGGAATAGAAGAGAAGCCAGTGTTGATACATTGTGGGTGAGAAGGAGAGTTCCTAAGAACTTACCTGGGACCCAGCAAAGGGCAGGTGCACAGGGACCAAGTGTCAAGGATGTATCTACACCCAGGTGTCAGATCACTAAAGCCCGCATTTTGCAGAATTAGAACCCCCAAGGTTACATTTTCAGGTTACCTTGTTTCTCTGAATGCCCCTATTACTTTCCCCATCAATCCTTAATGCCTCCAAAGCCTCAGCTGTCCTTAAAACTGGAAAATAGGTTCAGCAGTTAGGCTACAGTTAATGTTATATATTTTTTTAGGAACCTAACTCATCTCTCCAGCAAGGGACATCTGCAGAGATGTCCTCAGTCCTTCACTTCTATGTCCGTCCCTCTGGCCATGAAGATGCAGCGGCCGGCCACACTCGAAGGAAGCTGCAAGGGAAACTGCCAGAGCTGCAGAGTGTAAAGACCGAGCTGTGCTACAATGTGAACTGGACAGGTTGGACCAAGTATTGGATTCTTGAGGGAGGTACCCCAGTGCCCAGGCAGTGGCTCAAGGATCCTTACCCTGTCTCTCTGCAGCTGAGTCCCTCCCAAGTGCTGAGGAGATGAAGAAGCTGATATGGCTGTTTGGCTGCCCCCTGTTACTAGATGATGTCTCTCAGGAGTCCTGGCTCCGTCCTGGCTCTAGTGACCTGCTGCTGGAGGTTGGGCCCAGGCAGGTGTCTCCCCTGGGGCAACTCCTTCCATGTTCAGGCACATGATTTCTTTTAAACATACTGCCCACCCCTTCCACTTCCATTCCTTTGCTTCCTCCTCTTGTGATCCTCAGGAGATTTGTTTTTCCTTTGCTCCATCCTACTCCCTGCCTAGAAAACCATGCTTAGTAGTAGTATGCCTTCTCATATGGGAAGATGTCTTCGAAGACTGAGCTAGCTCTCAGGCATGTTCTGGAAATAAAACAGATTGAGTTCCGAGAAATCGAAATCAAAGCATTTTGATCCAAAAAAGACAATTATGGTTTGCTTTGAGTGACCTTTGAAAACAATTTTATTAGTGCCCTGGTCTGAAGCTGGAGGCCATGGGTGGGGGTAGTAGAGATGGGAGATTTGCTGGACAGCAGTGGGTAGGGCCTATCTTCTCAGCTGGGGCTCTCAGGTCCTAACCGTGGCCCACTCCTCAGGCTGAACTTCTCCACTCCGACATCCACCAACATCGTGTCAGTGTGCCGGGCCACTGGGCTGGAGGCTGGGGACCGCGTGGAGATTACCCGGCGCTACCTGCTCTCGGTGAGGTGGTAGGCCATCAGGATGGGGGATCAGGAGGAGGAGATGGGTCAGGGATAAGAGATTGGGTTCTAAACCCTAGGGAAATAGTGGCAGAGACAGGGGGAGAAGCTCCTGGCTTTAGGCCTCTCCTGTTTGCAGGTTATTCACTGCTTGAGGGCACCTGGTTGAAGAGTAAATGGGACAGAAATTCCAGCCTCTGCTCCCCTCACTAACCTGTGCATCCTTACATCATGCTGGGAAGGGGAGTACTTTTCTATTCTGAACAGAGGTGCCATATAGGCTAGCAGTGGGCTGACCCTGCCTGGCTTGGAAGATGGAAAGTAGACCATTTTGTCAATTCTTCTGCTCTCTACCCTTTGAACTCTGTGTGTCTCCACCCCCTAGTTTGCCCACCCCCCTTCAGCTGAGATGGAGGCCATTGCTCTGGCAACTCTGTATGACCGGATGACGGAGCAGCACTTCCCCAGTCCCATCCAGAGCTTCTCCGTCGGGTGTATCCCACCACCCCTCGATGACCGAATCAACATACTGGCTGAGGGCCGGCCTGCCTTGGAGAAAGCCAACCAGGAGCTGGGTAAGCAGGGAAGAAGGCCCAGGTTAGGCTAGTAGGGGTGCTGAGACCTGGGAAATGGCAGCTTGAGACCAACAGTCAACTCTGATTGGGCTTGTCTCCTAGGTCTGGCCCTAGACTCCTGGGACCTGGATTTCTACACCAAGCGCTTCCAGGAGCTGCAGCGGAACCCTAGCACTGTGGAGGCCTTTGACTTGGCTCAGTCCAATAGGTAGGGAGGAATGGGGATGTCCTGATGTCTGAGCCTGTGGAGGTTGAAGGGAAGACCACAGAGACTGGCTTTCATGGCTTCCTCTTGCTTTATGGGGCCTCCCTGAGTCTGTTTGAAGTCTGGCTCCCCACCCACCCAGTAGTCTACATTCAAATCTTGGTTTTTCTCTTCGCTTTGGATCTGGACAGTCCACATGACAATGTTTGAAGATTATGGGAATATATTTTGATTTTATCTAAGTCTGAGTTGGCTGTAACTCTGCTGTTAATGCTGGTGAGAAGCATGGCAAGGCCTGAGAAATGACCTCAGGTTTCCACCCTGCCTTCCCCTCCCCATGTCATCCCCTACAGCGAGCACAGCCGACACTGGTTCTTCAAGGGCCGACTCCACGTGGATGGGCAGGAGCTGGCACAGTCGCTCTTTGAGTCCATCATGGGCACCCAGGCATTCTCGAATCCCAACAACGTCCTCAAGTTCTGTGATAACAGCAGGTGGGTAGTGCCCAAGGCTGGGGTAACCTTGGGCCTAGGGGAGGGGAGGCCCTAGACCCTGGTGGGGTGAGGACAGATCCCAAGAAGGAAGCAAAGTCCAGAGCGGATGTGTCCACAGTGCAATCCAGGGGAAGGAAGTCCGATTCCTGCGGCCTGAGGACCCCATACATCCAAGCTGCTTCCGGCAGCAGCAGGGGCTGAGACATGTTGTCTTCACAGCAGAGACCCACAACTTCCCCACAGGTGAGCTGGGTCCTGGGAGGGGTAGAGCAGAGAATGCTGGGGAGTGCTCAGCTCCCAGGTCCCTGGGCTGGGCCTGGGAAAAACAAGAGGACAGGATGGTTGTTTTTATTTTCAATGGGGTGGTCAGAGCTTTGGGTTTGTCTCTTCAGTACTTAGACCTCTGCCCTCTCTCCCCACAGGAGTAGCCCCCTTCAGTGGCGCAACCACAGGCACAGGGGGCCGGATCCGAGATGTCCAGTGCACGGGACGTGGGGCCCATGTGGTGGCTGGCACTGCTGGCTATTGCTTTGGAAATCTGCACATCCCAGGTCCCATCTCTTTCCTTTCTAACATCTCTGCTTCCAGATTCCTTGTCCTGGCAGGTGCCGAGCGCTTATATCTCTTAAGTCAAAGGTCATCTTGGGTCATTTGGACATGGAGGGCTCTAGAGTAATTAGCTTTTCATCGACTATGGTTGTGAGGACTGTGTGCCAGGAGAGACTCAGGTCACCATTCTGGCTTTGTAGAAACACAGTTTGTAAACTAGTATCCACTCATCAAGAAAGTATGGTACTGGGTCAGACTTATGACCATCACCTGCTCCCAAATCCAGTTACGGTACTTAGAAAGGCTTAACTCTGGTCCCAAGAGTCAGGGAAGGCTGGTGTGGGCGGGGAGAAATAAGACCAATGCTTTATGGAAAACTCTGCACCTTCCTAAAATAGGGCTTCCTAAAATGGAACAGTCTACGGGTACAGGTAGTCCTTGGTGGCTTAGATTCTTCCCAGAGGACTGGCTCCTCCGTTTTTCATTTTTACAGTCCACCCAACTTACTCTTTCCTCCCAGGTTACAGTCTGCCCTGGGAGGATCCGAGCTTCCAGTATCCTGGGAACTTTGCCCGACCCCTCGAGGTTGCCATTGAGGCCAGTAATGGGGCTTCTGACTATGGCAACAAGTTTGGGGAACCAGTGCTGGCCGGTGAGGCTTGCGGGGCGTGGGGGATAATAGATACCTAGTACTGGAGGTGGGACGGGGTGTGTGACTGAGTGAGTGCTGAGGAGCCTGGGTGGTGATCCTGTCTCTCTCCCTGTGATGTCCACACTCCAGGCTTTGCCCGCTCCTTTGGCCTCCAGCTCCCAGACAGCCAGCGGCGTGAGTGGATCAAGCCCATCATGTTTAGTGGGGGCATTGGTTCCATGGAAGCTGAGCACGTGAGCAAGGAGCCCCCAGAGCCAGGTAAGGGCCCACCAACGTTTTCCAGATCCAGCTAGCTTTCTCTCCAGCCTGTGGCAGATGCAGAGGGGAATTTAAAGGACACTTCAGTGGTTAGTTTTTAATTTCCCAGCCCATGCCTCTTCTTCACAGTATAGATGGTCAAGTCAGATCAGGGCTTTAGGCAATGGGCCATTTCAGTCTGTGTTGCCTCTGTCTGCTGCCCAGTTTACTTCTTCATGGCAGGGGCCCCACGCTGCTAGGTCAAGGCAGCCAGTGTTTATTCAGTACCTGTTACATGCCACGGACTTTTATCTGCTAGCTCAGTTTAGTCGAGCAAACATGCTAGGTCTGTGCTAGTGCTGTAATAGAATCAAGATAAAGACCAGGTCCCATTTATTGATTAGGTGACCCAGTCACGTGGTTCAGAATTGCAAAGGCACAAGAGGATATGCAGTGAAAACGCTCCTTCCCTGACCTCCAGCCACCCAGTTTCCCTCCCTGGAGATAACCAGTATTAATTAGTAACTTTTGTACCTTACCAGAGGTGCTTCCTGCATATGTAAACAGAACCATATGTGTATTTGCCTCCTTTAAAAAGAATAAATAGCGTATGTGCATACACTTCTTTTTCTTTTACTACCTATTTTATTGAGATGTACCAAAAAGCTTACCCTCTTAAAATGTACTCATTTTTAGTATATTCACAAAGTTGTACATTGACCACCACTAATTCCAGAGCATTTTCATCACTCCAGAAAGAAACCCTGTACCCGTGACAGGAGTGAATTGCTGGGTCACACGATAACTATATTCAACTTTTTTAAAAAATATCCAGAGTGCCCAGCCGCTGTGTCTCAGAGGTTGAACCAGGAGGTCATGGTTCAATTCCTGATCAGTTTGTGGGCTTGATCCCCAGTGTGGGGCATGCAAGAAGCAATTGATCAATGATTCTCTCTCATCATTGATGTTTCTATCTCTCCCTCTCCCTTCTTCTCTGAAATAAATTTTAAAAATAAAAAATGGCCAAAGCAGTGCAGCATTTTACATCCCCCTTAGGAGGGTCCCAATTTCTTCAAATCCTCACCAACACTTGTTATTAGCTTTCTATTTGATTATAGTCATCATAGTGTGCATAAAGTGGTATCTTATTGTGGTTTTGATTTACATTTCATGTTTGTTGACCATTTGTATATCTCCTTTGGAGAAATGTCTATTTAGTTAGGTCCTTTGCCCATTTTTAAATTAGGTTATTTGTCTTTTTTTTATAGAGTTGTAAGAGTTCATTATATATTCTGGATACTAGACCCTTATCAGATAGATACATGGTTTGCAAATACTTTCTCCCATTTTGTGGGTTGTCTTTTTACTTTCTATATGGTATCCTCTGAAGCACAAATGTTTTTAATTTTGGTAAAATATAATTTAATTTTTCTTTTGCTACTTGTTTTAGTGTCATGACCAAGAAACCATTGCCTAAGCCAAGGTCATGAAGATTTACTTGTATGTTTTCTTGTAATATTTTTATAGCTTTTATCTCTTACATTGAGGTCTCTGACATTTTAAATTAATTTTTATATTAATTTATAAAACTTCATTCTCTCATATGTGGCTATCCAGTTGTCCCAACACTACCTTTTGAAAAGACTTTTCTTATCCCATTGAATTGTCTTGGGACTCTTGTCAAAAATCACTTGGTCAGCTTTAGCTGGTTTGGCTCAGTGGATAGAGCGTCAGCCTGCAAACCGACAGGTCCCAGATTTGATTCTGGTCAAGAGCAGATGCCCAGGTTGTGGGCTCAATCCCCAGTGGTGGCGTGCAGGAGGCAGCCGATCAATGATTCTCTCTCATCATTGATATTTCTATCTCTCTCCCGCTCTTCCTTCCTCACTGAAATCAATAAAAATATATTTTTAAAAAATCAGTTGGCCATAAATGTATGGGTTTGTTTGTGGACTCAACAGTTCTAGTGCATTGACCTATATATTCTATAGATCTCTATCCTTACGTTAGTACCACAATCTTGATTATTGTAGCTTTGTAGTGAATTTTAAAAGCAGAAGTGTTGTTTGGCTGAGACATTTTAGCATCAGCTGATCACTTTCTGTGAAAAAGGTGACTGATTGTGTTGATTCTACAGATCTTTTGGGGGAGTATTGCTATCAAAGCAATATTAATTCTTTCAGTCTATGAACACAAGATCTCTTTCAATTCATTTAAATCTATCTTATAATTTTCAGAGTAAGTTTTACATTTCTATTGTTAAATTTATTTCTAAGTAATTTATTCTTTTTGATGCTGTTGTTAATGGGTGTGCATACTGCTGTACTTGGCTTTTTTTCACATAGCAGTATATTTTGGAGATCATTTCATACTGATGCAGTCATATTGTTTCATTATATTCATATGTAATTCTTTTCTTTAGTGGCTTAGTGTTTCATTGTGTGGATATACCAAAATTTTATTTAATCAGTTCTCTATTGTTACCCTTTAAATTATTTCCTAAATTTGGTAATACAAATAATGCTGCAGTGTTTAATTTTGGACATAGGTGATTCTGTACCTGTGCAAATAAATCTGGAGGCTAAATTCCTCTAAGTGTATTTATCCAATCAAAGGATATGTGTGTTTGTAATTTTGATTGCTCTATCCTAATAATCAGCTTTCCTTTGTCCTCACACTTCTTCATACTCATACTTCTTTTAATCGCTTCCTCAGTGTTCTGAGTCTTCCCTCCCTCCTTGCAGGCATGGATGTCGTAAAGGTTGGGGGTCCTGTGTACAGGATTGGAATGGGGGGCGGAGCTGCTTCGTCCGTCCAGGTAAGTAGGAATAGCTGCAGATGCAGACTCCATGATATCTCCAGGCCCCGTGTGCAGACGGTGGGAGCTCCTAAGCCCCCTGAGCTGAGCTGTGCCATATGTTTCTGCAGGTGCAGGGAGACAACGCCAGTGACCTGGACTTCGGGGCTGTGCAGCGGGGAGACCCGGAGATGGAACAGAAGATGAACCGTGTGATCCGGGCTTGTGTGGAGGCCCCCAAGGGAAACCCCATCTGCAGCCTCCATGACCAGGGTGCTGGTGGCAATGGTGAGAGAAGGGGTTGGCCTACCTGGTCTCCTGCCAGGTTTGGTTTAGGAAGAGGCATCAAGAATCTGCAATGAACCACCCAGCTCTGGTCCCCACCCCCTACACTGTGTGGACAGGCTGAGGGTTGGGGCACGAAAGCCTGCTGCCATGGGACAGTGGGTGGTGCAGGTGTAGCAGTGACTCACACAGGGACACACACAACTTGGAGGCCAGGGACTGCCCTTTGTGTGCCTGGTGCGGACCAGACCCAGATCACCACCTCTTCCTGCAACCCTCTCACCAGGCAACGTCCTAAAGGAGCTGAGCGACCCGGCTGGAGCCATTATTTACACCAGCTCCTTCCAGGCGAGTCTCATCCCGGAAGTCTGGCCGTCAAAGTCTCTCCAGCCCAGCCTGCCCACATGAAACTTGGGAGTACCCACTGACCCTTCTCTTTCCTCCTCCTCCATGGTGTGCAGCTCGGGGACCCAACCCTGAACGCCCTGGAAATCTGGGGGGCTGAGTACCAGGAGTCTAATGCGCTTCTGCTGAGGCACTCAGATGGGGAATTCCTGTGTCGTGTCAGTGCCCGAGAACGCTGCCCAGCTTGCTTTGTGGGCATCATCACTGGAGACAGGAGAGTGAGTTGGCCCCCGTAGCAGACACTGTGGGTGGGCTTGAGCTGCTTAGGTACAGCTGGTGGCAAACGTTATGGGGAGCAGGATGTGGGAGGCAGAAAGGGCTAGGAACTCACGAGGGGAAACCAAACAGGGTGGAAGAGCTTTCTGCCCTGCTTTCGGAAGTACTCCCTGCGGTGGTCATCGCCTCATTCCCTCTGGCACTGTGCCTGTGGTCTGCAGATAGTGCTGGTGGATGATCGGCCGTGTCCTGTGGGAAGAAATGGCCAGGGAGATGCCCCCTTGATGCCTAGCACAACCCCTGTGGACCTGGAGCTGGACTGGGTGCTGGGCAAGATGCCTCGGAAGGTACGCGGGGTTGGGGAGGAGGCTGAGTTTCCCCTCTCCTGGCCCTTTCGCCCTACCTGTGCTTAGTCACCTGTGTGCCAGCCTCCCCCCAGGTGCTTACACCCCGATTGCCATCTGTGTTGCAGGAGTTCTTCCTCCAGAGGACTCTCCCTTTGCTGCAGCCTCTGGTCCTGCCTCCGGGGCTGAGCGTGCACCAGGCCCTGGAGCGGGTCCTGAGGTTGCCTGCTGTGGCCAGCAAGCGCTACCTCACCAACAAGGTCCTCCCTGCACTCCTGCCCTGGCACTCAGCCCTCTGCACTCTTCCCCCAGCTCACCTACCCCTAGCCTCCCATCCTTGGGGGCTGCTGTGGGGTTCACCAGACCCAAGGGAGAAGGGGCAGGGCAGCCACCCTCATGGCCTCTGGTCTGCATGGTCAAGGCCAGTCAGGCCTCCCACCACCTCTGTGTCCTTGTCCCTTGTGCTCTTGCCAACCCCACCTGGTTCCACAGGTGGACCGCTCCGTGGGTGGCCTGGTGGCCCAGCAGCAGTGTGTCGGGCCCCTGCAGACTCCTCTAGCAGACGTGGCAGTTGTGGCACTGAGTCACCAGGAGCTCGTAGGGGCTGCCACAGCCCTGGGAGAGCAGCCGGTCAAGAGCCTGCTGGACCCCAAGGCTGCTGCCCGGCTGGCTGTGGCCGAGGCCCTCACCAACCTGGTGTTTGCTCTAGTCACTGACCTCCGGGTGAGTCCCCCACGGCTTCTGCCTGGAGCCCTGGCCTTTGGGACACATCCACATCCACCATTCAGTTACCCTGCTGCCCTTCATGCTGTGGCCTCCCAGCCCAGACTCCCCATCTCCCTTCCCCTCTAATGCCAAGTCTCTGCCACTTCCCAGGATGTGAAGTGCAGTGCGAACTGGATGTGGGCAGCCAAGCTTCCAGGGGAGGGGGCGGCTCTGGCCGATGCCTGTGAGGCTATGGTGGCAGTGATGGCGGCCCTGGGGGTGGCAGTGGACGGCGGCAAGGACTCCCTCAGCATGGCAGCCCGGGTTGGCTCTGAGACTGTGTTGGCTCCTGGTGAGGTCTGGGGGCCACTGGGAGAGGGATGGGAACTTCCTTGTGGGTCCGGGCAGGCATCTTACTCTCTTACTCCTTGTTCTATAGGGTCACTGGTCATCTCAGCCTATGCTGTCTGTCCAGACATTACAGCCACTGTGACCCCAGACCTCAAGTGTCCTGGAGGGAGAGGTATATGGGTTCTTCCCCTCCTCACTGCATTGTGTATTCAGAGCCCCGTTCTTTGTTTGGGTCTCTATGGTGAATGCTAACCAACCCTTGCCACGTCCTGCCCCATCTCCGCACAGGGGCTGCGGTGCTGTCTGGGACTGGGTCTGAGTGTCCCAGCACCTGTTGGAACTTGGGTGCTCATGAGCACCGCAGGGAGGGGTTCCCCTGAGCCATCCATCTCCCCTCACCCCTTCCCTGTCTCTCCAGGCTGTCTGCTGTATGTGCCCCTGAGTCCTGGGCAGCACCGGCTGGGGGGCACAGCCCTGGCCCAGTGCTTCTCCCAGCTTGGTGAGCACCCTCCCAACCTGGACCTTCCTGAGAACTTGGTGCATGCCTTCAGCGTCACCCAGGGGCTGCTGAGAGGTGAGTGAGGCTCTGGTGCAGGTGGTGGGTATGGCCAGCAGTGGCCGCATTCCCCAGCTGAGCATGTGAAGGTGGGCAAGAGGGAGCAGTCGCTCTCCTCTCTGGCTCTCTGTGTGTGCTCACCTTCTCACACATACTCTCTGCCCATGAGCAGGGGCGTGGTTTGGCCTCTGAGGTTGCTGAGCTTTTTTCCTCTTCCTCCAGACCGCCTCCTCTGCTCAGGCCATGATGTCAGTGATGGGGGTCTCATCACATGCCTGCTAGAGATGGCCTTTGCTGGGAATTGTGGGATAGAGGTGGACGTGCCTGCCTCTGAGGTCGATGGTGAGGAGCACAGTGTCCAGACTCAGGCGTGAGCTGCCTGCCCCACCCTGCAGACCCCGTGTCCTTTTAAAGAATATAGGGTCCCCAACTCCTTTTCCCCTGAGTCCCGTGCTGTCTTCTCTGACCACTGAGCCAGGTGGCACCCACTGTTCTGACTGTATCCCAATCTCATGGACCTCACCCCACCCACCCCAGTCCCTGCCTCCACTCCCACAATCCTCAGTCGTACCCCTGACTACCTGAGTCATGTCAGTACTTGAGTCCCCCTGACGCCACCGTTGCTCTCCCAGTGCTGCCTGTGCTGTTCGCTGAGGAGCCAGGCCTGGTACTGGAGGTGCAGGAGACAGACCTGGCCCAGGTGCTAAAGCGCTACCAGGGTGCTGGCCTCCACTGCCTGGAGCTGGGCCACACGGGTCACCTCGGGCCCCATGCCATGGTGAGGAAGAGCGGGGTGTGGAGGGGGTGTGGCTCACCTCCAGCCTCAGGGGGGCCCGGGTTGGGCGTCTTTGCCCTTGGCCTCTGATAGATTCGCCCCTCTCTAGGTCCGGGTGTCAGTGAACGGGGCTGTGGCTCTGGAGGAGCCTGTTGGGCAGCTGCGAGCCCTCTGGGAGGAGACGAGTTTCCAGCTGGACCGGCTGCAGGCAGAGCCGAGCTGTGTGGCAGAGGAGGAGCAAGGGCTGAGGGAGCGGACGGGGCCCCGCTACTGCCTGCCCCCCAGCTTTCCCAAAACGTCCGTGCCCTACGAGCCTGGTGAGGAAGTGTGTGCAGAGCCTTGGCTTCCTGGGCACCTTGGGCCTGGAGGCCCAGGCCTGCTCTGCAAAAGGTGTCTGGGGGCCTTGGCCAGGTGGCTCAGTTAGAGCATCGTCCCGACCCACCAAGGTTTCGGGTTTGATACCTGGTCAGAGCACATACCAGTGAATGTATAAATAAGTGGGGGAAAAATCTCTCTTTCTCTCTCTCTCTCTCTCTCTCTCTCTCTCTCTCACTCTACCTTCCTCTCTCTAAAATCAATAAGTAAAAATTTAGGGATAAAAAGGTGTCTGGGGGTTGGGTGGGAAGTGGCCCTCTAGAAGAGACACTTCTCCCCCCCAGGTGGTCCCACCCCCCGAGTCGCCATCTTGCGAGAGGAGGGCAGTAACGGAGACCGGGAGATGGCCGATGCCTTCCACTTGGCTGGGTTCGAGGTGAGCAGTGAGCCTGGCAGAGCTGGGGAGGGGCCTCCGACTGTGTCCTCTGACACTTCCCCTCCCCATCCTGCCAGGTGTGGGATGTGACCATGCAAGACCTCTGCCGGAGGGCAATCAAGCTGGACACGTTCCGCGGTCTGGCCTTCGTGGGCGGCTTCAGCTACGCAGATGTCCTGGGCTCTGCCAAAGGTCAGCGCGCAGGCTGCCCACTTCCTTCCCTCACGCTCCTGAGGAGGTGCCTCGGCTCCCCTCTTCCTAGGCTGGGCCTGGGCCTCTCCTCCACAAAGGCCAGGGAGAGGGCACTCATTCTGGGCCAGATGCCTCACTTAAATGAGGTGGCCAGGTGGGGCGGTGCCACCTCGGCTGGAGGGCACGTGCCCTGTCTAACCTCCAGGACACTGTGCTGTGGGAGAGCTGGCTCAGCATGGTTCAAGCCTTCTGTGTTTTAAGAGAAGCCAGACATCCAGATTTTCATATGAAATCTTATTTTTAAATGTTAAGCAACTAAATAAAAAGTTTTGAAAATGCTCTGCTGGTCTAGCAAAAAGCTTCTCATGGGCCATGTCTGGCCCAGCAATTGGCAATATGAGTTAAGCAGATAAACCCATTTCTTCCCCTACACTTGCCCTGAGCTCTGCAGAGGGGGCGGGCCTGAGGGCAGGTAACAGTGCATGTTAGCAGGGAAAAGCAGCCCTCTCCCTTCATTCCAAGTCTTACCCCCCTCCGCCCCCCGTCCTGTTCCCTCCTAGGGTGGGCAGCTGCCGTGACCTTTAATCCACAGGCCGGGGCTGAGCTGAGGCGCTTCCGGAAGCGGCCAGACACCTTCAGCCTGGGCGTGTGTAACGGCTGTCAGCTGCTGGCTCTGCTGGGCTGGGTGGGAGGCAACCCCACCGAGGAGGAAGAGGAGATGGGCCACGACTCCCGGGCAGCCCAGCCCGGCCTCCTGCTTCGCCACAACCTGTCTGGGCGTTTTGAGTCTCGCTGGGCCAGTGTGCGTGTGGGGCCCGGGCCAGCCCTGATGCTCCGAGGGATGGAGGGTGCCGTGCTGCCTGTGTGGAGCGCCCATGGTGAAGGTGAGGCGACTGGAAGGAGGGGGGAGTGTCTGAGGGCCCGGGTGGGGAGAGGGCATGAAGCAGCTTTGCTCTTGCTCCCCTTCTTCCCTCCCAGGTTACATGGCATTTTCTTCTCCGGAACTCCAAGCCCAGATCGAGGCCAAGGGCTTGGCTCCACTGCACTGGGCAGACGATGACGGGAACCCCACGGAACAGTACCCCCTCAATCCCAACGGGTCCCCGGGGGGCGTGGCTGGTGTCTGCTCTCTTGATGGCCGCCACCTGGCCCTCATGCCTCACCCTGAGCGGGCTGTGAGGCCCTGGCAGTGGGCATGGCAGCCCCCTCCGTTCGACACTCTCACCACCTCCCCCTGGCTCCAGCTCTTCATCAATGCCTGGAACTGGACCCGGGAAGGAGGCTGCTGAGCTGCCAGGAGACTCCTCTGGCCTCATGGTTTGTCCCTGGGGTGCTGCTGCTCTCTACCTCGTCACTTTCAGAAGCACCCCACATTATTTTCAAATGTGTCTTGGACAGATAAGGACCAAAATGTAAAAAAAAACACCCTCTGCTAATTTTATTAGTCTGCTCACTTTTGCCTTATGTTGTTGGGTCTGTTTTTATTTTTTCTGCTGTAATATATTTTATCCTTCATGAGCCCAGGAAGCAACATGTGGTTCAGAGAAAAGAATCTGCAGTAGAAAATTAGAATTCGCGGGGCAGGGGGGCGGGGAGATTCCATTGACGTACTTCCCTTCACCACGTGGTGCTTCATGGCACTCACCTGGGCTCGGAGGGATGTTTTCCGGCCCCTTCCTCATCGCTGAGGTTTAGAGGGTGGAGCCATACAAAAGCATGCAAGTCCGGATGTCTGCATTCTTATCTGAAAAACAGCAGCAGCTTTCTGGATTCCTCGTTAAAAATGCACCTTTGTGTACATGTAAGCAGTTGTTGGCAGAGTTTCTCTGACAGGGTCTCTGGCCTCTGAACTCAGTATTCCTAATTTTGCTTCTAATTTAACAGCTTCCTTCCTGGCAGAAGTGGTCAGCACTTCCATCCCTACAACTGAGCCTTCACCATTCTATTAATATCGGGTGATTAGTTACAGTGCCAAGCACTGTCATTGCCCCAGGGAATTTATGTCTAATGGATTTCAAAACAGTAGCTGAATGTGGCATTTACCATGAGCCAAGCATGTGCCAGGCAGTTTATATGTATCTAAATTATTTCTCTCAGAATTTAGCAAGGTACTAGCCCTATTTCTTAAAAAAAAGAAGAAGAAAGAATTGAGGTTAAATTGCCTAGAGGTCACACAGCTGTAAGCAGCAGAGCCAGGCCCATGCTCGCTCGTGCTGCATCCTCGGCCCACTGTCCTGCAGTCACATTTCTTGGCAGCAGCATTATCAAGAGTTCCTGCTGACAGCTACCCTTTGCTTCCTTTGCTCACAGGACTGTGTGTAGAAGTCACTTCCTGTGACTTCTGTTATACAACTCAAGTTCATTTGCCCCTAAATAGTTCAACATCTTTTTATATATATATATATATATATATAATTATTATTATTGATTTCGGAAAGGAAGGGAGAGAGAGATAGAAACATCAATGATGAGAGAGATCATTGACCAGCTGCCTCCTACACGACCCCTACTAGGGATCCAGCCCACAACCCCAGGCATGGGCCCTGACTGGGAATCGAACCATGACCTCCTGCTTCATAGCTCAATGCTCAACCACTGAGCCACATGGGCTGGAACAAGCAATTTCAATAAAGTATCTTAGGGGAAGCTCAAGGCCCCTGGGACCCCATAGCAGGAAATGCAGCCCAAACTTTTAGGTTCAAGGAAGGATTCCTGGAATTAGCTGAGACCTGAGGAATGAGTAGCAGCTTATTACAAGAAAGGGAAGGGAGGGTACTCTAAGGAAGAATATTTGCAAAGCCTCAGAAGTGAGCAATAGTGAGTTAAGAAATTGAACAAATGTGGGTATGTCTGGAACACTAAAGATAAATGAGACAGGCACTAACAGAGCATGTTAAGGAATCTGGACTTTATCCTAAGAGCAATGGGAAACCATTTGAAGGGGTTTACATAGAGGACTAAATGCCCAGTGCATGACATTTGTGCACTCGGCAGGGGGTGGGAGGCCCCTCAGCCTGGCCTGCACCCTCTCGCAGTACAGGAGCTCTGTGTGTGTGTGTGGGGTGGGGGGATGTCTGACTGATGGCTTAGGTGTCAGGCCCATGGGGAGTGGGCCTAAGCCGTCAGTCAGACATCCTTAGCACTGCTGCTGCTACTGTGCTCCCCAGCTGTGAGCCCAGCTCAGGGCTTCTGGCTGTGCGGTGCTCCCCCTGTGACCACCAGGGGGCAGCTCCTGCATTGAGCATCTTCCCCCTGGTGGTCAGTTCCCATCATAGTCATTCTGCCATTCGGTCAATTTGCATATTGGCCTTTTATTATATAGGATAAACACTTAGGTTTGCATTTTTTTAAAAATATTTTTTTATTGATTTCAGAGAGGAAGGGAGAGCGGTAGGAACATCAATGATGAGAGAATCACTGGTCAGCTGCCTCCTGCTTACCCCACACCAGGGATGGAGCCTGCAACCTGGGCATCTGCCCTGACCGGGAATCAAACCATGACCTAATTCATAGGTCGACACTCAACCACTGAGCCACGCCAGCCATGCTTGGTTTGCATTTTTGAAAGATCACTCCAGCTACAGAGGAGAAAGGAGAGCCTGTGGGGAATTCAATAAGAAGGCTTTGCAGTATCCAGGTAGAAATAATGCTGGCCAGGACTGGGGTTATGGCAGTGGATATGGAAAGAAATGGAAGGATTTGAGAGACATTTGGAGGTAGAATCTTTAGGATCTGGATGTGAGGAGAGAAAGAAAGAGAAGAGCCAATGCCCAGACTACTTGCTGGGTTCATTGGTGGGTGGTAATTCCATCAGCTGTAATAGCACAATGGCACATGTTGAGAGAAAGATGTGCTTTGCTTAGGATGTGTTAAGTTTGAGGCATTGGTGGGGCATGAATTAGGGGTATCCAGGAGGCAGTCAGAAGAGGTCTTGGGGCCCTAGCTGGTTTGGCTCAGTGCTCAGTGGATAAAGCACCAGCTTTCAGACAGAAGGATCCCGGGCACATGCCAGGGTTGCCCGCTTGACCCCCAGTAGTGGGTGTGCAGGAGGCAGCCGATTAATAATTCTCTCTCATCATTGATGTTTCTATCTCTCCTTCCTTCCTCTCTGAAATCAATTATATATATAAATATATATAAAATATATATAAATATAACATATATATATAAATATATATGTAATATATATATTATATATATTATATATAATTTATATATATAATTTATATATATATAAAATAAAGAGCCCTAACCGGTTTGGCTCAGTGGATAGAGCGTCAGCCTGGGGACTGAAGGGTCCCAGGTTCGATTCCGGTCAAGGGCATGTACCTTGGTTGCAAGCACATCCCCAGTAGGGGGTGTGCAGGAGGCAGCTGATCGATGTTCTAACTCTCCCTCTCCCTTCCTCTCTGTAAAAAAATCAATAAAATATATTTTTAAAAAATTAAAATAAAGAGATCTTGGGTGTGGGAGGCACTTGTATATGCATGGGTAAGGTTATCTAGGAGGAGTGTGTAGGGCCTGGTAACGCAACATTTAAGGGGTTAGCAGAAAAGGGGGAGACTGAGAAGAAATGGCACTGCTAACGACAGTCTAACCAGTTGACTGGCTTAGCTTCCCACTGCATGAGTCACTGGAGTATCCTGGGATGCCCCTAGGAAGGTATCCAGGGCAACAGAAGACACTAGAGAGGCCAGCCTGTTCTCCTTGACCACTGAATCCTAGCTCTGCTGACCTTGTCTTCACCCAACCTCTCTTCCCTAGATCCTTTTCCAACATAGTACAGACAGCTCCCCCCACTCCCAAATACCTCACCTATACAAGGAAATGGACTTGACTAAGTAAAGCAGGTGAAAAGAGCCAAATTAAGAGGCATTTTGGAGTCAGATCCCTCAGACTCCCAGTGGCACCTTCTCGGAGGTTCCAGGGAAAGGGACGGGACATTCCCCTGGGTTGGAGACATGGATCCTAGTTGGGGTTGCAGCCCAAGAAAACCCCGCCTTACCCTTGAGAATATGACCTGCCTCCCTTCTCTCCATGAGGATCCATCCGATTTTGAAGAGCTGTATTGGGAACTCGTCCTCTATAAGCTTAATGCAGACCCTCACCACCTTGAACTTGGATAGTATAATGGGTTCTTACTCTATTTCACCCCCAACTGGTCTAACACTAACTAGACATACTACTACTATACAATTCTGGTGCTGACCATCAAGATTTAGCATCAGATCTCACAAGTTAAGGACTCAGTTTTCTATAAGACTGCCCTAATTTCAGATGCCAGCCATAAATCTCATGGGTTCCCAGGCTGTCCACATATTCAGGGGTTCCTGCCATCCTCACAGGTTCAGTCATTACAAGAATAACTCTCAGAACTCAGGGAACTGCTGTACTTATGATTGCCATTCCATTGTCAGAATATACATCGGCAAGGTCTGAAGGGTCCCCGAAGCACATCTTCCATGCCCTTTTCCCCGGGAGTAAGGGTGCACCACCCTCCTGGCACATTAATGTGTTTACCAACCAAGAAGTTTCCCTGAGCTTCAGTGTCCAGAATTTTTATTGGTCTGTTAACAAGTGGCTCAAAGTGCTAACCTTCTAATCACATGGTTGTTTTTTCTGATGTGGCCTCCCCCATCCTGATTCTTTCCTTTGCATAAACTATCTAATCATCTCATTAGTATGAACTATCAGGACCCATTATGAATAACAAAGGACTTATATTGCTAGGGAAATTCTAAGGATTTAGAATCCTTAGAATTTCCTAGGAACCATAGACAGTCAAGTTCTTTATTTATTTTTTTTTAAATATATATATTTTTTTATTGATGTTTTACAGAGAGGAAGAGAGAGAGGGATAGAGAGTTAGAAACATCGATGAGAGAGAAACATCGATCAGCTGCCTCCTGCACACTCCCCACTGGGGATGTGCCCGCAACCAAGGTACATGCCCTTGACTGGAATCGAACCTGGGACCCTTCAGTCCGCAGGCCGACGCTCTATCCACTGAGCCAAACCGGTCAGGGCTCAAGTTCTTTATTGTACAACATTTCTTAACTTTTATTTTTATTTATTGATTTTTTTGAGAGAGAGAGAGAGAACTGATTTGTTGTTCCACTTATATATGTATTCATTGATTGCTTTTTAAAAAATATTTTTAAAAACATATTTTTGATTTCAGAGAGGAAGGAAGAGGGAGAGATAGAAACATCAATGATGGGAGAGAATCATTGATCAGCTGCCTCCTGCAAGCCCCCCACTGGGGATCCAGCCCACAATCTGGGCATGTTCCCTTGACTGGAATCGAACCTGGGACCTTTCAATATTTTAGCCCTATTCAGTTTGGCTCAGTGGATAGGCCGACGCTCTATCCACTGAGCCAAACTGAATAGGGCTAAAATATTTTTTGTTATTGATTTCAGAGAGGAAGGGAGAGGGAGAGAGATAGAAACATCAATGATGAGAGAGAATCATTGACTGACTGCTTCCTGCACACCTCACACTGGGGATTGAGCTCTCAATCTGGGCATGTGCCCTGAGCAGCAATAGAACTGTGACCTCTGAGCCACTCCAGTCTGGGGCCCTTTGCCCATTTTTAAAATTGTGTAGGGTTTTTTTTTTAGTGTTTAAGTTTTACGTATGCCCTTGACTGGAATTGAACTCAGGACCCTTTGGTTGACAGGGCCAGTGCTCTATCCATTGAGCCAAACCGGCCAGAGCATGGTGTTGAGTTTTATAAGTTCCTTATACATTTTGAATACTAACCCCTTATCAGATGTATCATTGTGAATATGTTCTCCCATTCAGTGGGTTGTCTTCATTTTGTTGATGGTTTCCTTTGTTATGAAAAAACTATTTTTTATATATTTTTTTGCAAAAACTTTTTAATTTGATGTAGTCTCATTTATTTTTTCTTTTGTTTCCCTTGCCTGAGGAGATGTATCAGAAAAAAATGTTGTTACAATGAATGTCCGAGATTTTACTGCCTATGTTTTCTGGTTTAGAGTCTAGCATTTAAGTCTTTAGTCCATTTTGAGTTTATTTCTGTATATGGTGTCAGAAGGTGGCCTAGTTTCATTTTTTTTTTTGCACATATCTGTCCAATTTTCCCAACACCATTTGTTTACTAGACTATCTTTACCCCATTGTATGTTATTGCCTCCTTTGTCAAATGTTATTTGACCATTAAGGTATGGGTGGGTTTATTTCTGGCTCTCTATTCTGTTCCTTAACTGGTGTTAACTAGTAAATAACCTCCTGTCTCTTAAGCAACATCCACTCAATACATAAAGACAGATATGGTCCCTGCCCTCCTGATGCTTAGAATTTCCTGAGTATTAGCGTTATAATACAGTGCCTGCAGTGGGAACAGAAAGGCCAAGAGCCACAGGAACCCTCAGGAGCAGCTAGCCAGGAAAGGGGGAAAGTAAGTTCTAGGCAGAGGACACATGTGCAAAAGCCCAGCGGCATGAAAGGGGTTGAATCAATCAAGAGGCTGATGGAAGTTCAAAGCGCCTTGCATATAGAGTATGAGGGGGAGGAGGATGGCTGGAGGAGGATGGCTGTGGGTGACAGCTATAGAATCATCCCAAATCAGAGGACACACTTAGAACGTGTTTGTCCCCCTCAAACACTGTCTTCATGATATCAGGTTCTTTCCTAGAAACCTCCTGTGGCTATCACTAACTGCCACAGGACCCCTGGCATCTCTCTGAGGCAGTTTACTCAGATGTAAAGTGAGGGGTACGAATGTCTATCAAATTTCAGAATGTGAGCCATGTGCCCTTGCTCCCTTCAGGCTGGAGGTTCAGAAAGAGGTCCCATGTTTCACATGTTTTTGTATCTCTCCCCCCTCCCCCACTACGAGAGCCTAGTGCATGGTTGGGGCACAAAGTTCATAGCTGGGTTTCCTAAGCTCCAGACAATCAACTTGGATGGAAAAAAACTACGTTTATTTTCAACGACCTCTTAACTGAAATTTAGCATTTCCTTACATGGTGGCTGTAGATAACAAAGCACAGTAACAGAGATTGTCACAACAGTGATCAGATAGTCTCTCTCAGGTGAGAGATCATCTGAACTATGATTTATGTGCATCACTGGCTTGCATTACACTTATTAGACCCACTGCCAGATCTTGTTAATGTAATAACAAAAGAGCACATTTTTTACTATATAAAAAATCTGGGGTTTTAATTTTGATAATTGTATTTAAATATTTTCATTCCTTTGTACTTCTACATTTTTTATTTTATGAATTTAAAAACATTTCTCCCAGTAGTGGTCCACGGGATTCACCAAACTGCTAAGGGGATGCATGGAAGAAAAGCACTTGGGAGGTCCAGAAGAAGGGACAGACACAAAGAAAGAGGTGAAGGGTGAGAGAGAGAGAAGTTAAGAGTGGGAATTTGCTAAGTTAGTGTGGCCTTCAACCCCACTCTCTCAGAGGAGGTCTGGCCCTTCACCTCCATCACTTCATGGAGGTCTGCTTCTTACCATCTGGAAGAGCATCCCTAACCATTCTCATGTCTGTACTTGGACTTCCCCTTTCATCTCTAAGTCTTTGCTCCTGATGTTTCCCTGGCTAAAGTACCGCTAGGCTGTGCCGAGCCAGCACCGCCATGGGTGAACCTGAGAGGGGGCGGTGAAGGATTTAGAAAAGACAGACAAGAGAATAAAGCTGGGTCTCGGTGGGACGCTGCTTCTCTGATGGAGAGACAGCGCCACGGCCTGTAAGGCGAGTCTTTATTTTATAGCCAGATTCCATGAGGCAAAGTAAGGGCGTGGTTACTAGTTCTTGCAGGTTTCGAATCTACTCAATTACAAGCACCTGATCAAGCTTTGTTTACTTGCTGCACCTCCCGTAGCCCTTATCACTTAGCCACGTGGGACCACAGGTATGGACCATAAGGTCAAGCTTACAACTATAGCCTTTGGCTATAATTGTGCTGGGAGGGCTTGCACATGGCTTTGCCATGAGAGGATCGGGCCCTCTCATTAGTCCCAGGCTTGAACCTGTCCAAATGCTGTAGCCGCTCTCCACACTAGGCTACCCTGATTTCTGAGTCAACCTGTAAGACTCCAAGTGTACTCCTCCACAGTTCCCTGTATACCTCTGGTGAGGCAGAGGTTGTGTCCTAACTGCCTTTGTGTCTCCAGCCCTTCACACAGGGCCTGGCAAAGTAAGGTGTTACAAAATTATTAGGGTCCAGAGGTATGGTCAGTACTTGGAATCCCGTGGGTGGGATGGCCTTAGGATGAGGATCCTCTCGCTCAGTTCTTGGCTGAGGGCCGGAGTGGTCCCCTGGGTTCCAGAACCATGTATTTAATCACTCAGTGCATAATGGGACTGTTATGCTCTAAACACTCTGCCAGGTGCTGGGAATCAAAGATGAATGGGGAGATTAGCTGGGAGGATAGAACTGAGCAGAAATTTAAGTACACTAAAAATCTGAGCAAGGAAAACAACAGGGGGTTTAATCTGTGTTTTGGTCCAGGTGTGTGGGGGGCGGTATGGGCCCTCCTCCCCACTCCCTCACCGCGTTCCCCAGGCGAAGATTTGAGAAGGATTAGCTATATAATCTCCGGGTTGGGGCTCGCTTTCAGGAAGGAGTGAGGCCTGAATCCTAACCCGGCCCCACACCTGGCCCCATTGTTCCCTTCCTTCCCTGCAACCGATCAACCGATCCGGGAATTAGCGACCTGGCAGCTCATTCGCTGTCCAGAAGCCTATTGGAGACGGAGAATAGTCTCCCCGGACTCAGACACCGGCCACTTGGACGAGCAACGACCCCTAAGGAGGGTCTCAGCGACATTCTTAGAACGTGCGACCCCTTTAAGAGGAGGAGACGGGCGGGCGCGAGTTAGCCGCCACAGGACGTCACAAACCCAGAACCGGCTTCAGCTCCCAGGCGACCCCGCGGCCCGCCCGCGCCCTCCGCGGGACCAGGCTTCTGGGAGCGGCCCCGCGGGCCGCGGCGGAGGCGCGGGCGCCCACTGGCCGGCGCGATCGCAGGGCGGGGCCACATCTTAAAGGGCCGGAGCCGAGGAAGGCCGGTGAGGGCGGGGGCTGTGGCGAAACGCAGGGTGGTGATGCCACGTGGCCCCGTGTAGATTTCTTTTAAATCTCTCTAGTCCCTGGCCCATGGAGCCCACGCAAGACTATCCACTGTTTGGGGGCGCCTTCTCCGCCACGCTCCCTCCCGGGGCCATTGACGTAAGGTGAGAAAGCCCCCACACGGAAGGAGGCCGACCGGGTGGGGCTGCGGAGAGGGGCCGGGGTCAACCCGTGCCTGCCTCGCCTCTCTCCAGCGACCTCCGACCGGTCCCGGACAACCAAGAAGTTTTTTGCCACCGCGTGACGGACCAGAGCCTGATCGTGGAACTTCTAGAGCTGCAGGCCCACGTGCGGGGAGAGGAGGCCGCGCGGTGAGCGGGGCAGACCGTGGCTGACCAATGGGAGGGCCGGACCCGGGGTGGGCGGGGCCTGTGCTGGATGGTTTATCAAATGAGAACCCCAAGGGCAGCAAGTATCACCCAAAGTGAGCGAAGCCCAGACTTAAAGATGCTTGTGGGGCAACGGTGAGGGATGCCCCTTCCTGACCCTGCTCCTCCCCACTCCAGGTACCACTTTGAGGACGTTGGTGGGGTGCAGGGGGCTAGGTCTGTTCAAGTGGAGGCTGTGCAGCCCCTCCTTTTGGAGAACCTGGCCCTGAGGGGCTGCTGTGAAGAAGCCTGGGTCCTCTCAGGCAAGCAGCAGGTAGCTAAAGAGAACCAGCAGGTAAGGGCCGGTGGCTGTGAGATGGCCTGGAGGGGTGAAGAGGGTGGCCCCAGAACATCCTGACACTGATCCTTTTAGGTGGCAAAGGACGTGACACTGCACCAGGCCTTGCTGAGGCTGACTCAGTACCAGACTGATCTCCTGCTCACCTTCAATCAGCCCCCGTAAGGAGGACAGAAAGGGCACGTGGCTCAAGGGTGGGGTCCCCAGGAGAATCGGCTGGGAGAGGCAGAGCAGGGAAGCAGGCTGGTGGGGTCCTCCAAGGAAGTGGGAGTGGGCCAGAGGTTTGGGGTCACAGATACCCAGGTCGTCCAAGGAACAGGAAAGGGTAACTTCCAAACATGAGGCCTGGATGATGTTCTCTTCCCATCTGTTCCCCCACTCCCAAGCCCTGACAATAGGTTATCTCTTGACCCTGAAAATCTGTCACTTCCACCCTGGAGCCTGGGTGACTTTGAACAGCTGGTGACCAGTCTGACTCTTCATGATCCCAACATCTTTGGTCCCCAGTAAAGATGCTGAAATGCTACACGATGCTGCTGAAGACTTGGGGACCCCATTCTGCAAGGGGAACAAAGGGTTGGATATATTCCCCAAATTCCTTCCCTGTGTATAAACATAAGACACCTCTCTGCAGAAATAAACTTGCTTTATAACCAATATAATCTCTGTGCCTTTGAATCTAACAGGACACCTGGGTCCCCCCAATTCCCTTTGGTCTTGGAGGGGGATTTTAAAGTTGTACATGTGATCAGAAGGGACCCAAGACTGGCAGTGAAGAAAGCGGGGGCATATACTTTGGAGTGAAATGAGTGAAATGTACTGGGGAGCGGGTAGAGAGAGTTTAAAGTGATACCCAGGAGGGGAGGGAAACTATCTCTTGTAGTGATTCAACCCTGAGAAAACAGATAGGGAGTGGGATTGGCTGTCCCCCTCTGATGGGTGAGAGGTCACCTGGTAAGAAGTCACCAGGACATAGTAATGGAGGCAGAAGTGTCCAAGGAGTGCCAACTTGGTGGAGTGTGGGAGAGTGGCTGTTATTTGGTGTACGTGTAGTAGAGGGAGCGAAGCTGGTCCCAGAAGAAGAGGGAGAGGATGGTGTGAGGGCCGAGGCGGAAGTAGGAGGCTCCTATACCCTTGTACATGCCAAAAATGCCCTCTGTCCGAGCCGTCTGCAGCAGAGCGTCCAGCACCCCTCGGTACATGAGGCCCTGAGAGCAGGTTGGAGAAGGAGGGAGAGAATAGGGAAGGAGTTTGTCAGAGCCCATCAGGGGTCTCACCCCTGCAGGCTACCTTTTAGCCTGTCCCACTTGCATCTGCAATCTGCTCCTCCCCCCTCGTTTTCCCTGCCTGCCTGAACCACAGAGCACTCCCTTACCTTGCCCTGAGTGTCTGTGGGCTGGTTGTAGAGCCTTGTGCTAACCACATCAAAGGGTGTCATGGCCAGGACCACCGCAACGCCACTCACCATGGCAGCTGCCAGAGCCACCTTCCAGCTCTGGGGAGGAAATATCTAAAGGGAGGGAGGAAGAGCTCCGTTAGTCAATCATTCAACTCCTAGGAAAGGACAGGCCCTGCTCTGGGAATACAGTAGAGCTGGTAACTCTGGGAGCTTCCACTCTATCAGTTAATACAGTGTGATAACACTGAAGGCTCAGGTACACCTTCTGAGAGGGAGTGACAAGAGCAGTGGGAAGGGTGTAGCACAAGAATGTCAAACTCGTGGCCCACAATGAATATTTTTGTGGCCCAGCCAATATAATGGTATGTAAGAAACGTTTTAATAAAAAAATTGTAACTTATTTTTTACAATATCCTGGTATACATAATTATTAATAACGAACAACATTCGCTAATGACTGATTACTATCATCGTGTTGCATTCATCTCCCTTATGCGCGGCGCACCATTTCTCTCCACTAATACTGGCAGCGAATATTTTAGCAGCCAATTGCCACGTCATTAGTCTTGGACTGACTTGTTTGGTGTGCGCAACGGGACATATTTCGCTTTCGGAAAACAAGAAAAATAGGTTAATTTGAGTTACGCTTATTAATTTGTGCAGTTATTCAGTGTCTGGTAAGTTAACGTTCAAGAAAAAATACTAATTTTTATTAAAATGTTCTATTATTTTATGCTAACAATTACTCATTTATTTCAGCCCTTTGTATTCAGCATGTCTCTATCGAAATAAACCTACGTTTCTATGAAAATTGAAGCTTTTGTTTTTTTGTGGCCCACATAAACTTAAATCTTGTTTATTTGGCCCGTGTTAGCCTTTGAGTTTGACATGCTTGGTGTAGCAGCTGACCCCCAAGCCATCCTGCCACTTCCTCACCCCTCTAGGACTCAGTTCAGTTTGTACTCCCCCCTGCCCACATTTCCCAGGGCGGCCCCACCCATTTCCCGGGCAGTACCTCCCACTGGGTCATAAGGTCCTTGGTGGATGAGAAGGTGCACAGCTGGGTGGAGGAACCGACGATAACTCGGGGTAGGCCGCCCACGGCCCCACGCCACAACCCCACCAGACCATGTTTCTGGCCAATCCTGGCTAGCGCCTGAAACATGCCCTGGTAGGGGAAGACCATGAGGTGGGGTTTAGTCACCCTGGCATCAGGGGCTGCCATCTCCTAACACTGCTAAGGATGGGTCCTTAACAGGCATCGATGTCCGGGCAACCAGTTGTGTGTGAGCTTAACACCAGAATGTGGCCCTTCAGTTGTTTACCACCTCGTTGTTCCCTCCCTTGCCATCCCAGACTAGGGAGTACGGGAGTGAGGACATTAGCAGACCAGGAGAACAGGGCAGGAGAAACAGGTGCAGAGGACTAGAGGAACTGGGGAACGTGTGGGAAAGAGGGCCTGGTGGACTTCAGGGGCAGAGTGAGGCTGAATTGATTGGCTGAGCAGAGCCTTGGCTGGATTGGAGTTGTTGGGTGCAGACAGAAAGCTGGGGGCCAATGGGAGAGAATGGCAGAGACTCCCTTGGGGTTGGGAACATCTTACCTGATGCTTATACTGGTGCCCTACAGCAATTTCTGAGGCTGCCTGTGCTTGTAGGTGTGTCTTCACCTGGGGACGAGAGAGTATCACAACCTATGGCCCAGTGACCATTCTTTCACCTCCGAGACCCAAGTGCCTGAACCCCTCACACTTCCTCTAGGGTGTTCAACAATGAATATCCTTTTGACCTGATAATTATTGTTGTTCCCCTTTAACAAATTGGTCATGAGATTCTGTCTCTTGGCTCCAGTCCCCTGGGGATGGTGGATCTCCTAGCACCACAGACACTCCACCCCCTCTACTTCCTCCTTCCCTTGTGGGTCAGGGGTGGGGGAATGGAGAGGTTGAAGAATGGCAACATTTCCTAAGATTATTCATCTTGGGCAAGACCCGGGTGTCTAGTCTCTCATGCCAGCTCCTATTCCCAAATGGGATCTCCAGCTACCAGCACGATCAGGCTTCCCCATCAGACTCTGGGGTAGGTTGGGAGATCATGAACAAAACTTGCTCTCTGACCCCAAAGCCTCATGGGGGCATGTGCTCAGCTTACTTTGGAGAGGCTACTGTCCTGAATCTCATACCCTCCCTCTCAGTCTTTCAGGAGGAGCACAAAGCAGGGCCTAGTCCTAGCAATAAGCAGCTGTGTGACCTTGAGCTGGCCACTTCCCTTCTCTGGGCCTCAGGCTACAGACCCTTCACCTATACGAGATGACTTGAAGGGGCCGAACGTGAGATTGTAATTCTGTGATATCCAGGACTTCCCCTGGTCCTTACACTTACTGAAGTATGTTACTCAAGTTCCTCACCCTCCCTTACACAAGTCCACTTCCAACCTCAGTATCAGATTATGAAGGAAGACCCAGGTCCCCACCCTACACCAAATGTCTGCCTTGAAGGCCCCAGGCAAGACCCTTCTTCTCACCATGTAGATAGGACTCCCCAAGTAGGCTCCCAGGACCCCAGCCAACGCCCCAGCTGCTGCGCTTCGGATAGGACTGTGGGTGCCTTCAGCTGTGTGCAGGTAGCCCTTAGCCTCAGCCAGCCCATAGGTGCCCAGCCGGATGCCATTCATCAGGAACTGGTATAGGAGGGCAGGGGCCAGGCCCTTCTGCAGGGCAGCCAGGCCGTCCACCTTGCCGATGGTGATGAAGGCATGGAAGACGTTTCGGTAGTGCCGCTGGTAGGTGCCGGGAGCCTGTAGTTCTCCCTGTAACTGCATCCTCGTCTTCACCACCTCCAGGGGGTTGGTGAACAAACAGGCCCCACAGGCTGCCAGGCCACTCATCAAGAAGTCCATGGTGGGGTAGTGGTAGCAAGAACTGGCCCAGGAGTAAGAAAGTCAAAACGAGCTTCAGAAACGGGGTCAGAAATCAGGAAAGACCTCAGTTTCAACAGGCTGCAGGAGGTAGGAATGTAGCGTTCTGGAGTCAAGTGTCAGGGTCAAATGTCAGGTCAAAAGTTAGCTGGAATTTGGAAGTCAGGAGCTGGCAAAGAGAGAAGAAAGAGGAGTTTAGGAGAGTTTGGCGAGAAGGTAATGATAGGGCTCTGTTGGTCAAAGGAGTTGAGATCAAGAAGGGGCAGAAGCCAGGAGGATGGCAGGTGGGATGCCGAGAATGGCAGGTTGCTGGGGGCCCGGGAGTAGGGAAGGGAAACGCGGGGCTGGGAACTGGAAGCCGGGGAGGAAAAAAAATAACCCCAGCAGGTTATGGAGGAAAAGGATCCGGGAGAAGATCCGCTGACGTCCCCGGGATAGCCACGAGATCTGGATCGAGGAAGTAAGTCGGGACTCAGGCCAGGGCTGAGCGTCCCCCGGGAGCTGCGGGAGTCGCAGCGGCTTCGCCCGGTAACCTGCAGAGGCGGGACCGCCACCTCCAGTCACGGCGCGCCACGTCCAATGGGGAGCCCGGGAGAGCCTCAGCCAATCAGCGCCGTGCCGGCTCCGCGGCCAATGGGAGGCGCTCCCGGCGACCTGACCCCCGGGACGGCGGGGAGGCAGTTGGGATTAACTCTCCCGGTTCTGCCCCAGGGCCGGTGCCAGGGCCGGTGCCAGGGCCGGTGGCAGGGCCGGGGTCAGGGCCTCGGGTCTCGGAGGGGAGTCTGCGGAGCCGAGGTTTAATCTCTGGTGGGGAGGAGAGGTTGGACCGCGGGTTACTGGACGGGCGCAGAGACGGAGCGCGAGGCCGCAGTCCAGCTTTGGGGTGTTCGGGGCTGCCCCTCTTCCCTTGATTCCCGGGTCTGGGCCCAGAGGAATTGCCCGACTGTAGATCCACGCCCTGATGGGTGCTGGTGCCAGCACAGCCTGGAAGCTAAGGCTGTGTCCTCGGGGCATCTGAGACTCACCTACAAGATGGAACTCGTGGGTTCTAGCTCCGGGGTGTGGCTACCGGCGCGGAGGGAGGGGGCGCCTGATGGAGGCCGAGGGAGCGTAGTCTCATGGCTAGGCTTTTTTGCCCTCAGCAACCTGGAGAAAGCCGGACATGCCAAAGCAGAGATCTCTGGGCTTAGGTTACACAGTGCCAGCAAGTGGTGGGAGAGATCCTGAGATTTTGGCCTCCTGCCCTTGCTCATGAGTCACGGAAAAAGTTCTGAGAGAAGAGACTAGGGAAGCTAGCAGGGAAGAGATGAGGGGGGAAACTAGCTGGGAAAAGGCCGGAGGACAAGACCTGTCCCTGGGGCACAGCTGTGTGCGAGGCCATCACCAGACTTAGACTGAGCGAGCCTTCTAAATTCCAGTTTGGTTCTTCTTGCTTACTAGTTGGATGGCCTTGGGCAAATTGCTTAACATTTCTAACATTTCAGAGTTTTGTTTGTTTGTTTGTTTTTGTAAAACGGGAATGATAATTCTCTATTGCACATACCTGAGTGGAACTGTTGTTGGACTTGCACCTGGTGTTCAGTTTACAGATTTCCTGAAAAGTCAAGAGCTGTTAGACCCCTGTGCCCTAGTGTGTCCTGCTCCACAGCCAGATTAGAATATCCTTGCCACCTTCTTTTGGTGACCTCCAAATCATTCAAATCATTCCTTATCTCCTGACCCTTGCTTGACACTTCAAATTCTCCACATTCAAGCCACTTCCAATCCTGCTTTGTTCCTCAAGCATTTATCCCTATTTCTCATTTTGTTTAGCAATTGTTTACTCTCAGAGTCCCTCACTACATTGGAAGTTCTTGGATACCTTGCTGACTTGGTCTGAAGCATTTCTACCTCACCAGTGTACTGCTAAGCCATTGAGCCTTAGGATGAAGCAGGAGGGGTGGAAGGTAGAGTAGATAATGGGGTGGAAGGTAGAGTAGAAAATGGGGCTTCCCCTGGGCTCTGGAAGGGTCCCTGAAAAATTTCCAAGGAGTGCTCCCCAAATGCCTCCACCTGCTGGATAGGATGGGAGTTCCTCATAGTTTTAATCCTTGAATTTACACCAGTGGTTCTTCAGGTGTGATCCCTGGAACAGAAGCAGCAGCTGCACCTGGTTCTTTATTAGAAATGAACATTTTCTAGTCCCACTCTAGACCTCCTACACCAGAAACTCTGGAGGTGAAGCCTGACCATATGCTTCAACAAATTCTCTAGGTTATTCTGATGTATGTTAACGTTTTATTTTAACATCCAGATGGCTTAGAGATAGTTTTTAAAGTGTTATTTTAAAAAAAATAAGCTTAATTGCCCTGGCTGGTTTGGCTCAGTGGATAGAGCATTGGCCTTCGGACTGAAGGGTCCTGGATTCCATTCTGGTCAAGGGCATATGCTTTGGTGCAAGTTCAATCCCCAGTCGGGGGCATCAGGAGGCAGCCAATCAAGAATTCTCTCTCGCCCTAGCTGGTTTGGCTCAGTGGATAGAGCACCGGCCTGCAGACCAAAGGGTCCCAGGTTCGATTCCGGTCAAGGGCCCATACCCGGGTTGCGGGCCCAATCCCCAGTAGGGGGCATTCAGGAGGCAGCCAAACAATGATTCTCTCTCATCATTGATGTTTCTCTCTCCCTTCTTCTCTGAAATCAATAAAAACATATTTTTTAAAAATTGACCTTGTAAATTTTAAAAAAAGCTTAATTTCTAGAAGTTTGAGATTTACAGAAAATTTGTACAGATACTATGAGAGTTTCCATGTACCCCAATCCAGTTCCCTTGTTATTAACATCTTGTATTAATATGATATTTTGTTAGAATTATGAACCAATATTGATACATTATTTTAAACTAAAGTCCATGTTTTATGCAGATTTTCTTCATTTTTTGCTTAAAGTTCTTTTTCTGTTCCAGGATCCCATCCAGGATACTACATTACATTTAATGTTATAGTTCCTCAGGCTCCTCTCACTGTTTCTCAGAATTTCCTTGTTTTTTATAATCTTGACAGTTTTGAGGAGTACTGGTCGAGTATTTTATGGAATGCCTCTCTTGTTTTGTGTGTTTTTTTCTCATGATTGGAGTGAAGTTATGGGTTTTGGGGAGGAAGACCATGGAAGTAACTGCCACTTATCACGTCATGTGAAGGGTACTATTACCAGACACATACTATCAAAATGACTTGTCACTGTTGATGTTGACTTGGATCACCTAAGGTAGTTTGCCAGGTTTCTCCACTGTAAAGTTGTTTTTCTTTCCTCCATGCCATATTGTATTCTTTGGAAGGAAGTCACTATGCACAGCCCACATTTTAGGAGTGGAGAAGTATCTAAATTATTTGGAATTCTGCATGGGAGGTTTGTCTCCCTCGTTTGTTTATTTATCCAACCATTTCTATTAGTATGAACAAATGGATATTTATTTTATACTTTAGATTATAATCAGATATACTTTATTTTGTTCTCAAATTGTTCTAGCTTTGGCCTTTTGGAAGCAATAAAAAATATATTTTTATTGATTTCAGAGAGGAAGGGAGAGGGAAAGAGAGATAGAAACATCAATGATGAGAGAATCATTGATCGGTTGCCTCCTGCACTCCCCACAATGGGGATTGAGCCCGAAACCTGGGCATGTGCCCTGACTGGGACCTGTACAGTAACCTCCTGGTTCATAGGTTGATGCTCAACCATTGAGCTGGGCTGGGAGCTCTCTTACTTGATTCCTGTGTTTCTTTGGCACATTCCTGTCCATCATATTTTAAGTAAAAAAATTTAAAGCATTTTCTTACTTTCTGGCAATATAAGACACTCTAGGCTCATGTTGTATATTTGCTTCCCCAGTCATTTCTCCAAGGAGCCCTAGTTCCTTTTATTGAAACAAAAATCTGGGCACTGGGTGTGTTTGTTGCTATTGGATTGCCATTGCTTTTAGACCCTCTTGGCTGGAAGAGCAAGTAAATATATTTGTGTATACTTACACATGTATGTATACATATCCTATATAATAAAAACCTAATATGCTAAGTGTCCGGTCATCCAGTTGGCTGTTCAACCAATCAAAGCGTAATATGCTAAGGCCTCTCAACTGCTTGGAATCATGTGCACTGACCACCAGGGGGGCAGTCGCTCCGACCCATAGGTTAGCTTGCTGCTGGGGTCTGGCTGATCGGGACTGAGAGAGATGGGCAGGACACGCCCTGGAGCCCTCTCGCGGTCCCTCCCCAGCCCTGATTGTGCACCAATGGGGTCCCTCAGCCTGGCCTGTGCCCTCTCGCAATCTGGGACCCCTCAGGGGATGTCGGAGAGCTGGTTTTGGCCCAATGATGGAATGATCGAGGGCAGACGCTCAACGCAGGAGCTGCCCCCTGGTGGTCAGTGCGCTCCCACAGGAAGAGCTCCACTTTGCCAGAAGCCAGGTTCATGGCTGGCGAGGGCAGGCTGGGCTGAGAGACCCCCACCGACTGCATGAATTTTGTGCACTGGGCCTCTAGTTTATAGATATTTCTATATGTAAGCATCTGTGTATTAAGTTAAACATGAGTTCATACTGATGTATAGCTATTACTAGATGTCTATTACTACATGGATCATTGTAGCCACCTCTCTATACTTCTCTGTAAACTCTCTAACAATGAGAAACTTGGCTCCTACCATCTGTCATCTGTTTGCTTAATTGTTTAATTCCAGTATACATACATAGGAGTCTCAGGATAATTAACCCATATCTCCATGGGAAATTACGTTATGAAATAGAGCACAGTGCTTATGTGCAGTTCCTTTTGCTTTTAGTCTTAGAGACTCCACTCATTTCCGAAGTTATTTAGGCCAGCACTCCCCGATCCTCACTCCCTTTAGTAAAGCGATTTCATACATTTATAATGCAGTTACATTTAGTCACATTCTGCATTCTTTCTTGGGATCCCTTGACCTCCTAAATTATTTTTTAAAACTTACATATATTAAGGTTCACTCTTTGTGCTGTAAAGTTCGAAGGGTTTTGACAAATGCGTTATAGCAGTGACTTTCAACTTTTGTGCTGCAAGAATTTTTAAAACATGTAATATCTGATTATTTAGTCAGGGACACTGACTTCTTTTTCCTTAGTTATCAAGTTAAAAAAAATGACAACAGTAGCCCTCCAGTGTGAATGCTCTGTCTAGAACCATAAATAGATAGTTCATATAATAGAGTTGCATCTTATTGGTCACATCACATAATAAGGTTGTGTCTGATTGCTTAGTTCTTGGTACCAGAAACCCTTATATACAAGTATAGGCACCTGGTTTTTAAAAAAGTCACTTTGGAGCAAAAAGGGTAGGTAATTATTATTGTTATTATTAGTAGTAGTTAATCAATGAAAATTATAACTATATTTTGTCAGATTGGCAAAAACATTTTTTTTGGTATGTCACAGAATTTTAATAATCAGTTTATGTGTGCCATGAGATAAAAAAAGGTTGAAAATAGTTGCATTATAGTTCTATACAAAATAATCTCACTGCCCTAAAAAATAATCTTCTGTATTTCACCTATTCAACCCTCCCTGGCAACCACTGATCTTTCTACTGTCTCTATTTTTTTGCCTTTTCTAGAATATTAGATAATTGAAGTCATAAGGCATATACCCTTATCAGACTGGCTCCTTTGACTTACCAAAATGCATGTAAGTTTCATCCAGGTCTTTTGTGGCTTGATAGCTCATTCAGTTTTTTTAATTGAATTTATTTGGGATGACATTGGTTAAGAAGATTATATAGATTTCAAGTGACATTTCTATAATACATCATCTGTATATTGTATTGTGTGTTCAACAGCCAAAGTCGTCTCCTTCCATCACCATTTATCCCTCCTTATCCTCTTCTATCTCCGCCCCCCTTTTCCTCTGATAATCACCATACCGTTGTCTGTATCTATGAATTGCTTCTTTTTCTTTTTTTGTTTAATTCTTTCATCTTTTTCACCTAGTCCTCCAACCCCATTCCCCTCTGACAGCTGTCAGTCTGCTCTCTGTATCTGAGTCTGTTTCTATTTTGTTTACTTATTTATTTTGTTCATTAGACTCCACACATAAGTGAAATCATATGGTATTTTTTTCCTCTGACTAGTTTATTTCACTCTCCAGGTCCATTCATGCTGCCACAAAAGGTAAGGTTTCCTTCTTTTTTATGGCTGAGTAGAATTCCATTGTGTAAAAGTACCACAGCTATTTATTATTAATTAATTAATTTTTAAAAAATATTTTTATTGACTACAGAGAGGAAGAGAGAGAGAAACATCAATGATGCGAGAGAATAATTGATCAGCTGCCTCCTGCTCACTTCCCACCTGGGCATGTGCCCTGACCAGGAATGGAACCATGACCTTCCAGTTCATAGGTGATCTCAACCACTGAGCCACAGCTGTTGAGATGGTGATAACTTTTAAGATCTACTCTCAATAACTTTCAAGTATATAATATAGTATTGTTAATTATTATTGTCATTCTCTACATTAGATCCCCAGAATTTATTCACCGGATAGCTGAAAATTTATACTCTTGTGTATCTTCTTTATTGAGGTGTCTGCTCCAATCTTTTCCCCATTATAAAACTGGGTTGTTGCTGAAACCAGTTTGGCTCAGTGGATAGGGCATTGGTCTGCGGACTCAAGGGTCCTGGGTACATTGGTTGCGGGCACTTCCCCAGTAGGGGGTGTGCAGGAGGCAGCTGGTCGATGTTTCTCTCTCATCAATGTTTCTAGCTCTCTATCCCTCTCCCTTCCTCTCTGTAAAAAATCAATAAAAAAATATATATTTTAAAAAACTGGATTGTTCTCTTATTATTGAGTTTAAAAATTATTTGTGTATTTTAGATAACAGTCCTTTACCAAATAATGTGTTTTGCAAATGTTTGACTTTTCATTCTCTTAACAATGTCTTTTGCAGAGCGGAATTTTAAAATTATAGTAAAGTTTAACATCATTTTTTTTCTTTCATGGATTGTGCCTTTAGTATTTTAAAAAATATATTTTATTGATTTTTTTACAGAGAGGAAGGGAGAGGGATAGAGAGTTAGAAACATCCATGAGAGAGAAACATTGATCAGCTGCCTCCTACATTGCCCCTACGGGGGATCTGCCGGCAACCAAGGTACATGCCCTTGACTAGAATCCAACTTGGGACCCTTGAGTCCGCAGGCTGACGCTCTATCCACTGAGCCAAACCGGTTAGGGCTGTGCCTTTAGTATTATATCTAAAAACTTATTGCCAAACTCAAGGTGACCTAGGTTATCTCCTATATTTTCTTATAGAAATTTTATACTTTTACATTTTACGGTTAGGTCTCTGGTCTTTTTTGAATGTGAATGATATAAAGTCTGTGTCTAGATTCATTATTTTTACATATGATATCCAATTGTTCCAGCAACTTTTGTTGAAAAGACTGTCCTCTCTTCATTGCATTGCCTTTGCTCCTCTGTCAAAAATCCGTTGGCTATATTTGTGTAGGGCTATTTCTGGACCCTTTACTCTCTCCCATTGACCTATGTGTTTATTCTTTCGCTAGTACCACCATGTCCTGATTACTGTAAGCTGTTACCCTTTTTTCCCTGGGTATGAATGCCCTGAAACAAATGTGAGAGGAGTGGAGGGGGAACACAAAGGTGGGTCCCAGGTGTCTGAGTGAAGGTTTGGAACCACAGCAAGTGGAGGGAAGTTGAGGCAGAGGCTCGGTGGGGACAAGGCTCTGCCTCTTCTGTGCCTTTTTGGCTGCCAGCCCTATACCTGAAGTGCTATGACTACCTGCTGACACTTGGACAGCTTCCTCTATCCTCACCTAGATGAGAACCTGCATTACCTGTTTTTAAAAAATAATTTTTATTAATTTTAGGGAGGAAGGGAGAGGGAGAGGTAGAAACATCAGTGATGAGAGAGAATCTATTGGCTGCCTCCTGCATGCCCCACACTGGGGATTAAGCCTACAAACCAGGCATATGCCCTGACCAGGAATTGAACCGTGATCTCCTGGTTCATAAGTTGACACTCAACCACTGAGCACACCAGCCGGGGCGTATGACCTGTATTGATTCCCAGAGTGGGACAGCTTCTCCTTACTGCCTATTCCTTATTTATCCTACACCATGTGCAGACTACCTACTACTAATGGCTTTCTAGACAGAAAAGAGGTCCCAGGTGTTCCATGAAGGATTCTATTGAAATCCAAGGTCCTGGCCCTACCAGAGGCCAGTTGCACTCACCGCTCCTCTCCCCTTGCAAGGGCTTGTTGTTGTTGCTGTGACAGAAACCCAACTCATACTAGCTACGAAAAGGGAATTTATTGACTTCCATTACTGAAAGGTACAAAAACAGATAGGACTTTAGGCCAATGGGATCAGGGACTCAAATCTGTCTCTCTCAGCCTTTCTCCTTTGTTGGTTTTCTTTTCAAGCCACCTCATTGTTGGCCACCAGCAGCTCCAAGTCTATAGTCCACCAGTTTAGCATCCCCAGTGGAAAGAGTGTGTTATGGTTACGTATTGCTACATAATGAACCAACCCAAAACACAAACCATATCATTGCTCATGAGTTTGTGGATCAAGAATCAGGGCTCAGTAGGACTGCTTCGCGTGGTGTTGGATGGGTGCTTGGCTAAGACTGGAGGATCCAAGATGTCCTTGCTCACATGTCTTAAGACCTCAGTCCTAGCTGATGTCTGGGGCATCCTGGTTCTCCAAGTGGCTTTTTTCTTCACCTGGCCTCTCACCATTCAGAAGTCTAACCCACACTGCTGTACATGGTGGAAAGCTTCTAAGAGAACAAAGTGGAAGCTGCCAGTTTTCTTAAGGCCGAGGCCCCAAGTAGGCAGTGTCATTTCTTTTGCATTTTCTTGATCAAAGCAAGTCACAGGCCCGGCCCAGATTGAATTGGAGGGGAAATAGATTCTGCCTCTTAATGGGAGGAGTGGTAAAGCCACATTGCAAAAGGGCATTTGTATGGGAGGGATTATTGCAGCCATCTCTGAAAATAATCCACCAGAGCCCTACCTGGTTTGCTCAGTGGATAGAGTGTAGGCCTGCGGACTGAAGGGTCCCTGGTTCGATTCTACATGCCCAGGTTTCGGGCTTGATCCCCATCAGGGGGTGTGCAGGAGGCAGCCTATCAATGATTCTCTCTCATCATTGATGTTTCTATCTCTCTCTCTCTCTCTCCCCTCCTTTCTGAAATCAATAAAAAATACTGTATATATATTTAAAAAAAAGGAAAATAATCCACCAGAGAGTAGAGTTTCTTTTCCAATAATTTGAGTAAGGCGTGGTGGATTATGCTTTGGCCCTGTTTGTGTCACATGCTTATTCCTGAATTAATCTCAGTACCTAGGGAAGAAAGAACGTGTTGACTGGCTGCTTCTGGGCTATGTATTCTCCCAGAATGGGTCATGTGGACCTAGAATGATGGCGGGGCGCTCCCCCCACAAAAAAATAAAAATACACCAGGTGCCGGGACCGGTTTGGCTCAGTGGATAGACCGTCGGCCTTTGGACTCAGGGGTCCCGGGTTCGATTCCGGTCAGGGGCATGTACCTTGGTTGCGGGCGCATCCCCAGTGGGGGGTGTGCAAGAGGCGGCTGATCGATGTTTCTCTCTCATCGATGTTTCTGGCTCTCTGTCCCTCTCCCTTCCTCTCTGTGAAAAATCAATGAAATATATTAAAAAAAAAATACACCAGGTGCTGATACCAGAAGAGGGGAAATGGGGCATAAAACAGGTTAAAACAATTGCTATCCACTCCCCAACCCCTGCTCAGAAACCTTCATGCCTGTTCTGCCCTGTCAGGTGGCCTACAGTGTGGACTATACTTGTTCCTCCAGCCTCATTCATACCCCTCTGTCTTTTATCTAAGCTTCCCTTCCACAGTTCTCCAGATAGGCCTACTTTCTTCTTCAATGTGCCTGCGCTTGGGTGGTCTCCCCAAATGGTCACCCATGCCTTGCCCGTCAGCATGTCCAAACTCTACCCGATTTTCAAGGAAAACTCTAAGTGCCTCTCCTCCATGAACCTCTTCCTAACAACCCGGAGAGCAACATAAGGAAGACTGAAAAAAGGATGAAGACCACCTGATGTGGAGGTAAAGAGATGAGAAAGACCTGAGGACTCCTCCATTCTTCCAGAAAATATTCAAGCACAATCAAAATCCATCACAGTGAACCTTCTAGGGTTATTCATTCTGCAGTCATAGTTCAAATTGGAGGCGTTTTGTTTTGCACAAAGATGTTCATTGCAGCATTAACTATAATAGCAGAAATGAGAAGCTACCCAAATGTCCTGCACTAGGGAATGAATTGCAATGATGAAGATTCTTTCATCAGTAAGTGACAAAGCCAGCTCAAACTAGTTTATGCACAAAAGCAGTGGTTCTCAACCTTTCTAATGCTGCGACCCTTTAATACAGTTCCTCATGTTGTGGTGACCCCCAACCATAAAATTATTTTCGTTGCTACTTCATAACTGTAATTTTGCTACTGTTACGAATCGTAATGTAAATATCTGTTTTCCGATGGTTTTAGGTAACCCTGCTAGCGGTTGAGAACCGCGACCCACAGGTTAAGAACCGCTGCTGTAGAGCCTAAGATCATCAGAAAACACAGATATTTACATTATGATTCATAACAGTAGCAAAATTACAGTTATGTAGTAGCAACGAAAATAATTTTTTATGGTTGGGGGTCACCACAACATGAGGAACTGTATTAAAGGGTTGTGGCATTAGGAAGGTTGAGAACCACTGCACAAAATGGATTCAGTGGCTTAGGAACCTGGACAGTCCAAGGGACTCAAATGAAGTCAGGCTCCCACCCTCTCTTGGCTCAGCTTCCTTTGGGTGTGGGGCACATTTTCTCCCACTATCGACCTGTTTCCTCCATTGTGGGGGAAGAGAGGCCAGACACAGATTGCTCCAGACTTACATTATTCCTGCTTTGTGACCTTGGAGGAAGGAGAAAGCTGATCTTTCCCAGAGGCTCAGGGCAGGAGGCTGTCCTGGCTTGGGTGACTTGCTCATTCCGGGGCCAGTGTCGGTGGCCAGAGCAATGGAATACCGTGATTGACCAAACCTGGCCAGGTGGCCAGGAGGAGGCTGTTGTGGTTGGCCGTCCACTAGAACCATATGGAGTAGGGTCGGGGATGGAGAATCTCCTAGAAGACGTTTGCTGCAGTTACCAGGATGGCAAAATCTAGCTGCTGCGGTGTTACATTCCAGGGAAAGGTAGCAACATCGAATGGAGCTGGGTCTAATCTGCTCCCAGTTGGCTTGCCTCCCACTCTGGAGCGTCACCGGGCCTCGTTGAGACCTTCATGATGGCTTCTCCTGCAGCTCTAACGAGAGGGCCGCTGACCACGCCATCTCCTGCTTCACCTCAACAGTCTGCAGGTTGGCTGAGGCCAGGCTCCTCCCGGAGGAGAAATGACCTTGATGACCACTCGCCCACTGAGCACCAGCCTTCTCTGACCCTTAGGTCTTCGAGAGGCTGGCACGATGCGGCGGCAGCAGCAGCAATGACAACCCAGTGCCGTCTACGGAGCTCAGTTTTGTTTTGGAATTGGATGGGGCGTAAATAAATAGATGGTGGTTTGTATAGATTTGAAAAGTCATGGTTCTTTCATCTTTGTGGTTGCTTTGAGAAGTGGGCCCGATGGGAACTTTTTGCCAGGCGTGTTAGAATGTTCTCAGTGTAGCTCCAAGGAGCTTCTGTTCCTCCAAACATGCTGCCCTGACAGGTAAAAAGCCTCCAGGTGGGTCTGTCTGGGGAAAGAAGAAAATGAAATGAGCTCAGATCCGCCAGGGAGGGCATGTAAAGGTCAGGGCAGCCCAACTCATCCAATTCCGCTTCTGCGCACATCACCGCTCAAACCTGGGCTGGTGCATGCGGGACCGAGTGCCACTCAGGTTCGTAGCTGACAACCGCCCCTTCTGGTTAGTTATCTTTTGTGTGTGTGTGTTTTATCTTTTTTGTTTTTTAAAAAATATTTTTATTGATTTCAGAGAGGAAGGGAGAGGGAGAGAGAGAAACATCAATGATGAGAGAGACTCATTGAATGGTTGTCTCCTGCACGCCCCTCACTGGGGATGGAGCCTACAACCTGGGTATGTGCCCTGACCAGGAATCGAACTATGACCTCATGGGTCATAGGTCAACACTCAATCACTGAGCCATGCCAGTTGGGCCAGTTATCTTTTTCAATGATATTTCTGTAAGTAGCAAAACTAATAAAGGTATTTCCATTTCAGTAAAAACAATACAAAGCAGGATTTGTTTGGCTACACATGTGTATCTAGCTTTCTTGATAGGGTCTCTGAGGCACTTTTGGAGAGAGACTTACTTTCCCTGGAAACCCAAAAGGATCTAGACATAAGGGCTGGAAGGTTAGGTGCCTGGTCCTGGAGTGTGTGTGTGTGTGTGTGTGTGTGTGTGTGTGTGTGTGTGTGTGATGGGAAACTGGTGGAATTAACAGAATTATGGAAATGATCTGTACGAAAGGGGAGTCGGGGGAGTAGTAGACTGTGGGGTTCAATTTGGCTCAATTCATCAAATATTAAGCACTATTATAACCTGACCCTGTTCCAGAACTTTGGGGTGTATTAGTGAATAAAACAGATAAAGATCCTACCTCTAGGAAGCTCAATTTCTAATGTAAAAGGCAATTAACTATATACGTGACAATTTAATACTAAACTATATGGTATGTTATGATGAATGGTGCTATGTCGGGGAAGGGAGGTCCAAAATGTGGTGTGAGGTTGTGGGCTGCAATTGTAAAGAATGGTGCAGCAGGCCTCATTGAGGAAGTGATCTTTGAGCAATGCCTTACAGGAGGTGAGGGACTGACTCATCCACGTGGATGTCTTGGGAAGGAGGATTCCATGCAGAAAACACAGCCAGTGCAAAGTCCCTGAGGCAGCAGTGTGCTTGAGAGGAGAGTTTAGGCAAGAGGGAAAATAGTCCAGGGACTTGTTGGTCATTGTAAGGACTTTGGCTTTTACTCTGATGAAAAAGGGGTTAAAACATGTTTTTTTCCCAGCTTTCTGGCTTTTCTTCCTAGGGTCTTGTTTAGTGTGTGTGTATGTGAGTGAAGGTCTGGCAAAGGCAGGCACCTGGGTGTGGGCAAAGGCACGGCAGTTCATAACTGCCCTTCCAATCTTCCTCCCATTACCCTACTTCTCAGACCGGGGTGTGGCTCATTCCAAGCCCTCAGTTGTTTTTACGACACACCCCAGCTGTGCAACTGGGCTGCTCAATCATAGAGCAAATTAGAGGTGAGAGAGACCCTACTCTTCCCACCCCCACTGCCCCCAGGGGTACTCACTGCCAGCCAATCAAAGCCTCCCAGTGGGACCGAGAGAGTCGGAGGCTGGGACCAGAGAGACGGTGATTGGCAACGGTGAGCAGGCAGGGGGCCCAGCACAGTCATATCCTCCTGAGACAGATCTCAGATCTTCCTCCCCACCTCCCCCTTCGCCCCTATCCCTTCTCCACACACACACACACAAACACACACACACACACACACACTCACTCACTCACACACTCACACACTCACACTCACACACTCACTCACGCCTGACACAATGGCCGGGTGGGGCTGAGGAACTGGCTTCCTCTGCTGAGATCTCAATCTGGGCCCTCAGTTCCCGCCCCAGAAACACAGGAACAGACACTCGGAGACCTGGCCCCACACTCCTTGCTCCAAGGGGCAGGCAGGACAGGCTGAAAATAGAAACCACTTCCAAAAAGATAAAGGTAAATTCAGGGGGAGCTATTGCAGAGCCAGGGAGGGGGAACCGGGGGAGGGGCCCCTTGGTGTGAAACTGGGCTGGCTCACACCCGGGGAGCAGGCTGGAAGCTAAGGTGACAGGCAGCCGGGTGAGGTGTGGGAGAGGTGGTCAGACATGCGGTGAGGAGCACACACACCGTCCCTCAGCTGAGCCAGAGGTGTCCGCCCAGCCCTGTGCCGTTTTCACGCATCCTCACCCACCCCTGTTCACCTCCAGCCCGTGAGCCCCCATCCGCACAGCCATGCCGACAGGACGTGCACATACAGAATAGCCTGCTGTCCACACCCCGGTTTCAGCATTTCCCCAGACCCTGTTAACCTCAGAACCCCAGGCCACGGGTCCATCACATCTTCCAGAGCCCCGATGTGCGCATGTGGAGTGCGGTGTGGTTTGGGGGGGTGTCCGGTGGGAGGAGGATTTGATTCCTGTTTCCTGCTCCTACTCACTCAGCCCTAGGAGGTGACTGAGTGGAGTGGACTCAAGGGTAAGTGCTTGGGCCCAATACCTGGGTCCCTGAGAGAGGCTGTGTGGGGGGTGGGAAAGGAAGTAAACAGTAAACAAAGGTACCTGAGAAGGGGCGGGATCCCCGAGGGGGGCAAAGCTGGGGAGGAGCTGGCCAGCCAGCGAGGCCACTGCCTGGGTCATTTTGATAAGGGGCTTCCTGCCAGGATACAGAGGCCATTGAGCTGCAAGACTCACAGTCTACAGCCCAGGCCCCCACCCTGCCTCGTTTCTCAAGAACCCAATCTGGAGCCTGGGGTGGGGGTGGGGGTGGGGTCTGACTCTCTAGCTGACTCCTGAAGGGAGTTGGGGGTCACCCCCGTCTCCCAGCCGGGACCCTGCAGTCCTCTCAGGATTACAGCCTCCTTCCCGGAGGGAGGAAGTGGAGCCCAGGTCCCCACGCTCTTGCCTTCAGTCTGGTCTCCTCACCACCCTCAGGCGTGGGGCAGGACCCAGGCTCCCACTGGGGCCTTTCTCTGTGACCCGATGGCGGGATGGGGCAGGCAGGGGTAAGAGGATGGGGCAGGAGAGACCATGTCCGGGGCCTCCTGGTCTCTTGGGGTCAGAGGCTCCAGGAATCTTTACGGCAGGAAAAGGAGACTAAAAATAATCCGGAAAGGGAGAGTCCGGAGAGAGGAACTGGGAAATGGGGGGCGGAGGGCCAGTTGGAGCAGGGAAATAGTGATGCGTCCCCACCGCCAGCATGAGCGTGCCTGTGCGCAGACACACACACACTGCGAACATCCCACACTCACACTGCGAACATCCCCACTCACACACTGCGAACATCCCACACTCACACACTGCGAACATCCCCACTCACACACTGCGAACATCCCACACTCACACACTGCGAACATCCCACACTCACACACTGCGAACATCCCACACTCACACACTGCGAACATCCCACACTCACACACTGCGAACATCCCCACTCACACTGCGAACATCCCACACTCACACACTGCGAACATCCCACACTCACACACTGCGAACATCCCACACTCACACACTGCGAACATCCCACACTCACACTGCGAACATCCCACACTCACACTGCGAACATCCCACACTCACACTGCGAACATCCCACACTCACACACTGCGAACATCCCACACTCACACTGCGAACATCCCACACTCACACACTGCGAACATCCCCACTCACACACTGCGAACATCCCACACTCACACACTGCGAACATCCCACACTCACACACTGCGAACATCCCCACTCACACACTGCGAACATCCCACACTCACACTGCGAACATCCCACACTCACACACTGCGAACATCCCACACTCACACACTGCGAACATCCCACACTCACACACTGCGAACATCCCACACTCACACTGCGAACATCCCACACTCTCACACTGCGAACATCCCACACTCACACTGCGAACATCCCACACTCACACACTGCGAACATCCCCACTCACACACTGCGAACATCCCACACTCACACACTGCGAACATCCCACACTCACACACTGCGAACATCCCCACTCACACACTGCGAACATCCCACACTCACACTGCGAACATCCCACACTCACACACTGCGAACATCCCACACTCACACACTGCGAACATCCCACACTCACACACTGCGAACATCCCACACTCACACTGCGAACATCCCACACTCTCACACTGCGAACATCCCACACTCACACACTGCGAACATCCCACACTCACACACTGCGAACATCCCACACTCACACACTGCGAACATCCCACACTCACACACTGCGAACATCCCACACTCACACACTGCGAACATCCCACACTCACACACTGCGAACATCCCACACTCACACACTGCGAACATCCCCACTCACACACTGCGAACATCCCACACTCACACACTGAGAACATCCCCACACTCACACACTGCGAACATTCCACACTCACACACTGCGAACATCCCCACACTCACACACTGCGAACATCCCACACTCACTCACACACTGCGAACATCCCCACACTCACACACTGCAAATATCCCACACTCACACACTGCAAACATCCCACACTCACACACTGCGAACATCCCCACACTCACACACTGCAAATATCCCACACTCACACACTGCGAACATCCCCACACTCACACACTGCAAATATCCCACACTCACACACTGCGAACATCCCACACTCACACACTGCGAACATCCCACACTCACACACTGCGAATATCCCCACACTCACACACTGAGAACATCCCACACTCACACACTGCGAATATCCCCACACTCACACACTGAGAACATCCCACACTCACACACTGCGAACATCCCACACTCACACACTGCGAACATCCCACACTCACACACTGCGAACATCCCACACTCACACACTGCGAACATCCCACACTCACACACTGCGAACATCCCACACTCACACACTGCGAACATCCCACACTCACACTGCGAACATCCCACACTCACACTGCGAACATCCCACACTCACACTGCGAACATCCCACACTCACACACTGCGAACATCCCCACACAGACAGCACGGAACACATTCACCCTCGCACCCTCTCCCCCCACACTCCGTACACGCCTTCCGCTCTCCCACTGCATACCACCGGTAAGCACATAACAAGTACACTCCCGACACACGCCACACAACACCCCTTTCATATTGCACTGGAAACAGCACACCCACACTTAAACTACACTCACAAACCTTCACACACACACCCTATGGACACACACACAATTCATCAAGCAGATGCGTTGTGGCTGTACTGGCAAGCTGAATTCCCCTTCCCGGTCCCCTTCTCTTGTACCCCCTCCCCTGCCTTGGGTCTCTACTGGGACACCCCCACCCTAGCCTCACTGTCTCCTCCATCCAGACTGAGGCTGCAGAAGCTCAAGGCCAGAGAGAAAGGGAGGCTGGGAGGGCCAAGGAAGTCTGCCTGGGAGGGACCTCGGGAATGAGAGGGGTGAGAGGTGAGGAGAGAAGACTGGAAATGAGAAGGAAGGAGAGGAAGTACAGCAGCCTTCCCTCCTGACTCCAAAATCAAGGCTGATTTGCTGGCAAACAAGTTCTGCTTAGAAGCTTCGTCTACCCAAGGCAGGCCAGGGGGTGCCAATGAGGGTCTCTCTCTCTCCTCCCTCCCTCTTCCTCAGGGGATGACTCCAGCAGAGCCCCCCACTCCTTTGAAAAGCTCAAAGGAAGATGTCAGACCAGTCTCTTCCTATAGCAACACCCCCTACCCAGAAGCCCCCTCGGATCATCCGCCCGCGCCCCCCCTCTCGACCTCGGGCTGCCCAGTCCCCTGGGCCCCCCCACAACGGCTCTTCTCCTCAAGAACCTTCTGGCATCTCCAATGATGCACCAACTCCAATGTGCTCCCCCATCTTCTGGGAACCCCCCGCCTCTTCCCTCAAGCCCCCTGCCCTTCTGCCCCCTTCAGCTTCTAAAACCAGCCTCGACTCTCAGGCCTCCCCAGACTCCCCTTCCAGCACCCCCAGCCCAGTGTCCCGGCGCTCCATCTCCCCAGAACCTGCACCCAGGTCTCCAGTACCCCCACCCAAACCCTCCGGGTCACCCCGCACGCCTCTGACCCTGCCCCACACAGCCCCCCGGGGCCAAGCCCAGGATGGCCCTGCCTCTGCCCCAGGCACTGTGCGGAGACTGGCTGGCAAATTCGAATGGGGGGCTGAGGACCGGGTCCAGGCTGCACACACCGTGGAGCCAGCTCCCCAGGGGGGCATGGATGTGAATGGGGAGAGAGAGACTCCGCGGGGCAGCCTCAGGAGAAGGGGATCCCAGGAGAATGGCGCGCCGGGTAAGCATTTCATGGGGCGAGGGTGGGCTCAATCCAGCTCATATTTTTTTGTTTTCAGTGGTTTAAGGCTGGGTCCTTTCAGGGGCTACCTTTTAAAAACTGGATTTCCATATTTCTGGGAGTTTGAAGGGAGACGGTGTTGAAGAGTCGATGCCTGGGGCTGGACCATGTTTCAGCTGCCGGGCAGGTTAAGGGGAAGGACCCTGGGCAGCGTGGGGCCAAGGGTCTTTTCCTTAGGACACCTCGTCTCCCACAGATGCTGCCCAGGCCTGCCCTCCCTGCTGCCCCTGTGTCTGCCATGTAGCCCGGCCTGGCCTGGAGCTCCGGTGGGTCCCTGTGGGGGGCTATGAGGATGGTCCCAAGGCCGTCTGCCGAGCCTCCCCACTGCGGACCTCCCGCTCCCGCCCCAACCCTCCCAGCAACAGTCACCCCTCAGTGGTCCTCACGTCTTACCGCTCCACTGCTGAGCGCAAACTCCTGCCACCTCTCAAACCCCCAAAACCAACTCGGGTCAGGCAGGACACCACCATCTCTGTGGACCCCCCACAGCCAGATCTCCATCCGCCCTCTGAAGATGGAAACCAAACAGGTACAGGGCCTGGGAGAGTGGGTCCTTTGGCTGGGAGGGGAAGGGGTGGAGAGGTAGCGTTCTACAGATGAACAAACTACAACCCCCAATAGGCCCTGAGCTTGTTTTGTTTCTCTGCCACCTGCAGCTCTAGGGCTGATGGGAGTTGTAGTTTTTATGGTAACAGTCTCTGCTGGGGCAGGAGTCAGGAGTCGGGTGGGGATTCTGGGGATTTATTCTCTTCACTCTGGGCTCTCTCTCTAGGGAACAGTCCAGATGAAGCCCCTCAGAATGATGCTCCAGCAACCTTGGAGGGCAGGTACCAACAACCCTCCCCGCCTTACTCCTACCTGAGGGCAGACTCTGCATGTCCTGCTAAGTCCCACCTCCACAAAGGTGGAGTGAAGGCGGCCTGGGGCTCTAGAGACAAGCAGCCCTGGTTTCCAATCCCAGCGCTGTCCCCTATCTGTGACCTTCTGTAAGTCACTTAACCTTTCCAGGTCTCAGTCTCCTCATCTGTGAAATGGGGGTAAGCATACCAACTACTTCATAGACTATAACATTGGTGAAGAACCGGTCCCTAGTAAGTGCTCCATTTTAGTTCCCCCACCTTAAGCCTCTATTGTAATTATTGTCTGCAAGTCTATTTGGCAACCACGAACACCTCAAACACCTCGTCTGGGCTTGTTAATGACCTTAGATTCCCCACCACTCTCAGAGTTCATCTGAGCCCATTCATTTATTCAACAAGCATTTACTGGTGTTTGTTCTCCTGGGGTTTTAGCTTGGGGGAATGGGTATGTGGTAACCAGAACAGGAGGGACAGAGCTGCGGGTGAAGGGGAGGTGTGAGTTTGGGTTTACCAGGCTGAGTCTCACGGAGACGCGGAGGACATTTCAGATGGTGATTGCTACGTGAGAGGGCTGGAGAGATAAAGACTTGGAAGTCTCTGGTACACAGTGTTGAGGTAACAGGAGTAGATGGAGCCCGCTGAGTCAGGGCCTCCCATACAACAGGCACATAAAGATATCTGGGGTTTGGTCTGGGGAGCCACCAGGGTCTCCCGCACTCAACCTCACACTAGCATGTGAACAGCGCCCCTGGAGGTGTGCAGCAGGGTTGGCTCTGGGAGACTCCATCCCTTTTTCTCTCCACAGGGATGAGGGCCTGAAGGAGCTGAAGGAGCAGAACTGGGAGGTGCCCCTGCAGGATGGTGAGGCCTCTGGGCCTGGGGGTCCCTGCTGTGGCCATCGGGCTGGGAGAAGGGCTCTGGGGCACTGGACTTCCCTGATGTGCTGTCTGCTCTCCAGAACCTCTGTACCAGACCTACCGCGCAGCCGTGCTGTCAGAGGAGCTGTGGGGGGTCAGTGCGGAGGGGAGTCCCTCTCCAACAAACCCTGGAGAAGCTCCCACCTTCGCCCGGCTCCCTGGCCCTCGAAACACGCTGTGGCAGGAGCTCCCGGCCGTGCGAGCCAGTGGCCTCCTGGACACGCTCAGCCCCCAGGAGAGGCGCATGCAGGAGGTGGCATACCTGGGGGCTGGCCGGGCGGGAGTGTGGCTGGGCCCTGGGCTGGCTGGGAACTGGGTTCCACGTCCGCCCTGCCCCCCTCCGCAGAGCCTGTTTGAGGTGGTGACCTCCGAGGCCTCCTACCTGCGCTCCCTGCAGCTGCTGACGGACACCTTTGTGCTGAGCCAGGCTCTCCGGGACACGCTCACCCCCCGGGATCACCACACCCTCTTCTCCAATGTGCAGAGAGTCCAGGAAGTCAGCGAGTGGTCAGTGGGGTCCTGCCCTCTCAGCGAACTGAGCGCCTCTTAACTTTCGGCCTGTCCCAGGGCCCCGGGCTCTCTGCCCCCCCACCCCCACCCCTCGTTACTGACTGCTCCCCACCCCTTCAGGTTTCTCGAGGCATTACTGTCCCGTGTACGCTCTTCCCCCCACATCAACGACCTTTGCGACGTGGTGCATGCCCACGCTGTGGGCCCTTTCTCGGTGTACGTGGATTATGTGCGCAACCAGCAGTATCAGGAGGAGACCTACAGCCGCCTTATGTGAGTTCCAGGGCAGGGGCCAGGTCACACCTGTGGGGGAAGGCCGGGGTGCAGGTGGGGTCCAGGCCAGGGCAGGCTGGGGGACCAGGGCCTCCAGGCCACTCCAGCGGCCTGGGCTGCTTCCGCAGGGACACAAACGTGCGCTTCTCCGCGGAGCTGCGCCGGCTGCAGAGCCTCCCCAAGTGTGAGCGGCTCCCGCTGCCATCCTTCCTGCTGCTGCCCTTTCAGCGCATCACGCGGCTCCGCATGCTGCTGCAGGTACAGGGGGGGGGGGGGGGGGGGGGGCTTTCCTGCCCCACCAACTCCCGGGGCCTCCTGCCCCGCCATCACCATCTCCCCCCCCCACCCCCCCAACCATGAACGCAGGGCTTCCCTAAATCAGACCCAATCGGGGCCTCTCAGTCCAGGACCCACCAAACTCTGCCTTGAGCTACTCACATGTCTCAGGGAGCATGCCGGGTGCAGGAAACGAACCTCTGGCTAGAGGCAGGAGTTCTCAACTTGCTCTGCCACGAACTGGCTGACTGACCTTGGACAAGTCCCTTTCTCTCTCTGGGCCTCAGAGGGAATGTGGTGGTCCCCTCAGCTGTACCTCTCACTGCATACCTCCCAGTGGGGGTGATATCACGCCCAAGGAGGCAAAATTCATTCCTTGGGAGATAAAAAATATCTTAAATATTCAAATGGTTGTGGTACTTCAAAGGGCCCTGGTACATAAAAGATATACAGCATATCTGTGGTATTAAATTTCTAAAAAGGCTCCTTAGCAGGGTGATACTGAGTTAAAAAATAAAAGGTTGAGCCCTAGCTGGTTTGGTTCAGTGGATAGAGCATCGGCCTGTGGACTGAAGGGTCCCAGGTTCGATTCTGGTCAAGAGCACATGCCTAGGTTGTGGGCTCAATCCCCAGTAGGGGGCGTGCAGGAGTAGGCCAATCAATGATTCTCTCTCATCATTGATGTTTCTATCTCTCCCTCTCCGAAATCAATATTTTTTTTTTTAAAAAAAAGGTTGAGAAACACTCTATGGCAGAATAGAAACTTCTCCCTAAACCAGGTCCCTCAGTGTGGGGATGTCAATGAGAAGCGTTCCCAACTAGATGAGCAGCATTTTTATATATCCCCAGTTTACTGGGGTCTTCCTTAGTTAAATATACCCCAATGTAGGCAAAATAATCATATGTCATCATAGCAGTTAAACAGCTGTTGAGTGCTCTGTTCTTGGCATGGTTCTAAGTGCTATATACCCACTTAACCTACCAATGACTGTATGAGGGTAGAAACTATGATTGATCCACTTTACAGATGAGGAAACTGAGGCACAGAGAGGTTAAATAACTTGTCCAGGTCATCCGGATAATCACTGATGGAGACAAAGTTTAATTCCAGGCACTCTAACCACTGTGCTTTATTGTTTTTACTAATAGTTGTGGTTAGTAATTATTAAAATAACAGCAACCTTCTTTCAGCACTTACTATGTGCCAAGGAGTATGCTAAGTACTTTACATATATTACGTTGCTGAATCCTCTATTGGTAGGCTAGGTGGGTATTGTCCCCAATTTACAGATGCAGAAACTGAGGCTCAGAGAGGTAACGTGGCTTGCTCAGGGTTAGGCAGACAGTGAGCGGTGAGGTCTCTCAGCTTTGTTGAGGCTGGTTCCTCAGCCCTGTGAACCCCAAACCCCTGTGAGCCCCGTGAGCATTCTGCCAAGCCAGGCAAGGGGCCCCGGAGCTGCAGCCCCTCTGAACCCCAGGGCCGCAGAGCAGGGGCCCAGTCACCCTTCCTCCTTGTCTTCAGAACATCCTCCACCAGACAGAGGAGGGGTCCAGCCGCCAGGAGAATGCCCAGAAGGCCCTGGGTGCTATCAGCAAGGTGCGCTGCGGGGGATGCGGAGGCGGGGGAGGTGAGGAGGGGGTCAGGGAGAAGGAAGGGTGGAAGGGAGTAGGGGTGAGTGACTGAGCTCCCCTTACCCAGATCATTGAGCGTTGCAGTGCTGAGGTGGGGCGCATGAAGCAGACTGAGGAGCTGATCCGGCTCACCCAGAGGCTGCGCTTCCACAAAGTCAAGGTTAGCCCCCGTCTAGACTCCCCACCGTCCCTTTCCCCATGGTGTGCTATGAAGAAGCCAGAACCTCCTCCCTGCTTCCTCCCAGGCCCTGCCCCTGGTCTCCTGGTCGAGGCGCCTGGAGTTGCAGGGGGAGCTGACGGAGTTAGGGTGCCGGAGAGGGGGCATGCTCTTCACCTCGCGCCCCCGCTTCACTCCCCTCTGCCTGCTGCTCTTTAGTGACCTGCTGCTCATCACGCAGCCTAAGAGGTGGGTGCCAGGGAGGGTGGGAGCTCAGGCAGGGGTGAGGAGGAGGAGGAGCCCAGCTGGACTTCTGCTCTCCTTCTGAATGTCCTCTTCCCTGGGCAGTGGGCAGCGGCTACAGGTGCTGGACTATGCCCATCGCTCCCTGGTCCAGGCCCAGCAGGTTCCGGACCCATCTGGACCCCCTACTTTCCGCCTCTCCCTTCTCAGCAACCACCAGGGCCGCCCCACCCAACGGCTACTCCAAGCTTCCTCCCTGTGAGTTGTGTCTCCTAAAGGGACCTTGACCTGACCTCTCAGAGCCTACCACCTCCTCCCCAATCTCTCTCCTCTATGGCCCCTGCCTAACCCCCAGTAGGATCTCCTGGGCCAATTGGGACCCTCCCTTGTCCCACCAGATCAGACATGCAGCGCTGGCTGGGAGCCTTCCCCACCCCCGGCCCCCTTCCCTGCTCGCCAGACACCATCTATGAGGACTGTGGTGAGTAACCCCTAGAGGGAGAGGGAAGGAAAAGTGAATCTTAAGGGGAATGTGGGGGAGAAGCTAAAAATAGTCTTGATCCTGCTGTAATGTCACCCCACCCCCACCAGAATGTTCCCAGGATATGTGTTCAGAGCCTTCTACACCAGCCAAGACTGAGGGACAGAGTCTGGAGTCCAGGGCTCCCCCCAAGCACCTACACAAGAGCCCTGAAGGTGAGATTCTTTTTATTTCTTCATTCAGTAAGTGCTTATTAAGCACCTGGAAGGTGCCGCTCTCTCTTCTAGGCACTGTGAACTGAGCACACAGATGTTCCTGTGTGCAGAGCATGCATTCTAGGGGAGGAGAAACAAGAAAGAATAAACAAGATAAAAAGTAAATTGTATACAGTGCGCCCGAAGGTGATGAGTCTATGCCAAAAGAAAAGTGCAGCAGAGTCAAGGAGGGCAGGAGTGGCCGGGTTGGGTGGGTTACCAGTTTAAACAGGGACGTTGAGGTGGACCTCAAGGAGGAGGCACCGTGTCGGCAATGACTGGATGGAGCTGAGGAACTCAGGCACGTGGCATCCAGAGGAAGACTGTTCCGGTCAGAGACAGGAGTCAGTGGAAGGCACTGTGGTTGGTGTGTTTAGGAAACAGTTAGGAGGCATGTGTGGCTAGGGGGAGCGAGGAGAAGGGAGAGAAGCAGGTGAGGTCATAGAGATAACAGGGACCAGATCATGTGGGTCCTCGGAGATCCCTGCAGGGATTCTGGCTTCCACTCTGAGTGGGATGAGCAGCCACTGCAGGGCTTGACAAAGGAGTGACCCTGACCCTCTTTGGTGATATTGTCACCTCCACCTCCAATGGCCTTTCTACCGATGCTCCCGGTTCTCGCCAGGACCCTCAGACCCTAGACCCCATGGTGCCTCCTTTCCCTCCTGACCTGCCCCTTTCCCTGGCTCCACTGGGGCCCCTTTCTCTCTTTCCCTAGGCTGGCTGAAGGGGCTTCCTGGGGCCTTCCCTGCCCAACTGGTGTGTGAAGTCACAGGGGAACATGAAAGGAGGAGGCACCTTCGCCAGCACCAGAGGCTCCTTGAGGCTGTTGGACCCTCTTCAGGAACCCCCAGCGCCCCCCAATCCTAATGCATGCTGGGGAGGGGGCACAGGCTGGCAGGACAGCTGGCAGCGTGGCACAGAGAGGACAGAGCTCATCTATCTATTGGATTCGCTGTCAGTGGAAATACTACCTCTAGTGGCAACCAATAGGGACCAAGCTTCAGGACAAGGCAGCCAATGAAAACAGGGAGAATGAGGCTGGTTTGAGTGTGTTGCCAATGGAGACAGAGGCTTAGTGCAGAGCGGCTAATGGGTGCTGAGCTGGCTCATCTGGACCCAAGAGATCAGTAGTGACTCTCCTTGGTTCTATAGCAACAACCAGTCCTGCCCTTTGAATCTAAGAAGTATTAGATTTCATTCTCAGGGTGTTTCTGTGTCCTCTCAAGCCACGTTTTCTCTTCTAGAAGAATCCAGAGTGTGTTTCTTGGAGAATGTGTGTGTGTGTGTGTGTATCTGCTGAGTGTGGTATGTGTATGATCTTGCCTTCTCCCAGATGATTGACTGCCCCAGTTCTTCCCTCAGCCCCCATTTTAACTATTATTCTCTCTGAGAAAGACCACAGGTCTGAGTGCCAGAGGAGAATGAGCTGGATGTGGCTTGGCAGCCAGAGGCCAGAGCTGGGGTGAGAGCCCTGGGATCTGGATCTCTCGGAGGCCAGAGTTCCCTGACAATTGGAGGGTGATGTTATGGAGCAGACAAGCAGCCGGGCAGAGGAGCCCCGGGGACTTCGGAAGATGGCCAGTAGCTGGGGCCCGAGGGCCCCTGAAGCCCACAGGCCCTTCTCCTTGCCCCAAGGCTTGGCGTCTGTAATCTTTGCTGGGAAAGCCCCCAACTGAACTGTCATCAGCGTCCAGCCTTGGCCTTGGACCCCAAGAAACGGAAGCTGTGGATCATGGGCCAGCCGATGAGCTTCTGGGCTTTCCTGCCTTCATCCTGGTCCTCTCACAGAGACGTGGGGCCAAGCAGTGGGCAGAGAATGGAGAGCGTCTGCTTCTGGATGAGAAATTGCCCCCATGCGATGCCACGAGGAGGTGAGGGACTGACAGAGTGGAGCAGACAGTTGCCGGCGAGTGGGGCCCAGGCCTGGCACAAGGCCTTCTCTGAGCTAGGCCTTCACGCCTTCCCTTCACTCACGCACAGAAACTTGCCCAGGACAGAAGCTGCCACGCTGACCACAGGAGGCGCAGGGACTCTCAGACTCAGAGGGAGAAAGGCACTGGCATTGGCATGTCTATGACTTTGGAGATTCACCGAGCACAGTGCCTGGCATATGAGAAACCTTCAATAAATGTTGGTGGAGCTGTATTGAGGTTCTTTGGGGGACGGTGTGCTTAAAGGAGCAGTGGTTTCCCAATGTGGCTTTATAAGGTGGGTGGGGCTGGCTGGAAAGGGATTCTTCCAGAGCAGAGGTCAGTTCTGCTGGGAACTAGGCACAAGCTCCAGGGTGTCGGCCCACTCATCCCTGCCCAGGGACCCAGGGCTGCGGTGGTGGTGGATTTGCAGATGCTGGGGTGGAAGGCTCCTGCAGGGTTGGGGAGAAGATAGGGCAGCGCCAGGTATGGCTGGGGCTCCAGCAGGGGCTGAAGATGCAGGGAGCAGGACAAAGAGGGCAGTCAGCAATAAAGGTCTTTCCCGACCAGCCAAGCATCCCTGTGTTTAATTCAATCAGTTCTACACCTGTTTCCTGAGTGCCTTCTTATGTGCCAGGCATTGTTCTAAGATCTGGGGATACAGAGATGAAAAACACAAGGGCCTTGTCCTCAAGGAGCCTACATTCTGGGTTAGGGGCCAGGTGGAAAGAACAATTTCCAATTGTGAACAATTTAATAAGCAAGATAAAGCCAGGTAGCAGTTATGGAGAAAATACAGCAAGGGCTGTGATATAGAATACTCCGTGTGTGTGTGTGGGGGGGGAGGAGGGGGGCTTTGGGGAAGATCCTGGAGGTAACATTTGAGCTGAGACACAAATGACAAGAAGGAAGCAGCCCTGGGAAGATGTGGCGTCAAAGGGATTGAAGTCCAGGAAATGAAGGTAGTGGTCATGGGGAGGTGCATGTGCTCCTTAAATTTCCTCGTTGGGGAGCCTCTCTCCACCAAACTCCCTCTTTCTCAGAGATACTCAGAGAAAGACAGACAGACAGATATTGGAGGCTCACACAAAGCTACACATATGACCCATATATGGTACTTCCTAGCTCCTCAGCCCCTCCCTGAGCCCTGCCACTGAGGAGGCCCCCATGCCCCACTTCAGATGTCCTAGTAATGGGGTGATTACTAGTAGAGGACAAAGACCCGATAAGAGTTGTTTTGGGGATGTAAAGGCACATAAAATACAACCACACGTTCCAGAAGAGACCGAAAAGACAGGAAGGAAAGGGGCCTGTCTGTTTCTGTTATCTTAGAGCCCCTTTCCATTTTGGGGTGACAAGTGAGTGTGTGCAGTCTGGGAGGGGTGTGCATTCGGCAGACCTGTCGGAGAGGGTGAGGGGCATGAAGGACAGCTATGTGGGAGAGGGGTGGATGTGGGGCAGCGAGACCACCATGAGTGTGGAGAAAGTGGATGGGAGAAGGGCTGGGGCTGGGGTAAGGAAGACAGAGTGGGGAATGATGGGGGTGGTACAGGTGGGACCGGGGCTGTAGGTAACTTGGCGAGTCATGAATTCCCTCCCCCTACCCCCTGCACACCTCCACAGGGATCTACCTCTCTGTCACACAGCTGTACCACTCCTGCTGGTCCGGCACCCTCTCCATCCTGTGGCCTCCTCACCCTTCCTGCCCCTCTGAGTCACCTTCTGCAGCTCCTGCGTAGGTGTGGGAGGAGGGTTCATGGACAAGTCTCCCAGTGCTGCCCTGTCTGGTGTTCCAGGCATGGTGGTGGGGGTGACAGGGGTCAGTACAAACGTTCCAGGTGGTAGAGAGGTTCATTGACCCATTTGGGGGGGTGGGTCCTGAAGCTGCCATCACTCCATGGAGTCCATGCCTTCACATTCTATCATGCTGGGGAGGTGGAAGAAAGTCATATTTTCATAGGCTCCAGGGAGGCACAGGTGTGACTCTGGCCGGGGGAGGTGCCTGGGAGGACAGGGTGGGGAAGCCAGGCCCCATTGGGAGTTTCTCTCTCTCTCTCTCTCTCTCTCTCTCTCTCTCTCTCTCTCTCTCTCTCTCTCTCTGTCAGTATGTGCTCTCTTCATCCCCCAGTCCTGCTCCTGCTCCTCATGTTTGTGGCCTCCATCTATGGGATTCAGTGAGAATGCAGATAGGACAGGGCACTGACCTCTCTGCACTGGCCCTTCTATGGCTCTGGGTCAGCATCGTTGTGGCCATTATTACCGGTGAGCTGAGGCGGGCTGCAATCATGACCACAAGCAACAGGTGGATGAGAGTCCCCCTTTCCCTGCAGCCTGCTCACTAGCCTCTGCCATCTCCTTCTAGCCGCACAGACCCTCCACCTGCTTCCTGAGATCCTTCCCAGGCCCTTCAGCCTGGTTCTGTCCACTCCTGAAAGCTTCTCTCTCTCCTCCCTCCTTCCTCGCAGGACTCGCCTCTCTCTTCAGCTACCGAGGTGTCTGCTGGTTCCTGCTTTCGGGTTGGCCAGGTCACCAGGCAGGCAAACCACCCGGTGCCGGAGTACGTCGCCTCCGACAGTCCCTCCACCAGCCTGACCAACCCCGAAGGCCGCCCGACCTTGCTCCCCAGCACGCCCTCTCCAAACCAGCGGCTCCCCACCCTCCAGCGGCCCGAGAAAGTCTCGGGCCAGAGCTACGAGAGCAAAGGGAATCAACTCCCCAGTGGATCTAACCGGGACGCCCCTTGTGGCCCCGCCTCCTGGCTTGGCCCCGCCCCCAGACCAGGCCCCGCCCCGCCGCGCCTGGGCCCTGTCCGCGGTGCACACAGACCTACTTGGCGGCGCTGGTTTCCAGCTCCCGGCCTTGGCACGTCTTCTGGCCGAGCTCAGTCTACTGGTTCTCAGCGCTCGCGGCCCACGCGAGGCAGGACCTGGGGGTGGCCGCCCCCACCGAGAAAGCCGTCAGACGTTGAGGCGCCAGTCCTGCGTCTGCAGTCCACTGCGGCCGCCGCGCCCCACTCACCCGCAGGTCTCTCGAAGGGGCCCCGAACTTCCCGAGGTCCAGGGCCGGCGTTTAGCTGGCTGATCCCAATGCCCCAGCAGCGGAGGTGGGGTAGACGTTTTCCATTGTTCTCTGCACGAACTTCTGTCTTTGGGAGCTCAGCCTGGCCTTAGTGCTTAAGCCCACGCTGTTCCGCAGTCGACCTGGAGTCGCATCTCACTCCTTGCCCCACTTTTCTCCTTTCTCCTTTCCACTAGTCCGCTTACCCACCGGTCTCCAGGCCCCTGGAAGCACCCTCCCTTCACTTCTGAAATCTTTCCCCACTCTATCCACCTTGGGAAATCTGAAGCTCCCTTGTGTGGGAAGGGGTTGGGCTGAATTCCGATTTTATGGGGTTCTTCTAAAGAAAAAGAATACAAAATATGAATTAAAAATTGGGTACAAAAGTGAGTTTTATTTAGAATGATAAAAATAATAAATCACTTATTTTTAAAAGTTGACGAACATGAACAATGTAAAAACACAGAAAAAAATTTTTTGCTTTCTTTTTTTTTTTTGGCCATTCTATTAGGTGTGTAGTGGTATCTCATTGTGGTTTTATTTATTTTATTTATTCCTTATTTAAATTCTTTATTGTTGAAAGTATTACATATGTCTCCTTTTCCCCCCATTGACCTCTCCCTGCCCGCTCCTGCCCCCCAGCACAGACCCTCACCCTTCTACTGTCTGTGTCCATGCGTTATGCTCATATGCATGCACACAAGTTCTTTGGTTGATCTCTTAACGCCCCCCCCCCCCTTTCCCCCCAATCCCCGCTTTCCCTCTGAGGTTTGAGGGACTTCTATGTCTCTGGATCTATTTTTGTTCATCAGTTTATGTTGTTCATTATATTCCACAAATGAGTGTGATCATGTGATTATGTATTTATCTTTCTCCGACTGGCTTATTTCACTTAACATAATGCTCTCCAGGTCCATCCGTATGGTTGCAAATGGTAAGAGTTCCTTCGTTTTTACAGTAGTGTAGTATTCCATTGTGTAAATGTACCACTGTTTTTTAATCCACTCATCTGCTGATGGGCACTTAGGCTGTTTCCAAATCTTAGCTATTGTAAATTGTGCTGCTATGAACATAGGTGTGCATATATCCTTTTTAATTGATGTTTCTGATTTCTCATTGTGGTTTTAATTTGTGTTTCCTTTCTTTTTTTAAAAAATATATTTTATTGATTTTTTTACAGAGAGGAAGAGAGAGGGATAGAGAGTCAGAAACATCAATGAGAGAGAAACATCGATCAGCTGTCTCCTGCACATCCCCCACTGGGGATGTGCCCGCAACCAAGGTACATGCCCTTGACTGGAATCAAACCTGGGACCCTTCAGTCCACAGGCCGACGCTCTATCCACTGAGCCAAACCGGTTTCAGCTGTGTTTCCTTTCTTTTTTAAAATATATTTTTATTGATTTCAGAGAGGTAGGGAGAGAGAGAGATAGAAACATCAATGATGAGAGAGAATCATTGATCGGCTGTCTCCTGCATACCCCCTATTGGGGATTGAGCCCGCAATCTGTGTGTGTGCCCTTGACAGGAATCAAACCTGGGACCCTTCAGTCTGCAGGCCGACACTCTATTCACTGAGCTTTACTGGCTAGGGCTAATTTGTGTTTCTTAATGACTAATAGTACTTAGTATCTTTTCATGTGCTTATTAGCCACTTTAATATCTTCTTTGGTGAAGTGTCTGTTCAAATCTTTTGGCCTTTTAAAAACTGGGTCGTTTATTTTCTTATTGTCTTTTGAGAGTTCTTTATACTAGTATAGTCTGGATAATTTCTGTAGCAGATATGTGATTTGAAAACATTTTCTTCCAGTGTGTGGCTTGTATTTTCATCCTTTGAACTGTGTTTTTCAGAGCAGAAATTCTTATTTTTATTTTTAGCAAAATCAGAGTTTTATTAGAGAAGGTAAAGTAACAAAGCTCTCTGTAGCAGAGAGGGGTCCCAAGCGGGTGGCTCAGGAATTCTTTTTTTAAAAAAATATATTTTATTGATTTTTTACAGAGAGGAAGGGAGAGGGATAGAGAGCTAGAAACATCGACCAGCTGCCTCCTGCACACCCCCCACCGGGGATGTGCCCGCAACCAAGGCACATGCCCTTGACTGGAATGGAACCTGGGACCTTTCAGTCTGCAGACCGACGCTCTATCCACTGAGCCAAACCGGTTTTGGCTGGCTTAGGAATTCTTAATTTTGCAGTCACTTTTTGCTTTTATTTTTTCTGCAGTAATTTGTTTTTCTTCCCACTTCTGTTCAGTTAGTATATAAAAGGCAATGAAATTTCCCGCGGAGGTAGAGGCAGAGCCAAGCCAGCAGGACACATACTGACAAGTAGATCTGCCCATCGTTTGTTTCCCTGTGTGCCCAAACCCTGTGGGTTATGAGACATTGTGGGGGTCTTCTACAGCTTCCCTACTCGGTGTGTGAGCCTCGGACCAGCAGCCTGGGCATCACCTGGGACGTTGTTACAGGCGAGGCATCTGCCTTGTAAGGAGATACCCAAATCATCAGCACACACTTGAGAGTTTGTGGAACACACCATCACCAACAGGCCCGCACGAAAGAAGGATGCATGCTTTCACAGGTGCAAAAGAGAGGGAACGTTGCAGCGTGTGGACTCTGGCCACTGAATTATCCTAGAACAGTGGTCAGCAGACTGTGGCTCGCGAGCCACATGCGGCTCTTTGGCCCCTTGAGTGTGGCTCTTCCACAAAATACCACGTGCGGGCGCGCACGTACAGTGTGATTGAAACTTCGTGGCCCATGCGCAGAAGTCGGTTTTCGGCTCTCAAAAGAAATTTCAATCGTTGTACTGTTGATATTTGGCTCTGTTGACTAATGAGTTTGCCGACCACTGTCCTAGAATGCCAGGGGCCTGGGAGCTTGCTTGTGAAAAGCCATGGCCAGCGTGGCTTTCGGGTTCAAAGGCTTGGAGAAAGAGCTGACGCACAAATTGACACACAAGAAATATTAATTTGATTATGGGGGGAGGCCAGGGAAAAGCTCAACTGTAGTAGTCAAGTTCCACTGAGTCTCATTTCCCAACTGCTTTTATTTACTAGAATACACAATTGCCTTTTAGGAACGCAAACAGACATAACAATGGTAATGTTTAGTAAATAGGAAGATTATCAGGTTTGGGGGAGTTTGCTTTAGGCCATTGAGCCAGCAGTAGATAATAAAAGGTAAATATTCACCCTGTGAATATCAAAAGGAGTCCAGGTCAGCCTTCTGCCAGACACCTCGCATTTAAATTAATTACTGTTGATCTTGGTTTCCAGCACTTGCTGCCAGGAGAGCCACACTGATATGTACAGGGGTGAGCTGGCCTGGAGTGGGACTGTTTCTGAGTGTCATGCAGGCAGCAAAGCAAGTCCACATGGACCATCAAGGCGTGATCGATGTGGCTGTGTAAGCCCAAGGCCGTGTTCTCCAGGTCAGCTCTGCCCACTGTCCTCAATGACGGAATGTGTGCAGTTTCCTTTCCAGAAACCTCCTAGCCTTGCACTCCATCTGGCTGTACTCTGTACCTGTGTGAGCAAGTTATTACTTTTTGAATGCTTGGCTTCCTTTCTTTTGGAAAACTATTCCTCCCCAAGTCCATGTGGTTCTGGTGGTTGTCAGTGAGAGCATCCACCTGCCCAGGCTCCTCTGGTTCCTGCTCAGTTCTAGGCCTGGGTGTTCAGCTTCCTCTTTGAGTCTGTGTTTATTCTGTATTGCCCCGATACGTTCCTTTTTTCCTAACTTAGTTTGGCCTTGTGTTGGCAACCAAAGAATTCTCACTGGTTACACAGCCTCATAAGACAGTTGGCCAGGAAGGCGCCTTTGTGCCTTTCACCTTGTGGCCAAAAGACAGCCCCTCGGAATAGATGTGGGGTAAATGGCGTGGTGGGAGCAGCGCCTTCATGAAATAGAGAACAAGGTGCCTCTTCCTTCAGGCCCGTGGAGCCTTCTGACGGAGAGGGGCATGGCTTGTCAAGCAAAATGCAGCCTGGAGCTCAGCTCCCACTCACCCCCTCAGAGCACAGGTAACACAGCCTTATGTAGAGACCCTGTTGTCGGGTCCCCACCCTCCCCCTCAGCTCTCTTCTCCTCTTTCCACCTTCCCTTCACCTCTTCTAGGCTTTTACTTGGGCAACATCAAAGCTGATGACAGCTATGTTTACTTCTGAAGCAATAGTGAAGTCTTCCGTGCTTTGTCCATCTGTTGATTCTAAAAGTTGAAACTCAATTAACAGTGTTTAGTTTATGTATTGTGACTTATAAATATCTTTCAAGGCAGAGCTAGTAATCACTAGGATTGCATTTCCTTTCTTGAACTGTTTTAATTACCTTTTGAAAAACAGTATTTGATAGATTCACAGGATTATATGAAATATATGTTAGTTATAAATGATTCGAATATCATGAAAACCATGTACCTTTCACCCAAATCAGGAACCAGGAACCTATTGCCAGTAGTGTGTATGTGCCAATGTAATCCTCCCTGTCCCATTCCCCCGCTTCCCCTGAGAAATAGGCAATATTATTTTTTGTGTTTATCATTCCACTGCTTAAAAAAGCACACGCATGCAATCATAATAGCATGTATGCATAAACAATGTTTTGTTTAGTTGTGTTTGTTTATGAGCTCTATAAAGATGTTTACAGTATAGTCTTCTGGGAGTTCTGTTTTTCAGGAAACATTGTATTTCCAAGATTCTTCCATGTTGTTTTGTGTTGCTCTTGGAACCGTTTATTCTGATTAGAAACTCTTAGGAACTCCAGGAAAAAATGAAAACAGAGCCAAAGAAGGAAACACAATCCTGATGGTCACTAGCTCTATATGAATGACATTCCCAGTAAGCCCAGCACCCGCTTCGTCCATCACTGCCCCCTCCTAGTGTAGAACAGAGTTAGCCCAACCCATGGCCAGGGAAGCTAGGGAATTTGTTCACCAACTCCCTATCTGTCAGTAGTTCATGGGTCAGCCTCCACATCCGGGTGCCCCTGACCATGGCTGATTGTTCTAGGAATGGCACTTGTTCCTGGCAGGGCCAAAGAAGGTTTGGACTCGAGACTGAGAGGTCTCCTCTCTGGCAACCAAAGGAGGATAGCTTAGGTGTCAGGGCCACATTCCTCATACGTGGACCAGAGGAGAGGAGGAGGTCGGTCTGCAGAGGAAGAGCAAGATATTCAGGGAGAAGGAAGACCAGAGTCAGAGTGCTATGGTCTGAATGTTTGTGCACCCCCAAATCCGTATGTTAGAAAACTACCCCCCAAGTTTATAGTATTAAGATGTGAGCCTTTGAGAGGTGATTAGGTCACAAGGGTGGGGCCCTTATGAATGGAATTAGTGCCCTTATAAAAGAGACCCTTCAGAGCTCCCTGTCCCCATGTAAAGACACAGCAAAAAGTCTGCGACTTGGAAGTGGGGCCTCACCTCACCCAACCATGACGACATGACAGACCAAGACAGTTTTCGTGGACTGCCCGTGTATGATTTCCTGATTCCAGCCGTCCCCAAGGTGCCGCTATGCACATGACCTCAGGATTCATGATTAACTCACCTTTTACTTAAACTAGGGGTTCCGCTCCATCATTTATAGCCACTGATATGCACGGAAGTCTGCCCAAAACCTCTGGGTTTTTGTTTCATTCCTTAATGAAAGAGCACAAAAATAATTAAAATGATAAATTAACCACAATAACTACCACCTTCTGGGAATTTACTATGAACCAATGAGTGCTTTTTGTTCATTCTCTCATTCAACACTCAAACCAAGACTGAGGCAAGTATTATTGTCCTGTGTTACAGATGATAACTGAGGCATAAAGAAGCTCTGACTCCCAGTCAGAGAAAGATAAATATCACATGATCTCACTCATTTGTGGAATATAATGAACAACATAAACTGATGAACAAAAACAGATCCAGAGACAGAGAAGCATCGATCAGACCGGGGAGGGGAGGGCAGAGGTAAGGTGGAGAGATCAACCAAAGGACTTACTTGTATGCATGCATATAAGCCTAACCAATGGACACAGACACCAGGGGGGTGAGGGCATGAGTGGGGAGGGCAATGGGGGGATAAGGACACACATGTCATACCTTAATCAATAAAGAAAAAAAAGAAGCTCTGACTCATGTAGGTTCACGAGGCTAAGAGGAAAGCCCATCATTCACACCCTACATACAGCCTGTGTGCTTCACCACATGTGTCACTGTCTCCACAAAGCCAACCAACTCTGGCGGGATTCAAAGTCACACCACATTTGAAAGGCTCTCTCCTCACGAGAATTCCAGGAGCTACGTGAGGTCTGGAAGCCACTATAAACCGGGCCGCCATGGGTGACTCAGATTTCTTTTCCTAGAACTTAAAAGGGAGATTAGAAAAATCTTCTCAGATTGCGTGGCACCGACATACCCTGTCCTTATCCTACCCTCCCCCTTCTGAGGCTGCAAAGAAAGGTAAAAAGAAAGAAGAGGGGAGGGAATGGCAACCGTTGACTGGGAGTGAGGAGCAGTGGGAGAGAGGGGTAGGGGGAAGGAGTGAGGTTGATTACACCCCTGGAGGACATTTCCAAATGTTTTCCTGGGGACAAACTTCTCCCTCCTCCTGCCCCATCAGAGAGCATTTGGGGTTGGTGTCAGGGCAGACAAAATGGGAAGAGAAAGGAGACCCTCAGAGACCGTTGCTCTTAGGTCAGTGGTGGGCAAACTGCAGCTCGAGGTTTGCCGCTCTGTTGACTAATGAGTTTGCGGACCACTGGACTAGACTAAATGTTACCGTGTAGTTGGGAGCTGTGAGGATTAGGCAATTGTGGCATATTGTGTGCAAAGAGGTAAAGGGTAGTATATGCCAGTGGTCGGCAAACTCATTAGTCAACAGAGCGGCAAACCGCAGCTCTTGAGCCGCATGTGGCTCGCGAGCCGCAGTTTGCCGACCACTGTCTGAGCCGAGACCGGAGGAGCAGTGTTTTGAGGAGTTGGAGGTGAAGCCGTGGGCCCCTCCCCCATTTAACTGACCCCCAGGAACATTCCAGGGCAGTTAGGGGCCCTGTCCTGCCGGATGGGTGGTTCTTTCCCAGATCCCGGGCCCTATGGTGGCAACTGCTCCGCTTGATGAAAATATTTTGAACACGAGGGACACCTGAGCCTAGGAAGGGAAGGGGCGACATGGGGTGGAGGATGGAAGGGGAGAGGGGGGCTGCTCAAGATGGGGACAGGGGACATTAGGGGTGAGCTCCCTGGTTCAGGAGGAGAAAGTGATGAACTTCAGAAACCTGGAAAGGAAGGGGACGGTTGGAAAGGAGGATGGGCCAGAGGTGAACCCGGGACAAGAAAAGGGGGTGCGGGACTTCATCTTCCCCAACAACAGAAACAGGCCGGTGTACCGCCGCCGGGACTCTCTGTTGCCCCTGAAATGGAAAGTGGCACACACTTCCCGCTGGAAGGCGCAGGTGCTGGCCTCAGTGCTCAGCCTGATTGCCTTCACCCTGATGCTGATCATGTCCTTCTCTAAGACGTGGCTGTACCTCTCCACCATCCGCTTCTTCCAGCGCTGGCCTGAGGACGTCAGACAGAGCATCTACTCCTCTGCCCAAATCATGTCCCTGGGGCTCCTGCAGAACTGCATATTCCAGACCTGTTCCTACTCAGAGGAGGAGGAAGGTGAGACCCTCCACCCCCCAGCCCCACTCCAGGCCTCCAGCCTGCCTTGGCCTCTCCGTTTACACCCCGGTATTCTGGTCCCCTCCTCCTGCTCATCCTCACTGAGTTGGCCCACAAGATGGCTCCTCTGGTACGAGACTGCCAAGCATCACTTTTCCTCCCTCAGCCTGGCCACACTGATTTGCGACCCTTCAATGGAAAGTGTTCCTGCTTTTGATAAGGCTTGCAGTCAAGTCTGTACTTACAATAAACATGTTGTGAGGGGCCTGGGCGAGTCACTCATTCATCACGGAATTCACCATTATCCTGGGAGAAGAGCCCATCGAGGTGCGATTTCCTTTCTCCAGGCTTGCATACCCGGAGTTTTGGGAGGAGTCCCCAGAACGCTCTCCCTCAGGCCCTGGTCCCAGCAACTGCTCTTGCCTTTGGCTCAGGCTTTGCTTGTCTGGGCCAGTTCTGGGTCTCCACATCCGGTGTTCCTGCCCTTTCCTTCCTGGCTTCTTGCAGGTGCCTCAGTCCTCGTTCTTGTTAATCTCACATCATGCTGTCCTCTCACTTACAGATTTGGACCTCCTTTCTCAGATCTTGTGGAAAACGAGAACCTTTGACCTCCCCATTTCCATTTCTTCATTGTCATTAACATTTTCAAAAATAAGTTATGTAGCCCGGCTAGTGTGGCTCAGTGGTTGAGCGTCAACCCACAAACCAGCAGGTCATGGTCCCAGTCAGGGCACGTGCCCGGGTTTCTGGCTTGATCCCCACTGTAGGGTATGCAGGAGGCAGCCAATCAATCATTCTCTCTCACCATGGCTGTTCCTCTCTCTCTCTCTCTCTCTCTCTCTCTCTCTCTCTCTCTCTCTCTCCTTTCCCTCTCTGAAGTCAATAAAAAATATATATACATATCTTAAAGTCACATTGCTATTATTTTCTTCCATTATGAAAGCAATACACATACACCCTTATTACAATACATTTGGGGAAACAAAAGCTATTAATTATTATATACTTATTTTATTTAGTTAATTGAATCCTCAACCCTGATGGGACAATTATTCTTATTTTATGGATGAAAAAATTGAGACTCAGATTAAGTACCTTGCTCAGGGTCATAAAGCTAGTAGGTTGAACCACATGTAATGGCCAATATTTGACTGCTTTTCCCCTACAAAAAAGAGCAAATTCATATGGATCAACCTAATAATGGCATGTTTACAATTATAACTCAGGTGTGTCTGGCTCCAAAACTCATGTAAGCAGCCAACTTGCTCTCTGGTGCTGCTCAAAGGCAGCCACTAGTAGCAGTGTGTTGAGCACTCAATTTTTTCTAGGCTTTTAAAAAAAATTGAACACGTTTTAAATGACTCTTACATAGATGTATTTATTCTTCTAAATAATTTTATATCTTTTATTTTTTATTATTTAATTTATATTATTTTATAATTTATCTTTATGCAATATAATAAGCATTTTCTTATAATAAGTAACTATAGTATTCAACTTAATAAATTTATCACCTCTTACTTGACTATTTTCTTATTCTTGGCAAATGCATTTCTAACTTGATACTTGAGGAAAATGGAAGCAACAAAATAAAGATTTTTCTGTGTTTAATATTAATTCTTTGGTATAGATTTCCCAAAGTTGGTTTACTGGGTCAAATAGTATAAATATTTTAAGGCGCTGAATAATATTTTCCATGTTGTTTTCAAAAAGTATGATAGCAATTTATACTTCCACTAATAATCTATGAGAAGGCTTGTTTCCTTGTTTCTTTGCCAGCAATGACTATTAACTTTAAATATATATATGTGTGTGTGTGTGTATATATATATATATATTTAAACATATATATATATTTAGCCCTGGCTGGTGTGGCTCAATTGATTGGGTGTTGTCCTGTGTACCTGGACATTGCTGGTTTGATTCCTGGTCAAGGGCATATGCCTGGGTTTTAGGCTAGATCACCCTGGGGTGCTGCAGGAGGCAGTTGATTAATGTTGTGCTCACATAAATGTTTCTATGTCTTTCTCCCTTCCTCTCTCTCTAAAAATCAATAAACTATTCTTTTTTTTTCAATAAACTATTCTTTAAATATAGATATATTTAAATTGAAATGTGTAACTTTTAATTAAAAAAAATGCATAGTGCCAAAACCAGTTTGGCTCAGTGGATAGAGCGTTGGCCTGCGGACTCAAGGGTCCCAGGTTCAATTCCGGTCAAGGGCATGTACCTTGATTGCGGGCACATCCCCAGTAAGGGGTGTGCAAGCGGCAGGTGATCAATGTTTCTCTCTCATCGATGTTTCTGACTCTCTATTCCTTCTCTCTTCCTCTCTGTAAAAAATCAATAAAATATATATTTTTTAAAAATTGCATAGTTATTGGGGGAAATACAGAAAGTTTAAAAAATAAAATAAGAATCACCTAAAATTCCCCACACAGATATAATCACAATGACATTACAATGGATGTAATTCCAGTCTTTTGTGTGTATATATACATAAAATAAATACAGATAAATATATATATTTTTGTTTTATTTTACTTTTTATTCTATTTATTGGGTCAACATTAGTTAATAAAATTATATAGGTTTCATATGTATTATTTTTATTTTAATAAATGTATATTATTTTTAAAAACTGTAATCATTCTACAGACCCTGTGTTGCAAACTCCACTTTTCAGTTGTGAGCATTTACTTATATCATTAAATAATTATTCTATAGCATCACCTATGTTTACAATTTATCTGATTAGGTAGCATATAAACAGAGTGAAAATTCAAAACATACAGGAGATTATATAGTGAAGTGAGCCTCCTGTTTCTCCTTTCTTCCTAGAAACACTATTCAGAGACAATCAGCTGTCTTATCATCATTTTGTTTGTTAATCATCACCTGAGGATTTTTTTCCCATTGATTTTTAGAGAGAATGGAAGGGAGGGAGGGAGAGACAGAAACATCAATGTGAGAGAGACACATTGATTGCTTATCTTTGCACACTCCCCAACCAGGGCCGTGAGATAGAGCCTGCAACTGAGGTATATGCCCTTGACAGGAATCCAACCCAGAACCCTTCAGTCTCAGGCTGACACTTTCCACTGAGCCAAACCGGCTAGGGCCATCTCATCATGTTTAATGAACATATAATAATCCAATGTGTGGGTACACTTTAATTTATTTAACAAATCTCTTGTACATATAAATATCTCTGCAAAGAAGATCTCTATATATACTTTATAGTGCGATCTTGGATGATTTCCTTAATGTAAATTCCGAAAAGAAACATTCTGGGTCAAAGGGCTTAACAATTTAGGGTTTTTATTTTATTTTATGCCACATCACTTACTAGCAATGCTGCCTACTAATAGTATGTAATAGTACTTCTTTCTTCTAAATCCTTTCCTACACTAGATATCATCACTTTTGTTTTGATCTTTTCTAATTTAATAGATTTTTAAAATCACATTTTGCCCTGGCTGGTGTGCTCCGTGGTTAGAGCAATGGCCCGCCCACAGAATGGTTACAGGTTTGATTCCTGGTCAAGAGTATGTACCTGGGTTGCAGGTTTGATCCCTGACCCAGGTAGGGGTGAGTGCAGGAGGCAATCAATTGATGAGTCTATGTTTCTCTCTCTCCCTCCCTTCCTTCCACTCACTCTTAAAAAAAAAAAAAAAAATCAGTGGAAAAAAATAGCCTTGGGTGAGGCTTATCAGCAACAATCACCATTAATTTGCATTTCTTTGTGTTGAGCTTCATATGTTTATTGGACTTTCTTCTTTGATAATTGCAGTTCAAGTTTTCTGCCTATTTTTTCTATTGAGGTATTTGATTTTTTTATGGTTAGGATTATCAAACAATCTCCATCAAAAACTGTTGCCTGGCCCTCACCGGTTTGGTTCAGTGGATAGAGCTTCGGCCTGTGGACGGAAGGGTCCCAGGTGTGATTCCGGTCAAGGACATGTACCTTGGTTACGGGCACATCCCCAGTAGGACGTGTGCAGGAGGCAGCTGATTGATGTTTCTAACTCTCTCTCCCTCTCCCTTCCATAAAAAATCAATAAAATATATATTTTTAAATACTGTTGCCTATTTAATAAGTGCTATTGCACTGTTATCTCAAATGTGCATTTCTTTGGTTATTAACGGGCCTGAACATTTTCTCATATTTGCTCTTTTGATTATATTTTGTCTTTTTGTGAATCCTTAGTTTATCCTGTTTTCTCCTTTTTCCCAGACAATTTGGATGTGTGGACAGATCACCCGTTCTTTGGAGTGGCCAAGATCACCTTCAGCCTGTCCCTGGCGCTGGGCTTCCTCTATACCGTCTGGTTGTACCTGCCATACATCCCTGGTCTTCAGAGAGTGCCCTTCTTTGGCTGGATTGGGTGTATCATAAGCTTCTGTGAAGGTGCCCCTTTGCCCTGGGAAAGAGCCTTAGTGTCTCCTAAGCCCATCTCCCCAGGCACTTCTCCCTCTTCCTTTCTGTAGCAGGTGGGTAGGGGCTTTGTGGGCGGTGGAAAAACAGAACAGGTAGAACTGGTGGTGGTTGACTGAAAATTGATTTCCATCATTTCCTGGTCACTAGAGAGGTGGAAGTGAGGGGTCGATTCCCAGGAACCTCTGGGGCCTTGTACTCTGTGAGCACTAATGGGAGTCGTGGTTTGTGGCTACAGCACAGCAGATGAGGAAGAGTCCCTGTGGGATACGTGGGCGGCAATGACCTTTCTGCTTCCTGTCTCCTAGTTGCCTTACTTTTCTCCAGCCTCCTGTTGTTTCCGATTGATATCTGGCTCTTCGAGGTGAAGGAGAATTTTTCAATCCACATCGGGTGGAGCTATTTTATTGGTTGGGTGGTGTTTATCATATATCTCTTCTGTGGTGAGTGTCCTGGGGGGGGGGGGGGAGCCCTGGGAAGGAGGGGACATGGGTGTGGGTCAGGGCAGAGGAAGTGTGGAGAGGTGGCTGACCATCACAGGGACAGGTTCTTAGGGACTTCCTTTTGGGCTCACCTTGCTTGCCACTTTCCTTCCACTCTCTGACTCTCCTCTCCCCCATCCCCTTGTCTTTTCCCAGCGTTCCTCTGCTACTTCAACAATAACAAATTCTGGAATCTGATTATCAGCAGTACCTCTAGCATCATATCCTACGGCAGCAGCAGGTCAGGTTCTCTGATCATAGGGTCTTAAACATCTCTGTCAACTGGGAAGAAGCCCGGGATCTGAACAAGGCAAGGAATCTCTGTAAGCTTTTCTCAACTCCTGGCACCTAGCTCTGTCCTTTCATCTGAATCACCCTCCTCCTTCTTTCCCACAACCCTCCTCACTGCAAATCATTAGAAAGCAAGGATTTTGGACCAGCTTTGCACGCCTCTTCTTTGTTCCCGCTTTACCTGCAGTTTGGGTAATGTGGAATAAATTGTTCGTCTTTTACTCATCATCTCTGGCAGTTGCTGAAGAAGGAGAGGAAGAGAGAAAGAACAAGTTTGTTTCCGAATTCTTTCTACCTAGGAGCCTTTTGGCAGCCTTTGGTCCCCAAACCCGCCCAGCCTCTCCCGCAGCACGATGTACACGGGCAAATACCTCTCAAGAGTTAAGCTTCTTTAAACTTTTTTACCCCCATCTCAAAATTTGTTAGTTAAGAGATAGGGGGAATGATCAGGAGAGAGATATCACTTATGAATTCATTGGCATAATTATTCACAGTGAAGAATTCAAGAGCAAATGGCATTTGGAAAGAGGCGGGTTAAACAGTGAGAGCACTATAGGGAGTTGTATCATGTGCCCTGGACAGCAGTCCAACCCTCTGTCCAGCTCAAATGACTAGAACTCACGAGCACTCTGCCTAGATAACACCAGCACCAACCTCAATTCTACCTCTACCATCACCATCACCACCTCCATTTCTACCACCACCCCCACCTCCTCCATCCCCTCCACCTCCACTTTCACCACTGACACCACAATCAACTTTACCACCTCCTTTCCTTTCTGAAATCAATACAAATATTTAAAAAAAAAAAAAAAAGAAAAGAAAGAAAAAGGGAATTGAGAGGCACACAAGAGTCACGGGTCCATAGCAATTCTCAAATCCAGCTGGGAAAATGTTGAAATTTCCTTCATTAGAACTCAGTCTGATTTCTGTCCAGGAGTGTCTCCATGGATCTTTTTAAAAAAGATATAATTAGCCCTAGCTGGTTTGGCTCAGTGCATAGAGCATCGGCCTGCGGACTCAAGGGTCTTGGGTTCGATTCCAGTCAAGGCCACATGCCCAGGTTGCAGGCTTGATCCCCCAGTGTGGTACATGCAGAGATAGCCAATCAATGATTCTCTCTCATCATTGACGTTTCTCTCTCTCTCTCCCTCTCCCTCTCTGAAATCAATAAAAATTTATTTAAAAAAAAAAAAAGATATAGCCGAAACCGGTTTGGCTCAGTGGATAGAGCGTCAGCCTGTGGACTGAAAGGTCCCGGGTTCGATTCCGGTCAAGGGCATGTACCTTGGTTGCGGGCACATCCCCAGTAGGAGGTGTGCAAGAGGCAGCTGATCAATGTTTCTCTCTATCCCTCTCCCTTCCTCTCTGTAAAAAATCAATAAAATATATTTTTAAAAAAAGATATAATTAACATACCATAAAATTTACCATTTTTAAAGCATACAGTTCAGTGACTTGGGTATATTTACAATGTTGTGCAACCATCACCACCACCGGAATCGAACCTGGGACCTTTCAGTCCACAGACTGATCCTCTATCCACTGAGCCAAACCGGTTAGGCTCCATTTCCTTTCTTATGGCTGAATAATATTACATTTATGGGTATGCCATATTTTATTTATCTATTTGTAAATCGATGGACATTTTGGTTGTTTCCACCTTTTGGCTATTCTGAATAATGTTGCTATGAACAAGTTTTCATACAAAAGTTTTCAGTTCTTTAGGGTATATATAACTAGGAGTGGAATTACTGACTCACATGGTAACTCTATGTTTAACTTCTGGCTGAACTGCCAGAATGTTTTTCAAAGCAACTGTACCATTTTACACTCCCATTAGTAATGACAGAAGATTCCAATTTCTCTACATCCTTGCCACACATTATTGTACATGTTATTGATTCAATATTTCTTAATAAACGTGAAGTCCTCTATCCCTGTGGTTTTGATTTGCATTTTCCTAATGCATTTCTTCAAGATGTAATCTCATGCGTTTACTGACAATCTGTACACCCTCTATGGCTCTGCCTGCTATGCTTTTGGTTTTACTTTCTAAATCACTCTTTTCTATGAAAGGCAGCCCGTTTTTTGCACTGTGTAGTTTTCTCAGCCTACTTCCTGCTAGAATTTGGGGGATCGAACCTGCAATCTTGGCACATGGGGATGATGCTCTAACCAACTCGGCCAGGGCCTTTGAGTTTTTTTTTATTTCAGTTATTGTATTTTTCAGTTCTAAAATTCCCATTTAGTGGTTCTATATATCTTCTATTTCTTTGCTGAGACTTTCTATTTTTTTGTCATTTGTTTCAATCATGTTTGTAATTGCTCATTGCAGCACATTTATGATGGCTGCTTTAAAATTTTTATTAGAGAATTCCAGTGTGGAATCATACAATATCTGTCCTTTTGTGTCTGCTTATTTCACTTGGCATAACATCATCAAGGTTCATCCACGTTGTAGTATGTATCAGAATTTAATTTTTCTTAAGGCTGAAAATATTCAATTGTATGTATAGGCCACATTTTGCTTGTTCATTCAGCAGTTGATGTACACTTGGGTTGTTTCCATCTTTTGGTTATTGTGAATAATGCTGTTATGAACATTGGTGTATAAATCTCATATGTGTAATTTTAAGCCAGAGTCTGATAGATTCAGTAGTAGCCATTTAGTTTCATATTGTAGTCGTGAATGCTGTTCACCAAATCTTTTTAGCTTTCTGCCTTCTGGGAATATGCTAAGATTTCACCTTCTGACTCCCTTGTGTTCGGGTAGAGTCATGTGACTAGTTCTGGCCAATGAATTGTGAGACATACTTCCTCTTCTGGACCAGAGCATTTAATTGCCAGTGTAAAATCCTCTAGAGCAGTGGTCGGCAAACTCATTAGTCAACAGAGCAGCAAACCGCGGCTCGCGAGCTGCCTGTGGCTCACGAGTCGCAGTTTGCCGACCACTGCTCTAGAGCAAGCATGCCAAACGCAAAGGCTAACACGGGCCAAATAAACAAGGTTTAAGTTTATGTGGGCTGCAACAAAACAAAAGCTTCAATTTTCATAGAAACATATGTTTATTTTGAAAGTATAGTATAAAAAAAGAACAAGAGCAATGATAAAATTAATGTTTTCTTCCTGACAATTGGCATCTCTTCTCTGCTACTATCTTTCCTACATCGGGGGAAATCTTGTTCGCAGTGATTACTTTCAAAACTGACCCAAGGTGAATGTCAGTAATTCTGGATCTGACAGGAGACTTATTTCCTTTCATAATTGTAAATAACTGCTCACACCGATAACTACTTCAAACATGGAAATAATTTCATATGCGAATTTTTGAGTATTTTCAAACCTGGCAGGTAAATATTTGTAAAATTCAGGCACGCCAACTTCACTGAATTTTGCCTTCAAATCTGAATCGCACTGGATCTCAATTACCTCCATTTGCATTTGATTAGGTACTGATTCTATATTTATTGAAAAATCGAAGAAAACTTGTCTTCCAAAAATTTAAAATCTGCAACCTTGTTTCAAATTCAGTTCTAAGGCTTAAATTTTCTTCTGTGTATTTTTGATACCATGCAGTTTCACCTAAACTTGATTTGTTCATGTTGCATGCCGGAAAGTGCGTTAAATCTTCATTTTTCAACTGCTTTTCCCAAAGAACTAGCTTATATTTGAATGCTTTGACTTGGTTACACATGTTTATAATAATCTGATCTCTTCCTTGCAGTTTTAAGTTATAACAAAACACACAATGCCCTAGCCGGTTTGGCTCAGTGGATAGAGTGTCGGCCTGTGGACTGGGGGGTCCTGGGTTCAATTCTGGTCAAGGGCATGTACCTTAGTTGCGGGCACATCCCCAGTAGGAGGTGTACAGGAGGCAGCTGATCAATGTTTCTCTCTCATGGATGTTTCTAACTCTCTATCCTTCTCCCTTCCTCGCTGTAAAAAAAGCAATAAAATATATTTTAAAAAAAACATATAAGTGTTTTGTTATATCAACCATGAAGGATAAATCTTGCAACCATATTGTGTCAAAAAACAGGCTTGAGTCTTGATTTTTAGTTATTAAGAACTGACATATTTCTTCTTTCAAGTCCCAGAATTGTTTAAGAACCTTGGAGCAGGATAGCCAACATACCTCAGTATAGTAGGACAAGCTGGAATATTCGCTGTCTAATTCACTTAAGAAAGCAGAGAACTGTCGCTGATTTAAACTTCGAGATCTTAGGAAATTGATAATTTTTTTGATAGATGTCAACACACTGTCCATGTTTATTACCTTCACGCATAATACTTCTTGACGTATAATGCAATGCGTATGATGAATCTTGGGTCCGTTATAAATTTCACTTTTTTTTTTTTTTGCAGTAATTCCACGAAAACATTGTTTCCCGTCATCGAAGGAGCTCCATCTGTAGCTACAGAAGTTAATTTTGAGAGAGGTAGATTGTATATTTGCAGAAGTTTAAAAACACAATTAAATATATCTTGTCCTGTACTAGTGTTATGCATCGGTACTAGTTCCAACAATTTCTTAAAAATGTTGAAATCCGTGTCGTAAGCGCGAAGAAATACAGCTAACTGAGCTACGCCTCCAATGTCCATTCATCACAGGCAATGGAAAAAGCTTTGAAACTAGATGATTTTGCTTTGATCTGAATTTTTCTTAAAAACTTAAATTGGCAGCCAAATTAGTAACTCTTTCCGCAACTATATTTCGAGACAAAGAGATTGTTTGAAAAGACTTCCCATTTCCAGGACTAACAATTTCTGCAGCTTTAATGAGACATTCCTTGATGAAACCACCTTCAGTAAAAGGTTTGGAGTGTTTAGCTATCAACTCGGACAAGATGTAGCTTGCATGCACCGCCGCTTCACTTTCTTGAGATACTTTAGTAACCATGAACTGTTGTTTATTCAGTCCCAACTCGAGCTCTTTCAACTTTTCTTGTCTCATTAATCCCTCGTAATTATCATATTTTGATTTATGTTGTTCATAGTGACGATTAATGTTGTATAACTTTGGTACACTAATAGCATTATTACATATCAAGCAGATTATTTTATTTTTTACTTCACAGCAAAAATACTCCAATTCCCACTTTTCTTGGGAAATTTTGACATTCATCAGCAATTTTTCATTTATTTTTACTATCACTTGATTTCGATAGAGACATGCTGACTACAAAGGGCTGTTATTAACATAACATAATAGAACATTTTAATAAAGATTAATATTTTTTCTTGAATATTAACTTACCAGACACTGAATAACTGCACAAATTAATAAGCATAATGCAAATAAACCTATTTTTCTTGTTCTCCGAAAGCGAAATATTTCCTGTTGTGCATACCAAACAAGTCAGTCCAAGACTAATGACGTGGCCATCGGCTGCTAAAATATTTGCTGCTGGTATTAGTGGAGAGAAATGGTGCGCTTCGAGTAAGGCGCATAAGGGAATGCAACACAATGATAGCAATCAGTCATTAGCGAACGTTGTAGTTCATTATTAATAATGATGTATAACAGGATATTGTAAAAATTAAGTTATGAAATTTTTATTAAAATGTTTCTGACATACCGTTATATTGGCTGGGCCGCAAAAATATTCATTGTGGCCCTAGCTGGTTTGGCTCAATGTATAGGGCGTCTGCCTGCAGACTGAAAGGTCCCAGGTTCGATTCTGGTCAAAGGCACATGCCTGGGTTGCAGGCTTGATCCCCAGTAGGGGGTGTGCAGGAGGCACCCAGTCAATGATTATCTCTCATCATTGATGTTTCTATCTCTCTCTCCCTCACCCTTCCTTTCTGAAATCAATAACAATATATTTTTTAAAAATATTCATTGTGGGCTGCATGCAGCCTGTAGGCCACGAGTTTGACATGCTTTCTCTAGAGAGTGTATTCCCTCTGCCACAGTTACTGGCAGCATTCAAGATAGTGGCTGTCCTGTCACCCTGGTGCCAGAATGGGAGACATGGAGCCCATAGCTGACCACGTAGTGCTATGGCCTGAGTACACCCCCCCACACACACCTACCCACCAATTCATATGTTAAAGCCCTACTTGTTGTGTGGCTATATTTAGAGATGGGGCTTTTGGGAAGTAATTAAGGTTAAACGAGGTCATAAGAGTGGGGCCCTGATCCAAAAGGGTTAGTGTCCTTGTAAGAAGAGACACCTGAGAACTAATTCTCTCTATGCACATGCGCCAAGGAAAAGCCCTGTGAGGACACAGGGAGAAGGTGGCTGTCGGCAAGCCAACTCTCACCAAAAACCTAATCGGCTGGCACTGTGACCCTGGATTTCTAGCCTTCAGAATTGTGAGACAATAAATTTATGTTGTTTAAGCTATCCAGTCTATGGACATTTGTTATGGTAGCCCAAGCAAACTAAGACATGTAGTGTAGGTGAGAGCTTGGCCTCACTGTTACAAGCTATTATGATTTTGGGGTCCTTTATTACCTTAGCATAACTGAGAGTATCCGGATTGACACAATTCCTTTGGGAATTCCCCAAAGGGAAAAGAGAAAGACTTGAAGTTGTTGTCTTACAAAGACAACTCCAATACTGGCACAGCTGGGATTTACAGACCTTTTTTTAAAAAAAAATATTTTTTATTGATTTTCTTACAGAGAGGAAGAGAGAGGGATAGAGAGCCAGAAACATCGATGAGAGAGAAACATCGATCAGCTGCCTCCTGCACAACCCCCACCGGGGATGTGCCCGCAACCAAGGTACATGCCCTTGACCGGAATCAAACCAGGGACCCTTGAGTCTGCAGGCCGACGCTCCATCCACTGAGCCAAACCGGTTTCGGCCAGACCTTGGTTTGAATGACAATCAGCAAGGCTTGAAGAACCTGGTAATATTTTATAAGAAATAATTTTTTTGTGTGTTAATCCTCACCTGAGGATATTTTTTCCATTGATTTTTAGAGAGAGTGGAAGAGAGGGGGAGAAACATAGAAACATCGATGTGAGAGAGACACATCGATTGGTTGCCTCCTGTACGTGCCCAGATAAAGCCTGTAACCGAGGTATGTAACCTTGACCAGAATCGGATCCAGGATCCTTCAGTCCACAGATTGACACTCTATCCACTGAGCCAAACCCACTAGGACTATGAAGTGTGAATAATTAAAGAAACTTATAAATAAACTTGACAGAAAAGAAATGGAAAGACTGTAATATCAGGCACAGAGTGTCATCCTAATATGCTAAGGTTGATCCCTAGTCAGGGCACATACAAGAAGCAACCAATGAATGCATAAATATCAGATCAGTGTTTCTCTCCCTCCCTTCTTTCTCTCTAAAAATCAGTATACATTTGACATTTGCACCCCTTTTCTTCAATATAACTTGGGATTTATAATCTTCATAACTTTGACCTAATGTCTTAAAGAACACTCTTCAGTTTTAGGTTTTTTTTAAAAAATATACTTTATTGATTTTTTTTTTTTTTAACAGAGAGGAAGGGAGAGGGATAGAGAGTTAGAAACATCAATCAGCTGCCTCCTACACACCCCCTACTGGGGATGTGCTGGCAACCAAGGTACATGCCCTTGACCGGAATCAAACCTGGGACCCTTCAGTCCACAGGCCAATGCTCTATCCACTGAGCCAAACCAGTTAGGCTTCAGTTTTAGTTTTATTACAGTTTTCTAAACTGACTCACTGGTCAGCATGCTGATTCTCACAGCACCAGAGTAAATTAACTTTTCTCTTAAGAAAGCTCCTCTCCTGCCCCTGGGGCTGCTGGTTACGATGTAGTCTCTGGCTGTAGGCAAGGTTAGCAGCCAGCACTGAAACAGAGGAATATAAATAGGGTGAGTAAAACTAGTCCCTCAAGAGAATGGGAAGAGCCCAGCCAGCCTGGCTCAGTGGTTGTGGTTCGATTCCTGGTCAGGGCACATACGGGAGGCAACTAACTGATCCATGTTTCTCTCTCACATTGATGTTTCTCTCTCTAAGAAAAAAAAAAAAGTCAATAAAAACATATCCTCAGATGAAGATAAAAAAAAAAAGAAATTAACTATCACAAGCTTCAAAAAGATGTGGAGTAACATTAAATGCAAATTGCTAAGTGAAAGAAGCCAGTCTGAAAAGGCTACATACTCTATCATTCCAAACAGATAACGTTCTGGAGAAGGCAAAACTATGGCGACAGTGGAAAGATCAGTGGTTGCCAGGCATTTGGGAGTAGGGAGGGAGGGATGAACAGGTGGAGCACAGGGGGTTTTTAGGGCATCGAAACTATTCTATATGGATACATGTCATTTTACATTTGTCAAACCCAAAGCAGTTTTAGGCTCACAGCAAAATTGAGCACGAAGTACAGAGGTTGCACGTACCCCCACCCCCACCCCACTACATGCACACACAGCCAACGCCACCATCCACATCTGGCACTATTTGTTATAATCGACCACATCGTTATCACCAGTGAACTGCAAACAACCCTTCAAAACTCAGTTTGAGTGACCTGTGTGGAGTTCTCACTGAGCACCCCTCTACAGACTTAGAAGTCTTGGCTTTGGGCCCTATTTCAGCATTTTACTTGTTGATACTCCCAATAACCAGCACCATGCCTGGCACATTGGTGGTGTTTATAAATGTTGAATGAATGAATGAATGAATGAATGAATGACAGTATAGGCTAGGGAAGTGGGGGGTGGTGGTGAGGAGAGATGGGAGAGGAAAAGTCAAGACTGACAATAGACATCTCAGGAAGGAGCCTCTCTTCCCCATACAGATCCTACCTGGGGCTTCTCAGGGGCCTCCTCCCCCCACCTCAGTGCTAACTGTTTGGACTTGCTCCACCTCATTTCAAGCAGAGAGGCAGTGTTTCAGGACTGGAAAGCAGTTGGGTGATTACTGGTGATCTGGTTACGTGTTCAGGCAAGATCTTACTGGTTCCTATTTTTAAGGGAGCCATTTCCCAGGAGAAAGGCATAAAGAGAGGTGATGTCCTTCAAAGAACAGCACACTCAGTCCTGGGGTGGAGTGGAGGGGAGGAGAGAAACAAACATCTGGTCACTGAAGGACTCACTGAAGTTAGCAAATCCAAAGAAGAAAGGCTCACCAGGGCTCATCTGCTAATCACTCACATGGTAATGTCAAGGGAAGTGCCTAAAAGTGAAAAGAAATCTTAGGCCAAAGTTCCATGTGTGGAGAAGTTACTCTGAGCAAGGAGCTAGCCAACAGAAAGGACTTAGCAGCTCAAATTAAATAGAACAATAGATTCTACAAAGGCGACTTGGGGAAGTGAAAATCAAATCATATCAGGACCAAATTTTAAATGGAAAAAAAGGTAAAATCTAAATATATCCAAACTGTAAAAATAAATCTTTAATCGATTAGAAATAAGAAAAGTAGACATAAACAACCTTCTAAAAAGCAGTCTCGTGTTAAAACAGAAGCCAGTTTGCTCAGGAAGTTCATATTTCCTGTCTCCTTTGTTTGCTTGGAACACACAGTAGAGCAGACCATCTGGGGTTATTAATTCTGGGGTGAAAATGTCCAAACCTGGGTAAACAAAGATTAGCAACAAAATAACAATAATGAAGAGGAACCAGGAACTGAAAAAGAAACCAAGTTTCAATAAATTCACAGGAATAGAATTCTGGACAAAATTCAGAAGACGATTCCAGGGGGAAACTATTCTGCCATGAGTTAACTTTTTGAACAACAGCGTCCTGGGAGGGCTCTTGCTCTTTTCTATTTAAAAGTATCTCAGGTTTCAAATCAATTTCTGTAAAACTTCCACAAAATAAACGGAAAGATGTGTAAATCACATATTTTAAAACACCCCCCGAAAGCTTCTGCCTTAAAATTTTTGAAAGGGTTAAAGAGAATAAAATGGGGCAGAGAAAGACTTATTGTGCTTAGCAGCTATCTTGCAGAAAGCTTGCAGCCTTGAGCACAGCATAGCTCAGATAACCAGAAGACACCTGGCATGGGAGGAACCAAGGACGGACCTGACCCTTATGTCAGCAGAGCGGCTTGCAGCCAGCAAGGATTAATAAAAACCTCTTTCTCCCTGCTCTCTTCGCTGATGCCTTTCTCGGTCTCAGCCCACCTGCACCCAGGTGTCGGAAATAAAATCTATTTTGATACATTATGGCCTCATGTCATAGGTGCGTGACCCAAGCCCGCTCCGGACCTTTCAATTTTACAACCCAGCTTTGACCAGGGTGGCTCAGTCAGTTGGAGCGTTGTCCCTTACACCAAAAGGTCTCGGGTTCAATTTCCAGTCATGGCACATACACAGGTTGCAGGTTCAATCCCTGGTTGGGCTGAGCATGGGAGGCAACTGAATGATGGTTCTCTCCCTCTCCCTCTCCCTCTCCCTTCCTCCCTCTTTAAATTCAATAATAAAAAAAAAAGGGGGGGGGGAATACAACCCAAAGCCACTGAATCTGAAAAGGTTCAGGAAATTGGCCCAGGCACTTAGCATATCACGACTTAATGGTCTGTTGCACCAATGCCCAGAAAGCATGCAACGAATTTTGGAAAACAAGAGTGTAAATCTTAGCTTCTCAGGTGCCTCCTCCTCCTCCTCCCTCAATGCTAACTAAGGGCATTCCAATGCTTAGCCTCAAAACCCCACTGGGAACAGAATCTCAGAAACGTCAGAGGAAAATGTTCCTTCTCTTAGAGCTGCAGAGAAGCAGATTCTATTCCACAACATAAAACTAGTTCTGATGAAGTGATCCATGGAGGACATTTACTAAAGCATGGATCTGTGAGTCTCCCATTGTCTCTCACCTTCCTGGAAGAGGGGACATGAGTCCTGATGGGGAGCTCTGGCACTGGGGTTCCAGGAGAGGCAGGAAAAACAAAAGCACAAGAGGACAGTTTCCATGCTACACAGTTATTGCTGGAAGAGAATTTTCATATGGGTTGGTTCAATTGTCTCTCATCTATCTATATAAAAGCCTAAGCGACCGTCACAACCGGATGACCGAACAGGCTGTGTGGGGCAAACAGGCCAGGTGGGGTGACCAGGCTGGCAGGGGGGTTTGTGAGGGGCGACCAAATGACCGAGCAGCAGGCTGCCTGGGGCCACCATGCTGGCAGGGGGGCAGTTAGGGGTGACCAGGCCGGCAAGGGGGGCAGTAAGGGGCGGTCAGGCAGGCAGGCAGGTGAGCGGTTAGGAGCCAGCGGTCCAGGATTGTGAGAGGTATCCTGGATTGGAGATAGTGCAGGCTGGGCTGAGGGGACCCTCCCCGCCCATGCACGAATTTCGTGCACTGGGCCTCTAGTTTTTTGAAAAGGAAACCAAGTCTTGAAAGGCATAAGTGACTATGGCAGGGCCTAGATTAACTGATAGCCTGAGTTTCTTTCTACCACCCACAGAAAACAAGTGGAATCGAAAATTTCATGTGCCTAGACCTGAGGCCACAATACCAAAGTTGCAAAGGTAGTTGGGACCAAATTGTGTCCCAGCTGGATATCAGGTTGGAGTCAGGTTTAAGTCATTATACTGTGAGCAATGGGAGTCACTGGAAATTCATGGCAGAAAAGGTGGTTACAAGCACTGACCTTGAATTTAGAGAGATTTAGATTTTAATCTGGGGCTAGTTAGTAACCTTTCTGACCATCATTTCCTCCTCTATAAAAAAGGTAAATTAAGTCCTTAAGTTACTTCATCTATTTAAATTCATTTCTTCAGCTTCAAATGACTTAGTAGAGTTGTAGGGATTAAATGGCATAATGAATTTAAAGCACCTAGCACTGTAAATAAATCAGCAGTCAATAGTGTTAACTATTAGTTTGAGCAGAGTTTTACTTCCAAAAGATTCATAGGCAGTTAAACAAGGTGACAAGGGCCTGACCTGGGCGAATTAAGAAATATAATCGATTTAAGAGACATTTCTGAGTCAGTGTACCAGTTATCTACTGCTGCATAACAAATCACCCCAAACTTAGTACCTTAAAACAACATTCATTTATTTTTCACATGAATCTGCAGTTTGGCCAGGGCTTATCTCTAGTCCATATGATAACCAGAACGATGAGCTGAGGGTTTTTCCCGGGGTCGTGTCTCTCGACGCCGAAGAATGAGCTTTGTGGACCAGAAGATTTAAGCAAAAGTGTGGGAAATTTATTACAAGCAGATTCAGACTCTCCTCACGGGGAGGGGAGCCCAATAATGGGCTGCCCGTTGAAGCCTTGTAGTCCAGGGGTACATATTTGCTACAAGCCTGCTTCTGTATCTACCCGTGTCGTCACCTGGTTGATTCCCTCAATTGTTTTTGCCCGGCAATGGACCTGAACTTTCCGTTTCTGTGTGTTCTTTCTCTGTTCTTACACTGAACTTTCTCTGTGTCTGAGTGTCAGTACACCCTATTGTGTCAGGCCCGCCCTTGGTTTCCCATGCCTCCCGCTTGGAGTCCAGAAACATTATTTCTGCTCGGTTGGTTCCTGTGATTAGGCTTGCTCAAACTGCCACGTCTGCTCCTGCTTATGTTCCACCTGTCTTTGTCCCCCCCCCCGCTCTCCCTCCCCACTCCCGGACCTCTGCCCTGCCTGCGTGTCAAGCTAACTTCTCTCACATACAGCATCATCTGGGGAAATCAACTGGGGGCTGGCGGGTCCTCGAACATGATTGGCAAGTGGGTTCTAGCTGTTGGCTAACAGCTTACAGGGGCCTGGGGGCCTTGGTTCCTCTCCAAGTGGGCTTCTTCACACGCTCTGGGGGCTTCCTCATAGCATGGTGGCTGGGTCTCCCCAGAGTGCGCATTCTAAGACTGCGAGGTGGTATATTTATGATTTAGGCTCAGGAGATAAATATCATTACTTCTTCTGGACCCTATTGGACAAGCACCTCTTGATGAGGTTCTAGAACGTGTGGTATAGATATAGGGCATATCCATGTCTGAAAAATATAATCTGTCACTGGTAGAGATGGTGTGATTTAGAAAGTGATCGGCTATGGGCAGTGAGGGAGAATGAGGCATGGAAGATGACTGAGGTTTCTGGGTTTCTGAGGTTTCTGACTGAGGTTTCTGCCATCCAAGGTGGCACAGGATTAGGAAACACAGAAGTAAGGGTATTGTTAACGTATTTGAACAAGCAGGCCATTAGACTGAGGTGGCCCTGATGCCTTGGTAGATTACATAAGCAAACCCAAGCTAAGCCAAAGTCAATGAACTGGAACCTGAGAAAGTAAAACTTAAGAACAACCAATCATAAATAGCTAACTAGCCTTGCCAAGCAAATAATTTTTTTTGGGTGTTAATCCTCACCTGAGGATATTTTCTCATTGATTTTTAGAGTGGAAAGGAGAGGGAGAGACAGAGAGAATCACCGATGTGAGAGAGACACATCAATTGGTTGCCTCCTGCACACGCCCCGACCACGGCTGGGCGGACTGAGCCTGCAACTGGAGGTACAACAAAACCCGGGACCCTTCAGTCCACAGGCCGACACTCTCCACTGAGCATAACCGGCTGGGGCTCCAATCAAATAATTTATTTGCTTTGCTTCCACAGCTTCTCTATAAAACCTTGCCCCTAGCTCCTGCCAGTGGAGTGCTCCTAACCACTTTCAGTTTGGCTCTGCCAATCTAAAGCAATGTTTCCTCAAATAAATTCTTTAAAAACTTTAATGTACTGCTTCAGTTTACCTTTCAACAGTATGTTTGGGGTAATTATTGACACTGAGAAGTCCATAAATAGAAGGCTGGAGCTTGGGAGAGAAGTAAGGGAGTTTTTTTTGTTTGTTTTTGAAATATATTTTATTGATTTTTCACAGAGAGGAAGAGAGGGATAGAGAGTTTAAAACATCGATCAGCTGCCTCTTGCACACCCCCTACTGGGGATGTGCCCGCAACCAAGGTACATGCCCTTGACCGGAATCAAACCTGGGACCCTTGAGTCTGCAGGCCAACACTCTATCCACTGAGCCAAACCGGTTTTGGTGGTAAGGGAGTTTTTAACAAAAAAGTCTTTCAGTTGAAATAGACTAAAAGAAATAGTCAATGATGAGAAAGAGGGGGAAAAAACATGTTTTCTTTGAAAACAGTATCTCAATGGAGGGAGGAGAGAGTCGCAGTGAGAGAGGAAGGAATGAGTGACCATAAGTAGAAGAAAACCCTAAAGTTCAGTTTCATGGAAACCAGAAAGAAGGTGAGGTGGGGGTTGAAGTGCATTTAACATCACAAATAAGTCAAGGTGGATTAGGACTGAGAAAAGGCTATTGGGTTTAGCAAATGGGGTGCACAGGTGACCTTTCAGAGAGCAGTACATAGAATGTACCACCTAGCATTTGTGTAGCCCTTTGTAGTTTTTATTTTTATTTTATTTTTAAAATATTTTATTGATTTTTTTTTTTTTTTTTTTACAGACAGGGAGAGGGATAGAGAGTTAGAAACATTGATGAGAGAGAAACATCGATCAGCTGCCTCCTGCACACCCCCTACTGGGAATGGAAACTGGGACCATTCAGTCTGCAGGCCATCACTCTATCCACTGAGCCAAACCGGTTAGTTTTTATTTATTTATTTATTTATTTATTTATTTATTTATTTATTTATTTATTTTAGAGAGAAAGAAAGGGAGAGGGAGAGATAAAATCATCAGTGATGGGGGAGAATCATCTCTTGGCTGCCTCTTGCATGCCCCCTTCTGGGGATAGAGCTAAAACCCAGGCATGTGCCCTGACCGGGAATTGAACCAAAATTTATAGGTTCTTGGGTGGACACACAACCACTGAGCCACACCAGCAGGGCCGTTGGTAGTTGTTTTTTTTTTAATTAAATCTTTATTGTTGAAAGTATTACATATGTCCCTCCTTTACCCCATTGGCCCCTTCTAGCCCACCCCCACCCCCCACCCCAGGCCTTCACCACCCTATTGTCTGTATCTACGGTTTGTTTTTAAAACACTTTTACGTATGGGGTGGAATGCCCTGCTAGAAAATAAATTTATTTATTTTTCTCTGTTAATAGCAGAAGTGAAGGATTAAACATTTACGATGTAAGACCTGGAACAACAAAACTCCTAGAAGAAAACAGAGGAAAATAGCTTCATGACATTGGCAATGATTTCTGGTGTATGACACCAAAAGCACAGATAACAAAAGTAAAAACAGACAAGTGGGACTACATCAAACTAAAAAGTTTCTTCACAGAAAAGGAAACAGAGAGAAAAAGCAACCTATGGAATGGGGAAAAATATTTACAAACCATATAGCTGGCAAGGGGTTAATATCCAAAATATATAAAGAACTTCTTCAACTCAATAGCAAAACAAACAGACCACTTAAAAATGGACAAAGGACTTGGACATTTCTCAACATTACTAGTCATCAGGGAAATGCAAATTAAAGCACAATGAGATATCACCTCACACTTGTTAGGAATAGTATTATCAAAAACAAATGAACAAACAAAGATAACAGTGTTGGCCAGGATGTGGAGAAATTGGAAGTCTGGTATACTGTTGGTGGGATGCAGCTGCAATTAAAAACAGCCTGGAGGTTCCTCAAAATATTAAAAATGGAAATACTATATAATCCAGGAATCCTACTTCTGTATATTTACCCCAAAAAATTGAAATCAGGATCTAGAAATATATTTGCATATCCTACAGCATTATTCACAATTGCCAAGATGTGGAAACAACCTAAGTGTCCATTGAAGGATGAATGATAAGTATTATATACATACTAGAGGCCCAGTGCACGGATTCGTGCACATTAAAAGGAAATTAATTAGGTGGTGGTGGGTGGGGCAGGAGTGGGCGAGAGGGGCTGGACATGCCCTGGAGCCAACCTCCGCAGTCCCTCCCAGGCCGGCTGCACCTGGGGCGTCGCTGGGGCTTGAATCTTGTCTGTGGAGCGAGCAGGGACCCTCCGGCAGGTGGGGTCCCTTAGCCTGGCCTGTGGGGATTGGGCCTAAACCGGCTCTCCAACATCCCCTGAGGGGTCCCAGATTGCAAGAGGGCGGTTCTCAGATGACGCACCCCGGAATTGGGATCCCTCCTCTCTGGTTCTGGGTGCGAGAACCGCAGCTGCCAAGTCCCTGCAGCTCGGCAGCTCCTGCATTGAGCGTCTGCCCCCTGGTGGTCATTGCATGTCATAGCTACTGATCGGATGGTTGAACGATCGGACAGTTGCTTAGGCTTTTATATAGAGAGATAATGGAATATTATTCAGCCTTAAAAAAGGAAATCCTGCCATTTGGATGAACCTTGAAGACATTTTGTTAAATGAAATAAGCCAGTCACTCACTTTAGGACAAGTTACTGCACAATTCCACTTATATGAGGTACCTAAAATAGTCAAACACATAGAAGCAGAGAGTAGAATGCTGGTTGCCAGATGCTGGGGGAAGGGAACTTATTATAGGCAGTGAGACAGACATGAGCAGAGCAAGATGATGGGCCAGGTACAGAAACTCACCAGGGCAGGAAGCCCTGGATATCTAGCAAGGGGCAACACCAGGAAAACAAGAACCTAGCCCCCACGGTAACCCTTCCTCCCCCACATATTGCTGGTCATGCAGTTTGGACCCCCTGACCTTTCACACGGCTGATTATGCGGCTTAGCTCCATGACGTTTCCCTCTCTAAAGATAACATCTAGGTCTCAGTTGTATTTCATTCCGCTCCAGGCCTAGAAAAGCAGTAAAACCAGACAAGTGATGCTGTAGCTGCCTCAGGACCAGCTGCATTGACTAATGACACTCTGCCAATCAGTGGAGACCAGGACCCTGAAAGAGCACACCTGGAAAGCTAATCAATACTCTATTGCGATCCTCCCGAGACCTCCTCTAAGACTCTCACCTGCCAGAGAGAGAGAAATACCCTCAACACAAAGGACCCAGCATGAGCTCTCTCCCAGGGGAGCATGACTGAGCCATTCCCTTCCCCCCTTCTTTCCTCTAAGGGACTCCAAGAGATTTACAACCAGGGGAGCAATGGGCAGCGGCAGCTCATTCCAGGCTAACCCCCTGACCCTGTCTCCAAGGCCCCCTTTTCTCTGACTTCTCAGTGAGCCCAAGCAGCCCAGCTTAGACTCTCCTATTGCTTCTTCTATGCCCTTCCTTGTTTCACGGTCCTGAGAGTGTTTTTTGCTGTGGCCAATAAATTCTTTCTTACTTTGCTGCACTTTGTCTCTTGATTTAAATATTTCCTTCAAGAAGACAAGAACCGAGGTCCGGTCATCTCGCCGGGAACAAAACAAGGAGCTGCAATTCAATGGGTATAAAGTTTCAGTTATGCAAGATGTTTAAATTCTAGAGCTCTACTGTACAACGTTTTGCTAGTAGTTAAGGATATTGTATTGCACACTTAAAAATTGTTAAGCCCTGCTGGTATGGCTCAGTGGTTGAGCATCGACCCAAGAACCAGGAGGTCACAGTTTGATTCCTGGTCGGGGCACAGGCCCAGGTTGTGGGATCGATCCCCAGTAGGGAGCCTGCTGGAGGCAGCCGAACGATAGTTCTCTCATTATCGATATTTCTCTCTCTCTCCCTTCCTCTAAAATAAAAACATATTAAAAAAAAATTGTTGAGGCCCTAACCGGTTTGGCTCAGTGGACAGAGCATCAGCCTGCGGACTGAAAGGTCCCAGGTTCGATTCTGGTCAAGGGCATGTACCTTGGTTGCGGGCACATCCCCAGTAGGAGGTGTGCAGGAGGCAGCTGATCGATGTTTCTCTCTCATCGATGTTTCTAACTCTCTATCCCTCTCCCTTCTTCTCTGTAAAAAATCAATAAAATATATTTAAAAAGAAAAACCAAAAAACTGTTGAGGGTGGTCGTTATGCTATATTCATACCACATTTTTTTTTTTTAAAGCAGGAATGTGTTTGAAGTAGTTCTTTCCACTGCTTTCCTGAACTCCACCCCCAGATGGAGAACTGCAACAGTGCACTCAGCCTGACACCTCCAGGGCTGGAATGTGGCTGTGCAGGGGCACAGGCTGTGCAGGGGGACAGGCTGTGCAGGGAGACAGGCTGTGCAGGGGGACAGGCTGTGCAGGTGGACAGGCTGTGCAGGGGGACAGGCTGTGCAGGGGCACAGGCTGTGCAGGGGCACAGGCTGTGCAGGGGGACAGGCTGTGCAGGGGAACAGGCTGTGCAGGGGACAGGCTGTGCAGGGGGACAGGCTGTGCAGGGGCACAGGCTGTGCAGGGGGACAGGCTGTGCAGGGGGACAGGCTGTGCAGGTGGACAGGCTGTGCAGGGGGACAGGCTGTGCAGGGGCACGGGCTGTGCAGGGGCACGGGCTGTGCAGGGGGACGGGCTGTGCAGGGGGACGGGCTGTGCAGGGGGACAGGCTGTGCAGGGGCACAGGCTGTGCAGGGGGACAGGCTGTGCAGGGGAACGGGCTGTGCAGGGGAACGGGCTGTGCAGGGGGACGGGCTGTGCAGGGGGACGGGCTGTGCAGGGGGACAGGCTGTGCAGGGGAACAGGCTGTGCAGGGGGACGGGCTGTGCAGGGGGACGGGCTGTGCAGGGGGACAGGCAGAGTGGCTGTGGCCCGAGGGCACTGCAGTGAGTACGGTGCCAATGGCAGAAGCCAGGATGGTGGACCCAGGCCAGCATGGACCCAGATCAGACTTTTCCAGTTTGGCTACTGTGCTGCCAGCTCTGTTTTCTGGAAGAAAGGGCTGGCCCTAGTGTGGCTGGTCATTCTTGGTAGAAACTAAACTCTGTGAAAGCTCCCTGAACTGGAGGGAAAAGTGCCTCTCCCCCCATGCCCACATCCTCTCTAAGAAATCTCCCCACAGCTCTGTGAAGTTTGGATTATTAGCATCCCATCTCACAGACGAGCTTGGAGTGCAGGGGAATTAAGGTTACGTATCTAGTTTATAGGCAGCGGCAGAGCTTGAACTCCATGGAAGAAAAATCCTATAGGATCCTCACTTCACTGAAGTAAAATCTTATTTAGCCTCCTCTCCATTTATTTTTCCTAGTAAAGCTGAATTCCATGGGCATCATAACAGAATTCCAGCGTTAGCCTTAAAAAAAAAATACAAGTCTTCATAAATTAACAAAAGGAGTCTCAGAAAGATATGGCAACATTCCTCATCTCCTGCAGATGTGGAAGGTGACATCTTTTTGTATCATAAAACTAAGCCAAATAATTTAGTTGGACAAGGTGTTCCCCCCCTCGCCCCGATAATATCAACTTATGCCCTGCAGGTATGGCTCAGTTGGTTGAGTGTCTTCCAGTGTACCAGGTCACAGTTAGATTCCCTTCAGGGCACATGTACGGGTTGTGGGCTTGATTCCCTGTAGGGGACGTGCAGGAGGCAGGCAATTGATGTTTCTCTCTCATCAATGTTTCTATTTCTCACTCCCTTCCTCTTTCTGAAATCAATAAAAACATTAAAAAAGAAAAGAAAAAAAGAGTATGCTCTAGCTGGTTTGGCTCAGTGGATAGAGCATTGGCCTGCAGACTGAAGGGTCCTGGGTTCGATTCTAGTCAAAGGCATGTACCTCGGTTGCAGGTTCCAGCCCCAGCTCTGGTCAGTGCTCATGTGGAAGGCAACCAATCAATGTCCCTCTCTCACATTGATGTTTCGCTCTGTCTCTCCCCCTCCCCCTTCCACTTTCTCTAAGAATCAATGGAAAAATATCCTCGGATGAAGATTAACAAAGCAAAAAAGTATCAACTTGCTTCTCTTGTGCAAAATGGAGATTTATATGCTTTCTTCTGGTACTACTGTCTTCTATTTTCTCTTAAAATAAACCTGCCCTTGCAAATGTTATTTGACCAGAGGGACTGTGTAAGTCTTCTAAGACCTTAAAATTGTTGCCATGCCTCATAAAAATTACCTCTTTAAAAAAATGTCATTCTGATTAGCCGCTGCTATGAGTTGAACAATGTTGCTCCCCAAAGTGTTGAAGTAAAAAAAAAAAAAAAAAAAAAAAAAGTGTTGAAGTTTTAACTCCTAGTACCTGTGAATATGACCTTTAAAAACAAACCAACAATAAACACCGGCCTTTGTAGATGATTAAGTTAAAAGGAGGTGGGCTCTAATCCAATAAGATGGGGTCCTTTGGGGAAGGGGACATTAGGAAACAGGACAGACATGCACAGCGGGAAGACACTGTGAAGACACAGAGAATGTCATCTACAAGCCAAGCAGCACCTGAGGCTATCAGAGGCTAGGAGACAGGCATAAAACATATTCTCCTTCACAGCCCCCAGAAGGAACCAAGCCTACTGACACACACCTGGAGCTCAGGCCTCTGGCCTCCAGGACTGTGAGACAATAAATTTCTGTTGCTTAAACCACCCAGTTTGTTTTGGCAGCCCTAGGAAATTAATACAGCTGCCCTGAAAATAATATAGCAATTACAATATCTCCTTACTGATAAGCAAGACTTGCTAAATCAAAACAGATTACTGGGTACTTTTCTCTTCTCCCACACACACGATAGAAAAAATAAAACTCTCAAAAAATTTGAGTGTTTCATTTAAATTGATAGCCCTGATCTGATTACAAGTCCAATGCTCTTCTACCACACCACGGCTACACATGATCACAACACTAAAGCATAACTTACCCATTTCTTCTTCTTCTTTGCTTGTTTTCTATTGATTGCTCTTTTCATTGTTTGTAAGTGGTCTTTTTTTAAAATTAAGTACCTCACGTTTTAAATGTTGCAAATATTTTCTCCCAATCTGTCATTTACCTTTCACATTTTTAGAGGTATTATGTTCAATAGATATTTTAAACTTTTATGTAACTAAGTATACTAACCTTTTATTTTTTGGCTTTTGAATTTCATGTTATTACTTTCAAGATCACAAAAATCTATTTTTTCCCCAATATTTTTACATTTTTATTTTTTAAGTTTAGGGATCAGACTTCATTTTTTTCCAGCTGGATAGCTAATTGATCCAGCATCATTAACTGAATACATCCCCCACCACTGATGGGAAATGCCACTTTTATCATAAATTCCTAAAGATATTTGGGTCTGTTTCTGGCCTTTATTCATATTCTGACTTCACTTGCTTGGAAGTATTACATATGTTCCCCCACACCACAGCTACACATAACTTACCCATTTATTCTTCTTCTTTGCTTGTTTTCTATTGATTGCTCTTTTCAGTATTTGTAAATGGTCTTTTTAAAAATTAAGTAACTCACATTTTGGAATGCACTGATCCTTTCCAGGAATACAACATGCTTTTCTTTTTCTTTTTAAAAATATTTTTTATTTATTTTTTACAGAGAGGAAGGAAGAGGGATAGAGAGTTATAAACATCGATGGGAGAGAAACATCAATCAGCTGCCTCCTGCACACCTCCTACTGGGATGTGCCCGCAACCAAGGTACATGCCCTTGACCGGAATCGAACCTGGGACCTTTCAGTCCACAGTCCAATGCTCTATCCACTGAGCCAAACCAGTTAGGGCATAACATGCTTTTCTATGCTTGAGGCATAGACAGTGGATAGACTCAGACTAAATTTCAGCCATATTTTAATTCTGACCTACTTTTTAAATTTTAGGCAGGTCACACAATGCCTGAGGCCCTTTGTTTAGCAATGGGCCACAGAAACACACATGCATATATTTTGAGTGGCCAACTAAAGAATGCAAGCATGGGCTGCCTTCTGGGGTTACCATGCAGAAATGTGGGCCTAATGTGACCAGACCTTTCAAGTTTTCAAGAGTTACTAGACATTAGAGTTTTATATGAAATCTACAGTTTTGGAAGGGCTGTCAATTCATTTTTTAAATTTAAAAAATTACCTGGACAAAATATATTTGCATGCTGAAGGCAGCCAGTGACGCACCACTTGGCAACCTCTGTTCCAGATGCTGCAATGTGATAACGAAGAGTGAGGCAGGAATGGATTCAGGGATTCAACTCCAACTCTCTTCCACTGCCATGAAGAAGCCAGAGAGGAAGAGTGATGCAGCAGCTCCGGAAACCAAGGTTATTTGTAGCCGCCCCTTGGGAGACAGTGGTATTGTACCTCATTTCACCTCTCACCCACAGGAGTTGATGCTTTTGTTCCTGCCTTGTCCAGCAGCCAGGAGATAGTAGGTCAGCATGGGGGAAGGGATGGTTGCATCCGTCAAGTTGGGCCTCCCAGAGCCTGGTAGGCTGAGTGACAAAGGAGAAATACAAAGTAAGGTGCTGCCAAAGATAAAGCAAGATTCTGTTCCTCCAAAACAAGCTGGAAAGTGATGTCATCTCCTTTCTAGTAATGTAGTCTCCCTGGATACCCAACTTAACATCGTGTAATGGAAATGGACAGAAGACTCCAACTCTCAATGGAAGATAGGATTTGCTTGCACCAAGGACAATTCACATGGTAGAACTTCAGTGTTTACAGATAAAGCCTCTTGTCATACATTATCTTACTGTCTCTCCAACCCTGAGTTAGGCACAGGGAAGAGGCAAAAAAAAATTTTTAGGATGTTTTTTAAGATGACTCTGGGAGCCCTAACTGGTTTGACTCAGTGGATAGAGCGCCGGCCTGCGGACTCAAGGGTCCCAGGTTTGATTCCGGTCAAGGGCATGTACCTTGGTTGTGGGCACATCACCAGTAGGGGGTGTGCAGGAGGCAGCTGATTGATGTTTCTAACTCTCTCTCCCTCTCCCTTCCTTTCTGTAAAAAATCAATAAAATATATTTTAAAAAAAGATGACTCTGGGATATGCAGAAAGATATATGAGAAAATGAAGGACTGCAGGCCCCTTCTCTTCCCGTCTGCTCCTCTCTGCAGAATCATTTACTCATCAACAAATCTTTACGGAACACCTCCAATGGGCAAGGCTTTCTTTTAGGCCTTGGGATTATAGCAATACATGGAGCCTGGGCATTACTGTTCCCTTTGGCTGGGTCGGTTATACTTACTCTGAACCATGACTCAGACTGGCCCTTGCTCTATTGTTCTCTGGTTGTAGCAGTGACCACAGGCCAGCTTTTGCATTTTGCTTCAGAGTCCTTTGTGGTTTCCCTGGCTATTTGTCACTTCCTGGAATGCACTGATCCTTTCCAGGAATACAACATGCTTTTCTATGCTTGACGCATAGACAGTGGATAGACTCAGACCAAATTCCAGCCATATTTTAATTCTGACCTACTTTTTAAATTTTAGGCAGGTCACACAATGCCTGAGAGCAGGAATGGCATATACAATTTCTCTCGACGCAGGAAATAGAGCTCAGTTGGTGAGGCCATTGTGGATCAATCTCTTTCTCTTTTCTTAAAATCTTCACCGAGGATGTATTTTTCATTGATTCCCCAGCAAGAGGAAGGAAGAGGGAGAGAGAAACATTGATGTGAAAAACATCGATCGGTTGTCTCCCATGTGTACCCCGACTGGGGATTGAACCTGCAACCTGGGCATGTGCCCTGACTGGGAATAGAACCCATGACCCTTCGGTGCATGGGACGATGCTCCAACCAAGCCACACTGGCCAGGGCCTCAATCTCTTTTCTTCTCAAAACTTGTCCGCCTACATCTTTTCCTCTGATGCCCCCATCCTTTGGGGAATGCGTCTGAGGAGCAGGAATAAGCAGGGGAAGGAATATGTACTAGATATATGTAGGGCAGTCCACTAGCTCTACCTATTTCAGACCCCCATCAGTTCATGCTCTACAGGCCAACATACTCTTCCACTGACTGAAGTGGGTAGACTGTCTCCCCAAAAGATATGTTCAAGTCTGAACCCAAAGTACCTGTGAATGAACGTGACCTTACTTGAAAAAAGGGCCTTAGCAGAGGTAATTAGGTAAGATTCTCAAGATGAGATTATCCTCAATTAGGGTAGGCCCTAAATCCAATGACATGGACTTGGTGTCCTTATAAGAGACAGACAAGGAGAACACACACAGCAAGAGGGAAGAAGGTCATGTGAAGATCCTCATGAAGACGAGGTAGAAACTGGACTTATACTATAAGCCTAGGAATGTCAAGAATTGCCAGCTGTCATGGGAGAAAGGCATGAAATAGATTCTCCCTCAGAGCCTCCAGAAGGAAATCAACCCTGCTGACACCTTGATTTTGAGCTTCTGTGAGAGAATAAATTTGTTGTTATAAGGCACCAAGTTTATGGCCTTACATCACAGACATGATTCGCTTTTTCCCTTTGATCAAGGACTACCATGGGCAACTTGACCTGAGAGTGCAGCCTTCATTCCTTTCCCCTGGGCCTTTGGCAATAGTTCTCAAATGACTGTATGAGGCCCAGAGACACCATGAGTGTCCCTGAAGCAGGTGCCTGTTCACCAGCAGAAGAGACCTGGGGCCTTGTGAGGTGCTGGGCTCAGTAGCTTTGGGAGGAGTGGGATGAATGTCTTTATCCATATCAGATCTCTCTGCTCCAATCTCAACCCTTTCTTCCTGGCTTAGCCAAAGGTTGTTTTGTAGCTCTTCTTCAGCAATTTCTGGCTCTTCCTCTGTTTGTAAAATGGCCAATTTCCTGGGGTGTGAGGAATACAGTCCAAGTTTGGCTTTACAACCAAACATTGCCTTATAAGAACTTTGTTGAAAGGAAACATCAAAGGCCTGATTTCTCATCATCTGCATGAAGTGCAAGTCCTTGGCCCAGTGATACGAGTAGTTACTTTACACCCAGGCACTTAGCATGTTCTTGACATCATGGCGTGCTTGCTCCAGGTAGCCCTGATCTTGGCCAGGGTGGTACTTACCAGAGACGATCTTTAGGTATGACCATACCTCACTGAGCTCATTAACAACCTGGTTTGTGAACTCTATGCCACTGTCAGATTCCAATATGCTGGGTTTACCAAGAATCATGAAAATATCCAATAGAACACTGACCACCTTATGGACCTATTTGGCTTTTAATGACCATCAAATAATAAACTTGGTTAAGTGGTCCTGGTAGTATAAAATAAACTTGAATTTGACTGCATGCCAAGTATTTCAATGTCCTTGAAAGTCATGGGCTTGAGTTCAAGGCCTCTCTAGGGTACAGGGTTCTTCTGATGGCACTGTTTACAGAGAGTCACATGTAAGACAATGACTTCTTTGGTGACATTCCCATATTTTTCTTGCAGCTCCTTGAACATGCATGTCCACCCACCATGTCCAATACTGAGATGCATATCATGAAGAATATCAAACAATTCTTCCTTATGAACACAATGTCATATTCAATCTCGTTTTCCGTGAGTAGCCTCTATTAGTTTCTCTATGCCCTGTACAGAGATCACATTATATTTTGCTGCACAGCGATAATGCATGACTTCTTCCCCTTCTCCTTAGCCTCTTTTCTTTGGAAAATACCTTGTTGTTGTAACTTTTGCTTTCTATTAACTTTGTCATGCTTATAAGGGATTTTTCTCTCATATTTATTTCCATTTCTCTTGTATTTAAAACACCAAGGATATAATTTCCAGCTGACTGTGATGTCATGGAGAACTGCAAGAAGAATCCTAAGAAAGAGAGAAAGAAATAGAACAAAGTTAAATTTGCTGATATTCCATTTGGAAGATTTTCCCTCCCAAGTTACTTATTAATTTTTTTCATCTGATTTTTATGACTAATATACAGAAGAAAGATAACAGAATAATAGTATAATGTTGCAACAGAATAAAAGCAACTAGAAAGCCAACTAGGACCATTCAAAACCAGAGCATGTCAACAGAATTTCAAGTCAGTAAAATATATATACAATATGCAGAAATTTTAGACTTTAGACAAACAAATGAAACCGTTAGTGCATACAATGAAACCTAACTATCCGATCTAATAAAAGAGTAATATGCAAATTGACCGTACCTTCACTACACCCACAAACCACACCCACCAGCCAATCAGGAGCAAGTATGCAAATTAACCCAACCAAGATGGCTGCAGCCACAGAGTGAGCAGGAGGCTTGGGTTTCCCTGGCAATGGAGGAAGCCAAGCTCCCACAGCCCTGGCCTCCGCTCAAGGCTACAAAGTTTCAATTATAGAAGATAAATAAATTCCAAATACCAGGGCCTCCGCTTGGGTCGCCGGGGGGCATGGCTGGCCTGCAAACCACCACAGACCCCTCGCCCCAACCACCCCATTCCCCAAGGGAACCCCCACCCTGATCTGGGACACCCTTCAGGGCAAATCAGCTGGCCCCCACCCTTGTACCAGGCCTCTATTCTATCTAATAAAAGAGTAATATGCAAATTGACCATCACTCCAACACACAAGATGGCTGCCCCCATGTGGACACAAGATGGCCGCCACAATATGGCCAGCAGGGAAGGGCAGTTGGGAGGGACCAGGTCTGCAAGGGAGGGCAGTTGTGGACGATCAGGCCAGCAGGGGAGGGCAGTTGGGAGGGACCAGGCCTGCAAAGGAGGTCAGTTGGGGGTGATCAGCCTGCAGGGAAGGGCAGTTAGGGGTGACCAGGCCACCAGGGAAGGGCAGTTAGGGGCAATCAGGCTGGCAGGGGAGCAGTTAGGCATCAATCAGGCTGGCAGAGGAGTGGTTAGGGGGTGATCAGGCTGGCAGGCAGAAGCGGTTAGGGGCAATCAGGAAGGCAGGCAGGCAAGCAGTTGGGAGCCAGCATTGTGAGAGATATGTCTGACTGCCTAAACGGGCAGTTGGACATCCCTCGAGGGGTCCCAGATTGGAGAGGGTGCAGGCTGGGCTGAGGGACACCCCCACCCCGTGCACCAATTTCGTGCACTGGGCCTCTAGTCCTATATAATAAAAGCCTAATATGCAAATCGACCCAACGGCAGAATGACTGGTGGAATGACCAGTCAATATGACATGTGCTGACCACAGGAGCTGCCCACAGCCTGCAGGCCTAAGGCCAGCCAAGGCAGGTGCCAGCGGGGGCCTTCTGATCACCTCACCGGTCACCTCACAGATTGGCCCTGATCGATAGCCAGGCCTAGGGACCCTACCTGTGCATGAATTTTGTGCACCGAGACTCTAGTTGTTTATAAATTGGAGAGGATAAATGGAAATCCCTAAAGCAGTAGGCTCATATCTTACCCTCTGTACTTTAAAAAATAATATAAATGAGAAAATGTTGCTAGAAAGTACCTCATACTACAGTAGTTTCCCCTTATCCATGGTTTCTTAACCACAGTTTCTGTTACCTGTGGTCAACCTCAGTCCAAACATATTAAATGGAAAATTACAGAAGTAAACAATTCATGAGTTTTAAATTGTGCACCACTCTGAGTAGTGTGATTAAATCTCTAATGTTCCAGCCCTAGCTGGTTTGGCTCAGTGAATAGAGCATCGGCCTGTGGACCAAAGGGTTCTAGATTCGATTCTGGTCAAGGGCACATACCTTGGTTGCAGGCTCCTCGCCTGCCCAGGCCCTGGCCAGGGCTCCTTCAGAAGGCAACCAATCCATGTGTTTCTCTCAGATCAATGTTTCTCTCTGTCTTTCCCTCTCTGTTCCACTGTCCCTAAAAATCAATGGAAAAATATCCTTGGGTGAGGATCAATTTAAAAAAAAAATCTCTAATGGTCTCCTGTATGAGCTAACGGTTTCATTATTTCTTTTGTTTGCCTAAAATTTCTGCATATTGTATATATATCTAGAACCTGAATCATCATTTTGTCCAGCAGGTATCCATGTTGAATATACCACCCACCTATTAGTTAATTAGTAGCCCCCAAGGTAATCAGATTGACTGTCCCAATATCACAGTGCTTGTGTTTAAGTCACCCTTATTTTATTTAATAATGCCCCAGAGCCATTCACAAAACTTTTATTACAGCGTATTGCTATAATTGTTCTATTAGTTATTGTTGTTAGTCTCTTATTATGCCTAATCTATAAATTAAATCTTATTATAGGTATGTATGTACAGGAAAAAACTTAGTGTATGTAGGGTTCAGTGCTATCTGTGATTTCAAGAATACACTGGGAAAAAAAAAGAAAAGAATACACTGGGGGTCCTGGAATGTAACTCCATGAATAAGGGAGGGATTCCTACTGTAAGAGCAAATTTTGAACTTGAAATTAGCACTAGGAAGGACATTAAGCCTTACTACAATTAACATAAACAATCAATTTCTTGTGGCTGAAGAGTCTATGCTCATTTTAGGAGAATCAAGGAGAAAGTAGTGGTGTATTTTTAAATGATGTTTTTTCCCTGTCAATTGTACATAGAAGTCCCTACCCTGAGGGACCATGTTCTCGTAACTGTCCAGCATTTGTCCTGCAATAGTCCTTCTTAGAGGCTTCAAAATATTCCCAATCTTTGGTCATATCCTCAAATGTTGCTGCCTCCTGAAATGACACCAGCTGCTGCCAGAGGTGTCATTCTGTCTGCGGAGCTAGGGCTGAGGAGCAGCTGCCGCAGGACTGGGGGACAGACAGTGAAAGGTACCAGGAACAAAGGTTTGCCAACATAAACGACTCTAAATAGGAGTCGTGTGAATATTACACAACAGCATAGATAACAGAAGTAAAGAAAAGGTCTCATATTCAACAAGATGAGACCAATTTGGTGGTGGGAAAAAGGGGTTTTGCCCTCCTGAGAGGTCTGTGGGCCTGGCCTGTTTTAATATTGCCTGAACTAGAGTCCACACATTTCTAGAATCAAGAAGAGTCTCTAAGTGAACTTGAACATTCCAAGGCCAAGAGACACTTCTGGGTAAAGGTTTGATGACTCTGAAAAGAGTTAGAAGGATATGTTTCCAGGAACGTCAGGAGGTTATCATGCCAAAAAAGAGATACCCCAAATGGAGTTCACACTCCACCAAGACTGGAGAATTCCTCAGGGAGAGAACTTCATACTCAGGTGTCTAAACCAAGCTTCCTTCGTTATAACAACTCCAGGATATGCAATGGTGATGAGGCCAGGGGAAAGTTCAGGATGACCACAGGCATTCCAACAATCTTAGGAAAACAAGATCCCTGGGTTTCCAGACATAAAATGCAGAGCTGAGGGGCAGGGCAGAACCCTGAGAAGCAGAGAAAGATAGAAACATTTAAAAGCTCTAAGCGAAATTCTTAGTTAAGCTGAGCATACTTCCAAGGTCCTGAAGGTTCCACAGTAAAAAAGCTTCAAATTCCCTTGCTCAGCATCACTAGTTAACCATGGAACATTCCTGATTCTAAGACTTTACTGACTATAAGACCACTGACTTAATGACAACTTTCTTTTGAGAGGAGAAACAGAGAACCTACATTAAATAACACATCCAAATTTTAAAATGTGAAAAACACACGTCAGAACTGAATAGAATGCTTGCACAATATTCTTTGAGCCCGAGCTCAAGATTTTCAGTGCAAACTGACATTTTAAGAGCTCTGAGAAGTCCTCCAGGAAACAAACAAAAAGAACAGTTTGTTTCATCCAGCAGTGCCATTTAATTATTGACTTTGTTTCTGAAGGAATATCTACTATCATCTCACAGTCCTAGTGTCCTGAAAGAGACTTGAAACCACAAGGTATTCAATAAGATCCAGGAAAGCATCTTCCAGATTCCTCACTAAAAACTAGCATTCCTCAGAAATAGCGTGGCTGCACTGGCCACTATTTGAAGGCCTTTCGGGGACTGCACAGGAATTAAAAGCCTCACCTCTATCTCATAAAAGAATTTAAAGATAGGCTGAAAATTATTTATTTATTTTTAATATATTTTTATTGATTTCACAGAGGAGGGGAGAGGGAGAGATAGAAACATCAATGATGAGAATCATTGATTGGCTGCCTCCTGCACGCCCCCTACTGGGGATTGAGTGCGCAACCCAGGCATGTGCCCTTGATCAGAATCAATCAACCCAGGACCCTTCAGTCTGCAGGCCCACGTTCTACCCACTGAGCCAAACCAGCTAGGGCTGAAAATAATTTATAATCAAAAGATGCATACTGTCCTGGCCAGATTAGACCGTTAGCCAGAACACCAAAGGGTCTCAGGTTCCATTCCCGGTCAAGGGCACTACCTGGGTTGCATATTCGATCCCCAGTCCCAGTTGGGCACGTGTGGGAGGCAACCAACCAAAGTGTCTCTCTCACATAGCCGTTTCTCTCCCTCCCACTCTCTGAAAACCAAAGGAAAAAATCTCCTCAGGTGAGGATTAATGACAACAAAAAAGGTGCATACTCTCAAACTTTGAGTTATGTATGGTCTATACCAGTGGTCGGCAAAGTGCGGCTTGCAAGCCACATGCAGCTCACGAGCCGCGGTTTGCCGCTCTGTTGACTAATGAGTTTGCCGACCACTGATCAAGACTCTGGATTCCAATAATTACAGGCTGTTGTTAAGCCCCTATATCGCAGTGGTCGGCAAACTCATTAGTCAACAGAGAGGCAAACCGCAGCTCTCGAGCCTCATGTGGCTCTCGAGCCGCCGTTTGCCGACCACTGGTCTATACCATAAGATCCTAAAGCACAGCCCAAGAGCCACATTTGACTAATAGACCTATTATTTTAATCTAGATTTCTGACTTTCTTGAAAAATGGGAAGATCTGGCCAACCTGGGAACTTTGCTGGATTCCCCGTTTGGCTGGAGTGGAGAGGCAGCAGCACCCTTCGGATACAGGACACACTCCTGTTTCGTCTCCAAGCAATCAACCACCTTAGTCACCTTACCTGCCCACCCCTGTAGTTACCTGAAATTTTAACACCTGTTCTAGAGCAGAATAAAAGAAATATGGTCAGCTTCGTGGTGTGACCTGTGCTAGCGGGTAACAGATAAATAGCTTTATTAGAGAAAACTGGAAACATCTGTCCAACTCACCTGTGATTCTTTGCGTTGGCTGTCCCCAACTTCAATTGTATTTCCATTGATCTTCCAAATCACACCCAGCTCAAATTCTCCTTCCTAATGCATTCAGCAACTTTAGCTGATTGCTATTTCGGCCTCCTCTGAACAGCATTACTCACTGGAGTACTTTGCTTTGCATTTTTAGTCGACTAGTTTAAGTGCACAAAACCTAGAAAGCAGGGGCTGAGCCTTCTACCTCGCTGTATCCCCTTAGAGGGCAGAGGAGTCCAGCCGAGACAAAATATGTTCCAAGGACATTTGTCAAACACGTTGCTTACAGTATAACGAGGCAGTGCAGAAGTATGGCAGAGTCTAGGCTTGGGAATTCAATTTTTGACTACCGTTTACTGTGACCAAGGGCTTCAGTTTCCATCACAATGGGTTGTTATGACGACGCAGCCATAATGCAGATAAAGCATTTAGTAGTGTCCCCCCACTCCCCCAACACAGAAACTCCCGCTTATTCCTGAAGACCTGATTCAGGCATCCCTTCTTTGGCTCCTTTGTCCCGACTTCGCGGACTGGGCTCCCACCGTGCCCCACTCCGCACCCGCTGGGCCAGCTAATCGGCGCCCCCTCCCACTCCTCAGAGGGCGGCTAGCTCAGGGCTGAAATGAATGAGCGGTCAGGGGGTGAGAGGGAAGGGCCGGAGACCAAGTCGGTGTTTTGCAGAGAGGAAGGCCCGGAAGTGGAAAAGGATGCGCCAGGAGTCAGAGTCGGGAGCCCCTCCACCCACAAGTCTGCGTCCAGCCCACCACTCGGCGCCTCACCTCCACGCCCCACTCCCCCGAGCGGGCGGGCAGAAACGGCTTGTTGCCAACAGGAAGCCCCGCCCCCAGGAGCTACCCTCAGAAGCACCCGCGGGAGTCTATTAATTCTCCGTTGGGAATAGAATTCTGCCCAGGCTGCTCCGTGCCCGGCAGAAGCCACGGTTAGTGATACAGGGGTCTGTAAAGGTGTCAACTGGCTACCTATTTCCTTACTTGGTTGCAAAGCCTTCATAATGCCGCCGGCTGGGAAACTGCATTCATCACTGCTTGGATTCTTAATTTGGAGTAAGGACAGGGTGCTCATGTTGTCAACAATGTGCACCATTTTACCTAATCCTTTGAAAACCTGCATTTTAGATGAGCACTTTGTGGCACTCACCCAGCACCAGTGCATAAAACAAGAGTGAAGGAGGGCCTCGGGTGCTCCACAGAAGCCGAGGCTTCTCAGTGTGTCAGAACTTGAAGCAGTGGTCTAGATGCTACTGGCAAGTCACAGCAACTCTAGTCTAAAACTTTCATACAAAAAAAAAAAAAAATGCTGTTCACATCAGGAGGAAGGCAGTAAGACAGGTTCGAGGGGCAGTGTTCCCAACTAGCTTTTCACCTAGGCCTTCTTCACAATGAGCAATGATGCACCCCCAAATGCTGCTGTCTGCTGTAGAAACAAGAAAAACTATTCTTATGGCAGAAAATTGTTAGAAAGCCACAAAGTAGGGGTGTGGCCTCTACCAGACAGCACATGTCACCTGAACTTCCCTGAAACGGACCCACTGGAAACTAAGTAGTATCCCAAATTACCATGCACGAAACAAAGGCTCTTCATTTTAAGTTTTTAATGAAAGTTGTATATAAGATTACTTTATTCCTGCATCTTCTCAATTGTTTCTTCCTTGTATTTTCCCTTTTCCTTTCCTACTTGGCGAGATTTGGCTTTACGTTCAAGGATCTTTTTGCGGTCTTTGTCCAGCTTTAGTCTAGTGATAACCACCTGCAGAAAAATAAAGACACTTCTAAACAATACAGATCACATGGGAAGGACCAACATTCAATTGCATTTACCAAATCTAGGTAAACACCAAAACATAAAATGATGAACTCAAAAATGCCAAAAAAAGATTCTTCAGCTCCCAAATCAAACCCATTAAACCTTCACTAATGCTCTACCAACAGAGAAGAGGCAATGTGATGTCAGTGAATTTCCTCGTATCCTCTTCTGTGCTTTATTAGAAAACCTGCTTCTTTTTCTATTGCAAAATATACCATTCACTCCTCTCATCCTAGTTTTACAAGCTAACCAAATCTTACAGTTTTGTTTCTATACCAACTTTAGAGCCATAAGATTGGAAAGCCTGCACTCATGCTTCAACCTGCAAAACCTTCAATGAAGTCACAGTACAGATCTTACTTCAACTCATCACTAAAGACTGACTGTGGGGCCCCTGGATCCGGGTGAGCCTGGGCCCCAGGTCTGGGTGAGGCCGTGGGCCCCTGGATCCGGGTGAGCCTGGCCCTGGGTCCGGGTGAGGCCGTGGGCCCCTGGATCCGGGTGAGCCTGGGTCCCGGGTCCGGGTGAGGCCGTGGGCCCCTGGATCCGGGTGAGCCTGGGTCCCGGGTCCGGGTGAGGCCGTGGGCCCCTGGATCCGGGTGAGGCCACGCGACCCTGGGTCCGGATGAAGCTGAATCCTGGGTCTGGGCGAGGCCGTGTGCCCCTAGATCCGGGTGAGGCTGGATCCCGGGTCCGGGTGAGGCCGTGGGCCCCTGGATCTGGGTGAAGCCGTGCCCCTGGATCCGGCCGAGACCAAACCAGAGGGAGTCGGACCTGCATTACCACCATTTGTCCACCATCCAGAGCTGAGGGGTCAGTGCCGACATGTACTCATAAGGAACTGGTGAACATTGATATTGGGTCTCAAAAGAACTGTTGGACCAGAAAGAAACTCACTACAGACTGATTCATTTGCCTGTCAGCATAACTATTATTGCTCGTCGCACATTCAATTCTTATAAGTGTATCTCTAGTGACACATGATTTCGCTCATCTAGGGGAAATGATGAACAACATAGACTGATGAACAAGAACAGAACCAGAAACAAGGAGGCATCGATCGGACTATCGGGCCTCAGAGGGAGGATAGGGGAGGGTGGGGGGAGGGGGGAGAGATCAACCAAAGGTCTTGTGTGCATGCATATGAGCCTAACCAATGCTTAAGTTCAACAGAGGGTTGGGGCATCCATGGGGAGGGGTGTGGGATGGGAATGGGGGGATGAGGACAAATATGTGACACCTTAATCAATAAAGAAATTTAAAAAAAAAAGAAAAAAAAAAAGACTGACTGTGATAAATTTTAGTCTTATGAAGAAAGGTGAGGGAAGAGGGAAGAGAGCACTGAACTAGTTCTGGAAATATAGCATGGCGACCAAAAGAACATCTCTGCCATCACGGAACTTCTATTCTAGTATGGAGAGATGGAATGATGGAGAACAGGTGTGAAATCACGTAATCAGGTGAGGCGCTACTGATAGGGCTACATTTGAACAAGACACCAGTAAGAGAAGGGGTAAAAGTTATCTGGGTATAGAAGTGTCCCACAGATAACAGCAAGTACAAAGGTCCAGAGGCAGGAGAACTCAAGTTGTATAGGTGTGTATTTCTCAAACTTGAGTGTGTTTTAGAATCCACTGGAAGGCTTGTTAAAACAGCTCCCTGGGTCCCATCCCCAAATTGTCAGTAGAACGGAGAGAAGAATTTGCAATTCTATCAAGTTGCCAGGTCACCCTGCTAACCAGTGGATACACTCTGAACAACATGGTTGTAGGAACAGCAAGGCAAGTAGACACATGGAGTGGGAGATGACATGAAGTGGCTTGTGAGGGGTGATCAGATACGGTCTTATAGGTCACTTGATGGTTAACAAGCAGACAGGATTCTGTACAGAACATACAGCAGTCAACAGGTCTTATTGATCAATGTGGGGCATATAATAAAAAACTGACACTTTGGCCTGAGCAATTAGGAGCATAGAGCTGTTATACATGGTGATGGTGGCAAACCGTGAGGTTAAGGATAATATCAGGAGTTTGAACATGTCAGGTTTAGGTAACAATTAAGATACCCACGTTGAAAAATAGACTACTGGATTGGAGGTCTAGGTTGGAATCATTTGCAAGTGCAAAGACTGGAATAAGAGATGACTACAAAGGCACAAACTGAGGCACTATCATGACACTTATAATCCAGGGGTAAAGAACATGGCAAAGTGTTAATAGTGAATTGTAGGTGAAAGATATGCAGGTGTTTTACTGTATAGTCTTTTGACTTTTCCGCAGTGTAAAAATTAGATTTGTGGTTCCAACTTAAAATCTTACAAAATAGCCCTAGCTGATTTGGCTCAATGGATAGAGCATCTGCCTGCTGACTGAAAGGTCCCAGGTTTGATTCCGGGCAAGGGCACATGTCTGGGTGGCAGGCTCAATCCCCAGTGTGGGGCGAGCCGGTCAATGATTATCTCTCATCACTGATGTTTCTATCTTTCTCTCCCTCACCCTTCCTCTCTGAAATCAATAAAAATATATTTTATAAAACCTTACAAAATAAACCACTTCAGTATCTAAACACTCACTAGGTGCCATTACCTTAATATTATACGTAAAACTGCGAGAGAAGTTAGAGAGTAATATTGGAGAATTCGTATTGAAGTCCAGGACAGGTACCTGCTATGGGAATCAGATCACATTTTCCATCTCGGCTGAGATCATCACTCACTATTAATTTGATCTAGCTTTGAGCTTCAGGTGCCCTCCATTAGTAAAGGGCTCAATACCTCTTTGCAGGGTGGTAAAGCTGCCTTGCTGCTCACTCAATTGTTTAATGCACCAAAGCAAGCAGGGTACAAGCTCTATTTCATCAAAAAATTACCCCACTACCTAGATTTTAAGATCTGTTCATTGTTGTTATTGACCAAACAGGATACTAAGATTTTGAGGAAAAAGTACTTCAAATATACACATATAATGATGGTTAAAGACCTTGATTTCATAAACATTTTAAGTATTAGAATACTCAATTCACATCTAAAACCTATTTCTATGTGACTGTTCTATAAACAAGCACTCACATTTGCCAGCAATAGCTTTCATGCCATTCTCCCCTCTCAAGCATTCTCAAAAACACCTACCTTGCTGGGGTGAATGCCCACATGAACAGTTGTACCATTAGCTTTCTCCCGTTGCACTCGTTCAATGTAGATGACATATTTCTTCCTGTAAACCTGGACTACTTTGCCAATTTGCTGCCCTTTGTAATGTCCTCGAACAACCTGAGTGCAGATTCAAAAATAACAGAAATATATAGGTAAAAAAACAAGAATAACCTTGTAAATCAGGAAACTATGAATCTTGTAAACATCACTCTATCGGATCTATAGGACCTCTCCATTTTGATTTAGTTAATAGAAATGAGCTAATAATTCTATCTCTAGCTTTAATTAATCTGCAATTCACCCCCAGAGAAATCTACAGTGATGGACTGTGCACCCTTATAACTGATGGTTCACCAATAGTGGTGGGCTTGTTAAAAGCCCCTGGCTATTTGTAGCAAGTGGAAAACAAGGAAATTGTTATTCCATCACAAAGGGAGGAGTAGGAACACGTATATTAATTCACAACCCATTGAAGTGTCCAACCTAGTGCCAAAGGGTGGGCAGCAGCAAGTATTTAAGGAAACAAACCACTTCCTCCCCAAAGGTTAACTGACAGCTTGTCAGGAGGCAACCCAAAGTGCTTCTGGACAAATGCTCCAACTGCAGACTTTCTTGCATTAAGAAGAGATGCTGAAAGCAGAAGACTGACTCCCAAATCTAATGGCAATGTCTGCACCTGCCGATGGCTGTTCTCAATCCATACCACTTTTGGGGAATTAGTTCCATTTACTTAAACAGGTGCTAGCCTCATGAAATATTATTGCTGATATGCGAGCCATTTTAGAGACTGCTTAAAGCCTTGCTGCAGGTTACTGCTAAGAAAGAAACATAGAAATGTACACTTACATAGATTTGACACATTATTTTCTGGTAAACTCAATCACATAAAGCCATGGTTCTGTTAGAACTTGTATCTTAATTTTTAAAAATCATTAAATTTATTGGGGTGACATGTATCTGGATTTTGATTCAAAGATTGTTCACTGGTCCTCAAATGCCTCTTCAATGACCAAACATACCGAGAAAAAGATAAACCCAAATGTTTTAGTTCTGAACTATCTTTCTTGCTCTTCTGTTTAATCATGGCTGCATCTGATGCTTGGGTCAACTGACTTTCACCACAGAGTAAAACGCAGCATACTTTTGGTTTGTTTTCAGTCCCTGGCTCAACTTTTGCATCCTGTTCTGGAGCAACTGTCTCCGGTGTGTCCCTCTCAGAATGCAGTCCCTTTTCCAGGCCAAGTGACCCAAACACAGTACATACCTGAACTTCATCATCCTTTCGGATGGGCATGGACCGAACATTGTACTTCTGTCTCAGCTCTTTGGAAAGAGGAGACGACATAATCTTCCTTCGAATGTGGGAAGGTGCATTGAAATGCCTTTTACGGTTCTTGCTCCGGTCAGAAGTCACAAAGGGATTGAACTTCATTTTGACTAAATAAAAAGTTAAAAAGAAGGGGTAAATGACCAAAACCCCATTCACTTGCCAAACAAGTAACAGCAACAATTTCATCCTGAAAGTTTAGAATGCTCACAAAAACTGTCGTGTTAATTCCATCACAAACTACTTGAACTCAACGGCCCATCAACTGAAGCTTGAAATTCTCAATATTTTGCTTTACTGAAACAACTTCAACATTTCTTTGTGCAATAAAGTATTTTCCATTAGTAACACAATTGTTTTAGTTATTAAATTTCTTGTTTACATTCTCCAACTCCTTAAGTCCTGCCACACGTCTTTCATCTCTAATGAATTAGGGCAAAGCTGACTGACAACTCAGTTCTTCCAACATCACGTTTTAGAAAGACCAGCCAGCGTTTATCTTACACGGGCTTGAGTGTAAACACATTTAGCTCCCTCCAAAATTAATCAGGCCACCCATCCGGAACCTGGAAAATGCAGATCTTAGGTCCAAAATCCCTTCCAATGGGCGGGCGCGGTTTGAAAACTCTGTGGCTTTACTAAAAGTTATTTCGAGACCATTCTTTAGAAACTACACTGCCTAGACCTGACTCCAAATCCACAGGCCCTCTCCCCTCCAGCTCCCGTTTCCGAATCCCAAATCGTCTTCTCTTCCCTTCCCCAGCCTGGCGGCCCTGGAGCTAGTGGGAAAACAGGTCGAAACCATCATGGAGCCTCTCCCTGGCTGCTACTCGGCCGCTGAGCGAGTATTGGGGGTCCCGAAGTCAAGAGTCACCGCGCCCAACAACGGATGGCGGCGGATTACACGCGCTTTCCCGGCATATCCTCACCCGCTGGCGCTCCTACGATGGCCGCAACAGGGAAGAGACCCACACGCTGTTTCCGGTTCTGTAAGTTCACGAGAGCTCTCGCGAGACCGAGGTCTAGAGCAAGAGAGGAGCCGAGTTTGAACGGGAAGAGGAAACTAAGGGAAATTTGATGACTAGTGCCACCTCACGGCTAGGAGGGGAACTGCGAAGGACTACAAAACTCCCTTTTCAAGGTCCTGGTTCCTTTTTTCGGAGCTCTGGGTTCAGCAGCTGCGTCCTCTGGGAAGGATCGTTCCCCGGCGAGTGGCGGGGACTTACAGGGGCGGACTGCCCCCGTGGCTGCTGAGAAAACGAGCGGCCCCAGGAGACTCCTGTCCCTTCGCTCCTGAGCGCCAGGACAGGGGACACGCCACTATTCCGGAAAGGACTGGTGCTATCTTTGACCACCAGGTGGCGCTGGGACCCTAGCTGGCCGGTCACCTCGGTTACCTGGCCACACCGTCCCCGCCGCAGCCAAAGGCGTGGGCGTGTGGAGTGCGCGGGTCCTTTAACAAGCCCGGTGCGGACGCCTTCGGCCGCCCACACCCCACGGCGGGTGCTGAAGGTGCCTCCCGGGCCGCCCCAGATTTCCTCCGGGCGGGCGAGGGGCGAGGGGCCTTCCGAGGACTGGGGCCACCGATCAGTTTCCCACTCCGCTCAGCTGGTCAGAGCCAACGTTTGTAACAAGCCTGCAGGTGATGCAGGTGATGCCCTCCACCACACTTCGAAGGAGCCTGGTGTGCGGACGCCTTTCCTTTCTGCATTTTACCTCCTGTCAGTCAGTTCAGGATCCGGTGGAAGCAGGGCGGGGAGGGGGCCCAGGGGTGCGCTCTTTAACATTGGTAAAGCGGGACACCATTGACCGGGGGGGGGGGGGGGGGGGGGGGTTCTTTTTTTTTATAATATATTTTATTCATTTTTTACAGAGAGGAAGAGAGAGGGATAGAGAGTTAGAAACATCGATGAGAGAGAAACATCCATCAGCTGCCTCTTGCACACCTCCCACTGGGGATGTGCCCGCAACCAAGGTACATGCCCTTGACCAGAATCGAACCTGGGACCCTTGAGTCCGCAGGCGGACGCTCTATCCACTGAGCAAAACCGGTTTCTGGGCGGGGGAGGGGGGGGCGGTTCTTGATTAAAAATTTGGTATATATTGTAATCGCTTTTGGTTTTTTTAATAAAAGGAAATTCACTTCTTAGATCATCGTTGAATTTGCATCCTCTTTTCTTACTCATTATGTTAAAAATCTAAAAAAAATAATTTAAAATTATATTATAAATTATAATATACATATTGCTTAAAAACACAGTAAGTAGGTACATAATTACATGAACATATTTTATTGTTAGTTTGTAAATTAAATTAATTTTATTGTTATAAAGTAACTATATTTTAAAAATTATTTTAATCCTATATTTCTTTCTAAATAATAACAATACTAACTTGTATTATTTTTCCTCTGAATTTGCCGTAACGTAAGTCGTAAGTGTCACTTTCAAGGCCAGCGCTAGACTTTTTGCCGCCACTATAAAGTATAAATAATATGAGTACTGTCTGCTAAATTCAAGAAAATTTATTATGAAATAAATAAATAAATTACCTAAATTATCTGAATAGCTGATTTGTAATGACATCACTTGTTTAACTAGCTTACTAGCACGCAGTACGATGTGTATCGTCTGAGAGACAGTTACAAAATGTTTTCGTCGTTGCCAATCCCCAAAAATGCCATTGTTCATTAAGTCCAAACAATGGTGGTCGAATTCTAACAACTGATCAACAATGCGAACTTTGATAAGCAGTTCTCGATAATCAGTTCTCAACAATTTATTTGTTATTAAAGTTTAACATTATAAAATTAACAAAAATAATATAAAACTCATATCCTGGCTAAATAGCCACATGGCCTCCGAAAACCCTATATTCCCTTCCCGTTCTCCCGCCGTTCCCTAGCTTGTCGTGCATTCTTTCCAAAAATCGGGACTTTTTTAAAACGCCGCGGGACGCGGGACAAATTGTTAAAAATCGGGGCTGTCCCACCAAAAGCGGGACGTCTGGTCACCTTATCCTAGAGGCTGACAAATTGCAGTGTGGAGCCAAAGTCAGCCCCGCCGCGCACCTGCAGGGGCTCGGATTCTTTTGAATGAACAATACAGGTGTTGCACTGAGGGGAGGCGGATTTTTTTCCTATTATATAAGACGTAGCGAGCTTGCTGAGTGCTGGGGCCATTTTTTTTTTTACTCCCTTTACATTTTTAGGTCCTTTAATACACTAAGTACCCTTGTGATGCTGGTATTGTTGTCCCCATTTTACAGATGGGAACACTAAGCCACAGAAAATTGAGAGGAACTTGTGCAAGGTTATACAGAACCCATAGGTTATAGATAAACCCACCCCCTTCTGGTAGCTATATATAGTCCCAATTGTGGGAACCCATTAGGTGAGTCAAAAAGTGAGGAGCCATATACTTGAGGGCCCAGAGTAGTCAATAAAGGACATGTGTGTTCATGATTTAAAATAGTCGCAGATTTTACTAATAATTTAAAAATTCAGCGAGAGTTACTCTGCGATTCATTTCAACAAATGTTTATGGAGCATCTTTCACGGGCCAGCCTCGAACTGGACACTGGAGCTACACAAGGACATTAGCCAAAGTGTCTGCCTGCAGGAAGCTCAGGTCTAAGCAGAGAGATAAGCAATGAAATCAGCAACCCCAGGATCCCAGGAGAAGTGCGGGCTGAGCGCCGGGGCCCTGGGTGTCCTTGGTGCTTCTGCGCTTGTGCTTCGGGTCGGAAGGGGGCGCTGCGATCAGGGAAGGCTTCTGGGGTGAGGTCATCCTTGACTGAGGTTTGAAGAATGTAACATGAGCTCCACGAGGCAGTGGGACCGGCTTGAGGGAAGGCATGGAGGTGTGAGGCAGCATGACACATGGTCTCTGCGCCAGGCGCTGGGGTGAGAGGCGTTCAGGGGGAAGCCGCAGGGCTCTGGGTCCAGCTGAGTGCGATTTGGGTGCTGAGCCACGGGGACTCCCTTCTTCGTTTTCACGGTCTCGCCCCTTCTCTTCTTATTGTCCTTACTAGTTTCCTGAACTCTCTCCTCTCCGGGTCTCCCCAACATCTTCCTCCCTTCTCACAAAGCCCTCCGTGTTCCTTCAGCACCCCATCATTTCTGCCCCAGGAGGTCACCCGTCCCTCTCGGGCTCCCTTATCTCCCCCCTTCGTCCAATCCTGAGTCATCAAAATTAAACCTCCAGCCCAGCATTTGGACACCATAACCGCTTTGTACAGCGGGAAGATGACCAGGGTACACATGGTACACACAGACGCAGATTACCGGTGGCCTGGTTATCGCCCCTGTTTATCGTCACGAGTGTCTGTGGGGTGTTTGGGCTCTCCCCTGCGTGATCCTCTGGCCGCCTCGCCTGGCTACCTGCTCTTTCCCTCTCCCGTACATTCCTCTTACATAATTTGAAAGGTCCTTCCAAACTGGCTCTTTCTTCTTCTTCTTTTTTTATTTTTCTTAAATAGGGGAGAGCGGGAACGCAGTCCCCCACTACCACGAATTATGCAGCCGGGTTTCCCACATTTGGGGAAACCGCAGGGGTCAGCACATGCGAGTGCCAGGGATAAGCCTTGCCCTGGGAAAGCCACCTTCTGATCATGTATCTCCCCTGCCAGGTCAGTATTGAAACTGGCTTTTTTGGGTCATGTTGGAGCTGGTCTTTATGAAGCTCCAAGGCACACCAAAGCAGGAGTTATCCAGATTCCAAGCCTACATCCCTGGACTAAACCCTTTTTTCCAGACACCAAAAGCATCACATGTATTTGTTCCTTCATTCGTTTGTTCATTCATTCACCCATGCATTCTTCAAATACGTATCCAGCGTTTATTCTTTCCTAAATTGTATGCCAAGCATTCGGTGTGATCTTACCAAGGTGGAGAGGACCTAGCCTCTCCTTAAGGAGCACCTTGTCCAGGAGGAGAAGGACTTGGCCGCAAATGCACATGATAAAGAATCCTGGGAAGATGATGGGATGCAGTCAGTTCTCACTGAGCGAGGGGGTTGGGGAGTCTTCACAGGTAACCCTGGGACTCTTTCTGGAGCTTTCCAGGGAGAGGGAGCGGCGTGAGCAAAGGCCCGGCCGGGGGCCTGCACCAGCACTGCTCGCTGGAACTGCAAACAGTTCGTGTTGGGAATTAGTTGTGTTAGTTTGTACTGGGTTAGAAGAGGATAAAGGGAGGTGAGGACTTTGAGGATGGGGCAAGGTTGCTTGTTTTGTGCCCCCTCCCCAGAAAGGACATTTGGACTGATGAGGTGGTGAGAGGGAGAAGTGGAAAGAGTAGCAGAGCTGTCTGTCATCGGCGGGCTTCGCTGAGGGGAGAGGTCGTAAGACTCTTTGAAGGCGCAGAGGTCTCTAATGGGCGTGCCCAGACTCCTGGCCACCCTGGCCCAGACCCATGGCTCCTTTACTCGGCAGTCCTAGACTGTGCAAGTATATATCCGCGTAAAGTTTATTATGACATGTTAAGCAAAAATTTTAACTTCCACCGCTGAAAGTTGTTTTCTTCTTTGTTTGTCTTTAAAAAGGAATTTATTGGGGCATTGCTAACAAGAAAAATCAGGTTGTGGGCATGAAGTCTAAACCACCAGCAGCAGTGCCAGGTGGGAAAGCCAACATGTCCACAGCCCTGGAGTTGATTTACTTTTTTTGTTGTTGTTGTTAATCCTCATCCGAGAATATTTTTGATTTTTAGAGAGAGTGGAAGAGAGAGGAAAAGACAGAGAGAAATACATTGATTGGTTGCCTCCTGCACGCGCCCTGACCAGGGCCTGGGCCGGGGAGGAGCCTGCAACCTACGTATGTGCCCTTGACCAGATTCGAACACGGGACCCTTTGGTCCGCAGGCCGACGCTCTATCCACTGAGCCAAACCGGCCAGGGCTGATGCTTTCTTTAAAACATCAGGTGGGGCCCGGCTGGCATGGCTCAGTGGCTGGTTGAGCGTAGACCTATGAACCAGGAGATCACAGTTTGATTCCCAGTCAGGGCATATGCCTGGTTAGTGGGCTCGATCCCCAGTGTGGGATCCCTAGGGGGCAGCCGATCTATGATTCTCATCATTGATGTTTCTACCTCTCTCTCCCTCTTTGTTCCTCTCTGAAAGCAGTAAAAATATATTTAAAAAAAAAAACACACACACACACACAACACAATCCATCAGGTAGGGCCCAGCCGCTGTGGCTCTGTGGTTGAGCATCGACCTATGAACAAGGAGGTCACGGTTCGATTCCCAGTCAGGGCTCATGCCCAGGTTGCAGGCTCGATCCCCAGTGTGGGGCGTGCAGGAGGCAGCCAATCAGTGATTCTCATCACTGATGTTTCTATCTCTCCTTCTCTCTTTCCCTCTGAAATCAATAAAAATATATTGAAAAATTAATAAATAAAGAAAATTGTATTAAAAAAATAAAACATCAGGTAGGGGGGAGAAAGATGTAAGTTGTTTGAAAGAATTTACATTGGCTACAGATAAGATCGGTGGAACAAGGTGAAGGATGGGCAACAGTCTGAAAAGTTCATGTGTGAGCAAGAATGGAGGCCCTGGGTGCAGCGGCGCCGGCAGAAATAGCCACCTGGAGGTTAATTCAAAGTTCCAACACCAACATGCACTCAGGAATATAAGCGTTCTTGTTGCTTTGCCCTGCCGTTGTTAACTGATCAACCCCTTCTTGTCTCTACCTTCCACCCTGTTGTAATTTAATTTAGGACATCTCAGAATTGTCTCCTTATCAAATGGGAGGTGGCTGTGGTGTGTGTGTGTGTGTGTGTGTGTGTGTAGGGCAGGCAGGGAAGAGTAAGAGTCTACCTTCAGCCGCAGGCCTCCACCCATCTGTCTGTCTTTCCATCTAATGGTATTTTCCTGTAGTCCCGACCCCAGGGAGGTTGCTTAAAGCAAAAGGTTTTATTTGAGGAAGGGAAGGAAGGGTAGAGAAGAATAAAAACAAGCACATTAAATGATGGGGCCCAAAGAAATCCATAGGAACTTAGGAACGCTGAGACTATTCACCTTTTTACCTCGTTCCTGGGGTGCCTGGTAAGCATAAGGTGTCACACCTCGAACCAGACAAACCAGCCCCACGGAGCCAGCAGCTCGCACTCTGGAACCGAAGCGCAAGCCGTGTGGCAGCTCTCGGTCTGGGGCCGGCTCCTCACCAGGCTGTGGGTGTGTACACTGCAGATGTCTGTGGCCTCTACTATAATTTTTCAATTGGATTTTCGATTAAGTAATATGTTTACTTGGTTCAAAAATCAGAAAGTGTTAAAGGAAAAATTTCCCCTCTCATTTCACCATTTCCTCTAACCCTTCCACCATTCATCACATAGTTTTTTTTGTGTATTTTCCTAATTTCTTTATGCATGAATCAGCAAGTAGGAATGGAAGTTCTCATTTCCCCACTTCCTACACACACTGTGGTACCTGATGCCAGTGTTGCACACCTGGCTTTTTCCCGTCGGCCATTGTATCCTGGAGGCTTTTCATGTCCGTTCATAGACGTCTCCCTTGTTCTTTTTAAGTTTTACAGCCAGTCCCAGTGACTGGCACGGAGGCTTCCCCAGTGCTGTGTTATTGTGACCGACACTGCAATCACAGAACAGCGTGCATATGTCACCGCCGTATATGCACGTATGTCTGTAGCATACATTTCTCGATCAGGAATTGCTGGGCCAACCTGGAAATTTTGATCGATAATGTCAAACTCCCCACCCTAGGGGTTTATCAGTATGCGTGCCCACCACCTCAGCTGCTTCTCCTCGGCGTGGTCAGCGGAGTGGGCTTTGAGACTTCAGGCTTTGACAAGCGAATAGGTGAGACCGTTCATAATTCTCTATGCCGGAGAACTTTAATTGGCATCTCCTTCACAAGTGTGGCCGAATAAATGTGTAAGAGCCATTTGCATGTGTGTTTTCAGATTGTCTTTTCCACCCAAAGTGAATGATCTTAAAAGTCCAAGCTCGGAGCGTCCCACCTGCATTTGCAATGTCTCTGGAATCTTTGAGAAAATAGATACCTTTATTTTAAAAATAGCTTTGGACATTCTTTGAACATAAGAGAAGTGCCATCTACAAGCCACTGCTGGACAGTGTAGTATGAGAACACTACAGGTATTTTGAAATTAATTTTTGACAAACAACAGACTCCAAAATGAGGTCCCCAGAAATTCATGACAATGTTGAAAGCAGCCTGGCTGAGGTTAAAACAGACTCGTTAGAGTCTCTTTTTAAAATTTGACGTTTGTATTCCTGTAATAAATATTTCCCCCATGAATCCAACTGTATTCCCCCAATAGCACCTACCGGTGTGCTCTTCTCTGGCCTTGAAAAGAGCATAAAGAAGTCCACACGTGCCCTGACCGGTTTGGCTCAGTGGACAGAGTGTCGGCCTGGGGACGCAGGGGTCCTGGGTTCGATTCCGGTCAGGGGCATGTACCTTGGTTGCGGGCACACACCCAGTGGGGAGTGTGCAGGAGGCAGCTGATGGATGTTTCTCTCTTATCGATGTTTCTAACTCTCTCTTCCTCTCTGTCAATAATAATAAAAAAAAGAAATCCACACTTGCTTTAAGTCAAGCCTCCCTGTGTCCCGAATGTTCCCTATCGCTTGGGTCCCGCTCCCTGATGGGTCCCAGAGAACCACCACTATTGGGGACCCGGTAAGAGGCAGCGTGCTATTTCTTTGCCCACAGGTAGCAGCCTGCCCAGAGAGGTATAGGTTGTGGAGGGCTCAGCTGTTGGCACACCTGGATGCAAACAACCACCAGTTTGAGGAAGTAGCTGGAGGTTGTTTTTGTTTTAGCCCTACGATTAATGTAAGACTAAAGCCCAATGACTTATGGGCCTTAGTAAACACAAAAGAGTTGTTCCCGAATGGCTTGCTCCCCAGTGGTCCTCATCAGGGATCCCCCAGTGCAGTCCAGGGTGTGGTCCCCAGGTGACGAGGCCTTGCCCAGCGGCTGACAGCACCTGGGTTTCAGGATTCGTCCAGAGGGTAGTGTCCCTGACAAGCAACGTCTGCTTCCTTCCCCACCCTTCCCTACCCAGCCCAGCCTGGGAATCCACCTCGCAAACTGGCCCAGCTGGTGTGGCCTCTAATGAGTGGCTGGTTCATGAGGAGGAGGCCTTGGGCTGGGAGAGGTGGGAGCCCCAGGGGTTAATTTGCCCACATAGTTCGTAGTTGATTCAAGTCTCGGCCATTAGGCTTCTGTACTCCCTGTCTTCCTGTCCATCCTGGACAACCCAAGGCTCAAAATGTGGACCATTCCTTGGGTCTGGGAGGCTTGGGGCGCACTCCGGCTGTGTGTGCGGGCCGTTCTGCGGGCCTCGGCCTCTGTCAGCAAACCCCTGTTTCCCAATGTGGGCCCTGCTCCCAGGAAGACCTTGGTCTGTTACTTCCCCCGGAAGCCCTGGGCCCCAGCCTCTGAGATCGGCTACTTCCTCGGGGAGGTCACCTTCCAGGCTGGCGGTTTTGGGGTGGGGGTGGGGGTGGGGGAAGGTGCACAGCGGTCCGGCTGTGAGGGTCAGGGGTGGGCACTGAGATTCTGGGGAGCACGTGTGCTTTGGGCCCCTTCTGTTTGTGAGAACAAACCAGAGAATCCTGGGTGGGAGTTCTGGCCTGGCGGGTCCTGCCATCAGCCCCCATCCAGCGGAGTTCCTTGTCCCCGCGAGGGAGCCCACCTCGCTCCAGGGAGCCACCGGGCAGGTGAGATCTGCACCTCAGGGCTGGCTCCCCCTTGGGAGGGGCGGCACCCATCCCCCCTGGCTCAGGCCCAGCCCAGAGGAGGAGGAGGCACCTGCGGAGGCTGCTCGGGCTGTTTCTGCGCGAGGCTCCCATCGCCCTTTGACCCTGGCCCCGAACCTGCAGTTTCCATTTCAGTCCAGAGCTCAGGTGCTCAGCTCAGCTCTGGCCTCCCAGGTCACCAGCCCGGCTTCCCTGTCACGCCGAACCCCCTGGGAGCAAGGAGCTGGAGGCCAGGCGATGCCACCACACTTCCAGGGAGCACCATCCTCATGCCCTCTCTCTGCTCCAGGTCTCCCCTCTGCCCACAGCACCGCAGGGCCTGCGTCTGCACTGGGCCCTCGGCCCCTCCCAGGCGTGGCCAGCGGGGGGGTGGGGTGGGGTGGATGGGGCGGCTTCCAGAGGAGGGCCTCGCTGGGTGGCCCTGCAGGTGCCCCCACTCACGCCTGCTTCCTCACCAGCAGCACCCAGGGCAGGATGGCAGCGACCACCGCCACCACGGCGATGAGGGTGATGAGCAGCAGGGCCCGGGAGCGGCAGCAGAAGGAGCGGCTGGAGCTGGGCGCGGGGGACGCCTCGGAGAGCTCGGCCAGGCTGCGCCGCGGCAGCACGCTGTCCTGCTCCCCCAGGGGCATCCCGTGGCGGCTGATGATGAAGATCTGCGGCTCCCGGGGCAGGCTGGACAGCAAGTCCAAGGGGAGCTGGGGACTCGGACTCGGGGCTGCTCTCCAGACGGGCTGGGCGGCGGCCGTGGGGCCGGTGTGGCCCCGGGCGTGGGCGGCCGGCGGCCCCGGGGGCAGGCCCGCGGGCACAGCCAGGGTCTGGGAGCTGCGGTCCAGCATGGAGGGCCAGCGGGAGCTCTTCTTGCTGAGGAAGGTGACGTAGCGGCAGATGGGGCAGACGATGGTCCTCTGCACCTGCCCGTCCACGCGGGTGGAGAGGAGGTACTTGACCAGACAGTCATGGCAGAACACGTGGCCGCAGCTCAGCGTCCGGCTGGCGCCCTCCAGGTCCCGGAACTTCTCGTAGCACACGGGGCACTCGCTGCCCGAGCTGTCCTTGCTCTCCCCTTCGGACATGGCCGCCCGGGAGGCCGGGCCTCCGCTGCGGGCGGGAAAAGCCGTGAGCGTCAGTGCCATTGCCCCCGCCCCCCCTGATTCCCCCCCTTTCCTTTCTCCTTGCCCCCCCCCCCCCCCTCTTCCGCGCTCCTCCTCATGGCCTACCTGAATCCAACCGAGACCTAGAGCTAAGACCCTTGGGAAGAGACGAGGGGGCGCTTCTGGAAGGGGTGCTGGGAGGCCGATGAGGAGAGGTCCCGGCCCAGCCACCCTGGACTCCGGAGGGAGGCGGGCAGCGTCCCTGGCCCCGCACCTCTCACATGACACGCACACAGGGTGAGGTCACCGCACCTCTTCCTGGCTCCTCCCAGGAAGTGAAGGCAGAAGGCCCAGGCCCCCGGGGAAGCGGGTGGCTGAGTGGCTGCTCCCCCAGCCTCAGTGCAGGCCCCAGTGCGGGCCTGCGCCCCGAGGGGCTGTTTCCCAGAAAAGCCTCCGCTGCCCCTCAGTGTCCTGCCCAGCGCCGCCGGGTCCGCTGGTCTGGGTCCAGCCCGGGGCCGCATGCCTCGGTGCCGCGTGCGGCTGTTTTGCAGATAAAGCGCGGAACTTACACAGCCACACGCCTGCTGGCGCTCTGCGCGGCCACGTCAGGGGGCCGTGGGCTCATCCTCCACCTGCCACAGCTCAGCCATTCTTCAGATCCCTGGAGGGCGGCCTCGGAGCCTTCGGGTGCACCTCAGCGAAGGCAGAGGTCCGTCCGGCGAGAATGTCTGGTCTTGTGAAGGTGGCCAGGAGCCCTGGGAGCCACGCCTGGGGGGAAAGGACAGGAGTGCTCCAGTGGCATGGAACGGTTTCACATCAAAGGTACGGAGTCACCACGAAGTTACAATGTGGGTTTTAAAATGTTCTCAGGGTGGGCCGGTGTGGCTCAGGGGTTGAGTGTTGATCTAAGAACCAGGAGGTCACGGTTCAATTTCTAGTCAGGGCACATGCCCAGGTTGTGGGCTCGATCCCCAGTAGGGGGTGTGCAGAAGATCAGTGATTCTATCTCATCATTGATGTTTCTATCTTTCTCTCTCTCCCCCTGCCTCTCTGAAATCAATAAAAATACGTTTTTAAAAAAGTCCCCAGTATCACAACTGTGTGGTCTAAACTCACCCAGAACAGCCTCGTTAGGGGAACCGTGATCACCTGTTATCTGCACGGGTCTATCCTTTCGTCAGTGACATTAGACCCCATCCATCGACCCAATTACTCAACAAATACTTATTGAACGCCTGCTGCTGGCTAGGTGTTGAGCCAGGCCCTGAAGATAAGCAGAGACCAAGAAAGTCCTCTGTAAAACTTTAGAGCCTAATGGACATTTATCAATTTTCTTGGAAAAAAAATATATTTTTTTTAAAAAGGAGGAATGATGCTCAATAGCTTAAGTTGTTTGGGTAACAGAGTTAGGCATCACGATAGGCAAGAGAATTAAAGCAGAGAGATGAGAGAATGCTAGGAGAAGAGAGGACTTCTGAGGTTATTTAGTTAAATCTAGTTTGTGGGGGTTTGTTTGTTTGTTTGTTTTTAGAAAGAGTGGATGGGGTGGGGGGAGAGAGACATTGATTGGTTGCCTCCCACAACTGCTGCCAGAGATTGAGCCTGCAACCGAGGTACATGCTCTTGACTGGAATCGAACCCAGGACCCTTCAGCCTGAGGGCCGATGCTCTAACCCCTGAACCAAACCGGCCATTAGCCGTGTCAGGAAGCACTATCCTCCTTGGGATCAGCAGCGGCGGGAAAAGAGGCTCTTCCGTGTGAGTTTGTGAAAAAGTAAAAGGGATTCATTTACAGGATGCGAAGGACAGCCCGTTCTCACTGGCCTCTCTGGGCATCCTTCCTCCTGCCTGCGCTGCGGGAGAGGCGTGCCGTTCAGCCTGGATGCCGCCGCCTCCCACCTCCTCACCTCCTTTCTCAGCCTCTCTCGGCCTCTCCCTCCTGGGTCCCTCCCCTTCTCTTCACTTCACTTCGCACTTGATCCCGGAGTTCCTCTCAGGGGCCTGGATGTCTTGGGTGCCGGGGTGGGGAGAGGGCAGCAGGAGAGATGCAGGGACACGCTCTGGTTTGGGCACAAGCTCGCCAGACAGCAATGCCAGGCGTTCTCCGCCACCGGCACTCCCAGCGGCGCTTCGGGCACCTGCGGGAGGGGAGGCTGGGAGCCTCCCGGGCGAGGTGGGCCCACAGCGGAGCTAATAATAAATAATTACAGCAGCGACTGTTTGTTGACACGAGTTGCGCGCTTGGCATTTTGCATTCCTTCCTCATTTGATCCTGACGGCTGGGAGGTAGGCATTATCTCCATTTCACAGATGAGGGAACGAGGAGGCTCGGGGCTGAGGGTCAGGAGCTTGTTCCAAGTCACACTGCCAGCCCAGGGCAGCCCCAGGGTCGGCAGCCCCTGCGGTGCCGCTGCCCCCAGCAAGGGCCGGTGTGCCTCCGTGGGGGCATTCCAGACCGTGGTCCAGGGAGTAGATGAAGAATCGGGAGCAAGATGGCAGAGTAGGATGGCCCAGCCCTCAGACCTCTACAGAAACACTGATTTAACAAGTATCCAGGGATGAAAGCCCCTCGCAAGAGCTCCCCAATCCGGTTGGATGCAGTAGATATGTACAGTTTTGTTGTATGTCAATCAGACCTCACTCAGTAAAGTGGTTTTAAAAAACGAATAGATGAAGACGCATCAGTGGGAAGGTGACTGCCTAAACTTCCCTTCTCCGATGGACTCTGAACAGCTGCCACTCCAGCGCCCTGGGAGGCAGGGGAGGGCAGGGCCGGCCCAGGGGAGCTGGCCTCATGAAGCCCCCGTGGCCAGCTTCACCCACAGCAGCCGCCCATTGTGAGGACTGGTTGGGGTGTCATCAGCCCCGGACCCCCTCCTCTCCACCTTGGACAGTGAGCCTGTGAGGCAGAGCCCTAGAGTTTCAGCTATGACCACTTCTCATCCCAAGATACTGTACACACACACACACACACACACACACACACTCCCACACCCTGCATCACTCCAGTTCAGTCCGGAACCTTGCCAACCTCCGCCTGGATCCTGTTCCCACCTGCCCCCGCCTCCCCCCCCCCTCCCCCCCGCCCTGGACTGGGTCCCCAGACTCACTGTGGCTGAGGCCAGGAGGAGCAGCAGCCACCTCTCCGCCCGCCCGGGGCCTCTTTAGGGCAGATCCAGCGCCCAGAGGTGCTAGGCAGGCAGCACGTCCTCCTGCTGCTGTCAGTGTGACAGCTGCCGCCGCCGAGGCATTCCTGATGACTGACAGGCCGGGAGGACAGCGCCAGGAAGTGAATGTCACCCAACCCGTTTGAGGCCAGGAGGCTCTTGGCATTGCCCAGGGGGTTGGCAGCTGCTGGAGTCACGTGATCTAGAAGCTGCGAGGAGAGGAGCCCCTAGTTGAGGAGGAGCTGGGGATGGGAGCTCCGGACAGGCAGAGGCTCTCCCAGGAGGCAGAGACCCAAGACCTTTGAGGCTCCCCACAGATGGGTCTTCCCAGCCCAACAATAAGCCAGTCTTGTTCACAATCTTCCACTCTCCTGGACTCATTTCAGCAGTCCTCCCCCCACCCCCCACCATGCCCAGGGTGAAGGGGTCAGATCAACCTCAGGAAGGCTATGATACGCAAAGTCATCCCATATAATAAAAGGCTAATATGCAAATAAACCAAATGGTGGAACAACCAGAACAACCAAACAACCGAACAACTGGTCCACTATGACGTGCGCTGACCACCAGGGGGCGTGCGTGGAACATGGCAGGTGTTGGCCGTGGTGGGATGGTGGAGCAGGTGAGTGGGGGCGCCAGACCAAGGTGGGGCGCCGGTCGCTGTCATGAGGGCGAGCCTCTGGTGGTTACTGAAAATTCTTTGCTCCCGTGCGCCTCGGTCCCGCCTGGCACTTGCACTTGCTGTCGGCGCCGGAGCCACAGCCGCAGCTCACACCTGCTGCCAGTGCCCGGTGCCGGTCCAATCACTCGGTGCCATCAGCAGGTGCAAGTGGCGGCTACGGACCCTGATCTCCCCTGAGGGCTTCTCTACCTCTCCCTGCTCCTGAGGGGCAATTGGGGCAGCAGCTGCCGCTCCCACCTGCTCACACCCGCTGCTGGCGCCAGCCCCAATGCAGGCAGATAGGGGTCATAGTGGGAGGGGCCAGATGGGGGCACGGAGGATGGGCCGAGACCCACAGTTCCTTTCAAGGTGCACAAATTCGTGCACTGGGCTCCTAGTATACAAATATTTGGGTGATGTAATTGCCATTCATCAAACGCTGAAGAGGCTAAGAGCTTCAAAAGACCAGACACCACTGAGATAAAGAATGAGGCAGAGCTTTGCACAGTAGCAGTACCGTGGCCAATGAGGTTTATCCAAGGTGCAATTATTGCTAATTGAAAACTTTTCCCAATACTCCACCGTGATGACTTGAAATACAGTCAGCACTGGCAATTTTTGATGGTCTCTAGGGAGACTGAAGAAAAAAAAAAGAATGAGGCAGAGCCTGACCGGTGGGCTCAGTGGTTGAGCATTCTGGTCAAGGCACATGCCTGGGTTTTGGGCTCGTCCCTAGTGTGGGGAGTGCAGGAGGCAGCTGATCAATGATTCTCATCACTGATGTTTCTATCTCTCTCTTCCTCTCCCTTCCTCTTTAAAATCAATAAAAATATATTTTACACACACACAAAAAAAACAAACAAACCCAAAATTATTTTTTAAAAAAAGAATGAGACCAACGAATTAGAAACGCACTGTTGCATGGGAAGAAGTCCCTGGTGTCATGTGAAAAAGAAGTTTCAGAACTGTCTGCATAATATGATTCTATTTATAGAAATGGTAATAACATGATCCTTTTTATAGAGAAAAATCTGGAAGAAGACGCATTAAACTTGATACTAGCTATCTCTAAAAGGATGTTCTAACTCAGTGGTCGGCAAACTCATTAGTCAACAGAACCAAATATCAACAGTACAACGATTGAAATTTCTTTTGAGAGCCAAATTTTTTAAACTTAAACTACATAGGTAGGAACATTGTTATTAACTTAATTAGGGTACTCCTAAGCTAGCCTTTGCTAAAAACTCAAGGGGCCAAAGAGCCGCATGTGGCTCGCAAGCTATGGTTTGCCGACCACTGTTCTAACTTAAACATTCCTGTGACATTTGAATTTTCACCCTTTCATGATCAGAAAAAAAAAAAAATCAAGAATAAGGCAGGAGCGAAGCCAGGCAGGCTGGAAACCATTTTGGGGGATTCTCTCCCAGTCCTCTGGGCACTGGGGTCCAAGTCATTAAGACATTGGTTTTCTGCCCTGCAGGTGTGGCTCAGTGGTTGAGCGTCGACCTGTGAACCAGGAGGTCATTGATTTCCCCATTAGGGCACATGTCAGGGTGGCGGGCTCAATCCCCAGTGTGGGGCACGTAGGAGGCAGCCGATCAATGATTCTCTTTCATCATTGATATTTCTCTCTCTCTCTCCCTCTTCCTCTCTGAAATCAATGAAATAAATTGAAGTTGATTTTCTTTTGGAAAAAAAAAGAAAAGAAAAAAGGAGGTTCCTGGATCCAAGGCACAGCCAAGTATGAGTGACCCCGCAGGGTGACCCAGGATGGCCCGTCCCCCACCCGGCCTACCATGCTGCCTGGAGGCTGGTAGGGAGGACAGTCGGGGCAGAGCACTCAGCCACCTCGCTCAGGACATGGAGATGGCCGGGTACCAACTGCTGTGACAGTCTCTCATGTTCTTTTCCCAGGAGCTGAATCGGAGAGGTCCCAGACCATCCTCGATTTAGCAAAGAGAAATGCAGGCTGCCCGGGAAAATTTGTATTTCAGATAAACAACAAATAACTTTTAGTATAAGTATGCTCAGTGGAATATCTGGGACGTAATCATACTAAAATATTATTCGTTGTTTTAGCTAAAACTCAGATTTCACTGGGCGTCCTGTGTTATTTTGCAACTCTAGGCCCAGGGAACTCCCAACTTTCTCTCCTTCCATCAGCACCATGCCCCCTTGACGGCCTGGCTCACGACTCTGCCTAGGGCTTCCTGGGGGCCCCTGAAAAGGAGTCCCAGACACTCAGCGTCAATGCCCGTGTGCCCCTGGGTAGGGGACTGAGCCAGGTGGACTGTCTTCAGACTCAGACTAATGTGATGTGATTATGGAGTCATAGGGAATTCCTGAGGCTCCCACATCTTTTCCACCAGCCTGCCATGAAGCTTAACTTCGAAGATTACCTTGAATATATAAATACGTATTATCACAGTCTGTCATGGTTTTGTGTTCCAAATTAGAATTCCACTTTTAAAATTATATATAATGTGTATGTCTATATGTACACACACACACACACACACACACACACACACACACACAGAAACTTAGCGGAGAGAGTAAATATTCAGCTGGAGAAATCTCAGCTTGACTTTGTTTATCAGTTGGGTCTAACCATCTAAAAGGTGGTGAGGGGAGGGGACGTAGGGCTGTTAATTTTTTTTGTTGTTGTTAATCCTCACCTGAGGATATTTTTTCCATTGATTTTTAGAGAAAGTGGAAGGGAGAGAGAGAGACAGAGAGAAACATCAATGTGAGAGAGACACATTGATTGGTTGCCTCCTGTACGTACCCCAACCAGGGCCCAAGGTATATGCCCTTGACTGGAATCGAACCTGGGACCCTTCAATCCGCAGACTGATGCTCTATCCACTGAGCCAAACCAGGTAGGGCTAGGGATGTTAAGTTTTGACAGGCAGAAGGGAATTTGTATTCAGAGCACAGGTTTATTAGCCAGAAGAATTTACACTATAGGATCTGATAGTAGGGATCTCTGGGAAATTGAGATCAGTACGTGAGCATTCACAAGTGCTGTGTGTGTGTTTATATAAAGAGAAAGTGCCATGGACCTTTGAGTAAGTTACTTAATCCCTTTGTGCCTCAGTTGCTTCATCTGAAAAATGGGGATAATAATAGAGACCATTTTGGTCTATAGGATTGTGAAGAGCAGATGAATGGATGGAAATAATGTCCCTGGAACCACACCTCTTATGCATTAAGGTCTCCAGCAACGTTATCTACCATGATCATCACTGTCATGGTCATCATCATGGCAAAAAGAGAAGGCTGAAGAGAGGCGATAGGGCTTGAATACCTCCCACTGGCCAGTCTGGGCCTGGCTTGGTGAATAAGGTGTCCGTTGCAAATCCCACCACCCATTCTATAGTGCCCTGTCTCTCTCAACAGGACATGTGTGAATGCTCGCGTACTGATCTCCATTTGTGCGGAGAGGACAAATGCAGTCCGACTGGTGTAAGACTAGTTTTACAGCTTAGGGAGGGACGGCGCGAGCGGCTTCTGCTCCATTCAGGCCACTCGGCCAGTTGTGTCCAGTTCTGGGGTCTCTTTAGAGGGCGTGTTGCTGAGGCACTGAAGCATGTGCTGGACATGAGGCCAGCCAGGATGGGGATGGTCCGGAGACCACTTTGGACCCATGAGATAGTCCTGCTTGGGAAAGGCCTCTCTGAAGGAGGGAGCTCCAGACCAGAGGAGAATCGGCGGAGGCGGGCGGACCCCCGGCTGCCTGCAGGCCTGCTTCCTGCCTGGGCTGAAGAGCCGGACCAGGATAAAGGTTCCCGGATCCACGACTACCTGGAGGACTGATGAAAGATGCAGATGTCCAGGCCCTGTCTCAGGACTTAGCAGGTCTTGGGAGGGGCCTAAGAAACTCTATGTGTATTTATTTATTTAATTGGATGGATCGATGAGTGGATTGGTATGTGATAATGCAATTACTGCATGCTAAAGGTGGAAATTAAGTATTGGATATGTACATTCTCGTTGTAAAATTCTTTAGACTTTGCTATGTGTTCAGAAATTGTCATAATAAATACTGAAATAACAATTTAATTTCTTGACTAAGTAATACATTCAGATGATTAAAAAAAATAAAAGGGCCGCCCTAGCCAGTTTGGCTCAGTGGCTAGAGCGTTGGTGTGGACTGAAGGGTCCCAGGTTTGATTCCGGTCAAGGGCACATGCCCAGGGTTGTGGGCTCAATCCCCAATAGGGGGCATGCAGGAGGCAGCCAATCAATGATTTTCTCTCATCACTGATGTTTCTATCTCTCTCTCCCTCTCCCTTCTTCTCTGAAATCAATATATATATATATATATATATATATATATATATATATATATATATACATACATACATACAAATGAAAGGGCCCTGGCCCGGTGCTCAGTTGTTTGGAGTGTTGTCCTTTGTCCTATACACCAAAAGGTTGAGGGTTTGATTCCAGGTCAGGGCACATACCTGGCTTGTGGGTTTGATCCTTATCAGGGTGCATATGGAAGGAAACTGATTGATGTTTCTCTCTCTCTCTCTCTCTCTCTCTCTCTCTCTCTCTCTCTCCTCTCTTTCATCTCCTTTCCTCTCTCTTTGAAATCAATAGGAACACATCCTCAGGTGAGAATTAAAAACAAAAACATATTCTCGAGTGAGAATTTAAAAAAGAAAAAGGAAAGGCAGTAAAAGACCCGCAGTGAAGATTTCCTCCCTGCCCTCTTCCCTATCCGCCTGTTTCCTATCATCCCAAAAGGCAACCCTAGCCCACCTCCATCAGAAAATGAGTGTTGGTGAGAATGCGCAGGAATTCTAACTCTTGTGCACTGCTGGTGGGAATGTAAAATGGTACTGCTGCTAAAACATTACGATGGCTTCTCAAAAAATTAAAAATAGAATTACCACAAGAGCCAGCAATTCTTCTGGGTATAGGCCCAAAAGAATTGAAAGCAGGGACTTGGATAGATATTTGTAAACCCACATTCATAGCAGCATTAATCACAGTAGTCAAAAGGTGAAAGCAATTGGTGTCCATCGGCAGACAAATGGATAAACAAAATGCGATATAAGCATATACTGGAATATTATCCAGTCATGAAAAGAAGGAAATTCTGACACATGCTACAACATGGATGAACCTTGATGACATTATGCTCAGTGAAATAAGGCAGTAACAAAGGCAGATACCATATGGTTCCACTTGTGTGAGGGACCTAGAGTAGTCAAATTCATATAGACGGAAAGTTGAATGGTGGTTGCCAGGAGGGACGAGGAGCTATTGTTTAATGGGTACAGAGTTTCAGTTTGGGAAGAAGAAAAATGTTTTGAAGATGATGGTGGTAATGGTTGCACAACAATGTGAATACATTCATGCTACTGAACTTCACTTAAAAATGGTTAAGTTGGTACATTTTTATCACAAAATTTTAAAAAGGGAACCACTGTCATTGGTGGTTATTCTTGTGCATTTTACTTATATTTGTATTTACTGAAAAGCAGTGCACCGCTTACTCCCTGTGCCTCTTGCTGTCCTACTTGACACCACATCTTGGAGCTTTCTCCTTTATCAGCACATGACGGTCTGAGTTTTTTTCCCAATTAATTAATTAATTAATTAATATTTTAAATATATTTTATTGATTTTTTTACAGAAAGGAAGGAGAAGGACAGAGAGCCAGAAACATCGATGAGAGAGAAACATCGATCAGCCATCTCCTGCACACCCCCCACTGGGGATGTGCCCGCAACCAAGGTACATGCCCCTGACCAGAATTGAACCTGGGACCCTTCAATCTGCTGGCCGACGCTCTATCCACTGAGCCAAACCGGTCAGGGCAACTAATTAATTAATTTATTTATTTACTTTGTTGTCTAAAGTTTTACATATGTCTCCTTTTTCCCCAATTGACCCCTCCCTCATCCCTTCCCAGCCCGGGCAAGCCCCCACGGCCCCAGTGTCTGTGACCATTGGTTATGCTAAGGATGGGTCTGAGTTTTTTTTAATCCAAGCGGTTAGCATCCTCCAGGTCTGGTTTGGGGAATGGCTGGGCCCTGGGGTAGCTGGGATACATGCTCCTTCCTCCTAGCTGGGCAGAGGAGGGACCAGAAGCTGAGGCAGTTTTTTCAGACAGAGACACTCTCCCTCCCCACCCCCCCACACACACCACACATCTTACAGTGTCCCCCTGTAGCATTCTCCGCACCAGCATCCCCGGGGAAGGGGGATCCCTGCCAGTCCTGGCTCTCCTGCTCCCCAGGGAGGGACTCTGGGTGCCCAGCAGCAGGGGCCCTCCACAGCTCTCTGCTCTGCCTTCCCTCCACCCCCTGTGGGGACAGGGTGGGGGCAGCAGGCAGGGGCTACCCTAAGAGAATAGAGTCACTCATGCATTCAGGATCTTATGCCAGGGCCAACACTTTAATAGGGGTCAAAGTGAGTTACCCCAAATAGCGAAGGCAAAGGGAGGTGGGGGCAGGGGAGCAAATATGGAGCCAGAAACTGCAGGCTGGGCCCCGAGGCAGTGGCGGGCAACAGAGGTGGGGAAGGGAGAGAGGGAGAATGAGAGATGGGTTAATGCTGACCTTTGCTAGGGCAGAGGCTCCGGGTCCTCTTCCATCCCTGCCATCTGTGAAGACATGACCAAGGCCTTTCCCACCTGCATGCGCTCCTGTGGGATGTGCGTCCCTGACCAGGGCCCGGGCGGGGACACTGAGGGCGGTGTGTGGTTTGGAGACAGGAAGCCGTTGCACTGACTGCCCATATTCGGCCAGGGGAGCCCCGGTCAGTCCTGGCTCAGGATGAGATGGAGTCACACTAGGAAGCGGGGGATGGCACCTGGGCACACTCCTGGTGGTTGCAATTAAATGACATCCATGGGACAGGAGGTGGGCATCTCCCTGCCACCAGTGTGTGTGTGTGTGTGTGTGTGTGTGTGTGTGTGTGTGTGTGTGTGACCCTTGACCCTCCTCCCACCCCGCCTCTACTCTGGATTGACCTGAGGAAAGTGGCTGGATGGGAAGCCTAATCAGGGAGGCAGGAGGACCCCACAGTGTGGAGCGGAGTCTTCTGGTCCCCGGGGAAGCCCACACGTAGGCTGCGGCTTCAGGGCCCCCTCAGATGCCCTGCTCACCTCCCTGCCGCAGCCCGCACGGCCCAGGCGGGGGCCTCCCAGTGAGGCCACACTCGCAGCGAGACCAGGGAGGACCCTGAGTGGGGAGCAGCCTTGACCATCTCCCCACTGGCAGCTGTGTGGCCCTGGCCTGGTTCTCGCCAGCCCTGAGGCCTGCATTCGGGGGCAGTTCGTTCGCGCCCCTGTGAATTTCTTAGACTCACCTCCTCACCCCAAGGTTGCACACACCTCTGAAACGCCTGTCTTACCTGTTCCCTTGATCCCATTCCCTTGGACTCACCCCATTATCACACAGCCCGAGGCTGCTGGTAGAATGGGGGAACCCGGGGCCTTAGGACAGAAAAGAAAGACGCCCCTTTCCCGGTTGCTGCCGGCCCTGCCAGGGCACACGACGTGGTAGGTGCCAGAAGGGCTGCTTTTCATTCCCAACTCATTGCCCTTCAGCCCCCGTAACCCAACCTGCACCACAGGACGCAGTAGCCACAGAGGGTCTTCACAGGTCTCGCCTCATGCTCCCCTCCTCCGAAGGCTTCCCTGGCTCCCTACTGCCCTCCGTGGTCCAAAGCCCACACCCTCCGCCAGCGGAGGAGCCCGCGCGGCCTCCCCAAGACTTGCCCCAGCTCTCCCCTGCCCCTGGGCTGCCCCAGGCCACGCAGCTTGCAGTTCGGATCCCTCCAAGATCGTAACCTTTGGGGGTTGTACTTCGTCTTCACAGGAATTTGCCAAGGGGGCTGTGTGGCCCCATTTTACAGAGGATGAGGAAGCCGAGGACAAGGGCAACATGCTGCTTTTTTTTTTTCTGGCTTGAATGCCTTTCTGCCTTATCACCTCCCCCTCGACCTCCCCCTAGCATCTCCATCTTTTAAGATCTTTTTTTTTTTTAACATTTATTGAATTTGTTTTCTTTTTTAAAATATTTTTATTCATTTCAGAGAGGAGGGGAGAGGGAGAGATAGAAACATCAATGATGAGAATCATTGATTGGCTGCCTCCTGCATGCCCCCTATTGGGGATCGAGCCTGCAACCCCAGCATATGCCCTTGACTGGAATTGAACCCGGGACCCTTTAATCAGCAGGCTGATGCTCTATCCGCTAAGCCAAACCAGCGAGGGCTTAAGATATATATATATATATATATATATATATATATATATATATATATATATATATATAATTTCAGAGAGGGAGGGAGAGATAGAAACATCAATGATGAGAGAGACTCATCAGTCGGCTGCCTCCTGCACGCCCTACACTGGGGATCGAGCGGAGGTTTCGAGCATGTGCCCTGACTGGGAATCAAACTGTGACTTCCTGGTTCACAGGTTGATGCTCAACCACTGAGCCACGCTGGCCAGGCTCCATCTTTTAGGATCTTGAAAGAAGGGATCATAACTTATCCCTATAGGTCCCAGCACAAGGACCTGGTCTCATTAGAGCTCAACAAATCAACGTTTGTTAAATGAATAAATCCACCTGCTCAAGCCTGGGCGGCCTGGGGGAAGGGGTGGTGTGCAAAGGAAGTTTGGGGGACACAACCACTCTACTGTCTATTCTAAATTCCTTTGGAATCCAAACCAAAGTTCCCTCCTCAAAGTCATAATGGACCGAGAAGCTCGGGCCTGGCTGGAGAGGGGAGAAGAGCCACCCCGGGCTACAGCCCTGCCTGAGCCACTGTGCGCCAATGCCTGTGAGAAAGCATGGTCTTGGGCAGGTTCTGCAGAAGGTGAGTCCGGGAAGCGGAGGGGAGCTGGGCTGGGAAGAGTGAGGGGCGTGTGAAGGACGCCGGGGCTTCTGACGGAGGAAGCCCCTCCTTCAAACGTAGTCCAGTAGTTTGTCTTGGGACTCTTTGCAATATCCAAGTGTCACATGTACAACTACTTACTTGATTTTTCTTTTTAAAAGTTGAGATGCAAACAAAAAGAATAAAAAAATGATAATAATAACAAAACAAAAAGAAAGAAAAAATAAAAATAAAAAAAAGTTGAGCTGCTCTTGGCCGGCGTGGCTCAGTGGTTGAGCATCGACCTATGAACCAGGAGGTCATGGTTCAATTCCCAGTCAGGGCACATGCCCGGGTTGTGGGCTCGATCCCCAGTGTGGGGTGTGCAGGGAGCAGCCAATCAATGAATCTCTCTCATCATTGATGTTTCTCTCTCTCTCTCTCTCTCTCATTCTCCCTTCCACTTTGGAATCAAGAAAAAAAAAATTTTTTTTAAATTGAGCTGCATTTTTAACTTAACTATAGGGTGGCAAAAGTAGGTTTACAGTTGTGAGTACATGAAGCACAGAATTTATTCTTGTATTATTATTTATTAATTATTGTATTATTTTCCAGACAGACAACTGTTGTTATTTAGTCTCACCTCATTCTAAGCATCCATACCTGTCATACCACAGGTCTGACATTCTAATTATGTTTGTAATAAACAGCGAAATTAATACATACTATGACGTTAAAAAAGGTTTGCTTGTGTACCACCTGAGGTCGTCGTGGGCCAGGCCTCGGCACACACCGCCCGGGACGGATGAAGGATGCCGGCCTGAGGAGCGGACCTCCAGAAGTTTGGGCCCTTAGAGCCAGGATGAGGCCACTTCAGAACGTTCACAGCTGAGCCCAAAGCTGGGTTTAAATGCCTGAGAGCATTTTGGACAGGAAATCACAGCATGGGACCTATGAAAAGAATCCGAGGAAAGGAGACAAACATCCCTGGTGGGGTGGCTCAGTTGCTTGGAGCATCTTTTGGTACACCAGAAGTTTGCAGGTTCAATCCTCGGTCCGGGCAGTTCAGGAGACAACCAATGTTTCTCTCTCTCTCAAATCAATAAAAACATATATACTGAGTGGCCAGATTATTATGATCTCTGAATGCATAATAATCTGGCCATTCAGTGTATATCCTATATAATAAAAGGCTAATATGCAAATTGTCCCCTCCACCAGGAGTTCGATCAGCAGGCAGGCCGGCCAACTGCCCATGCCCCCTCCCCCTGGCCAGGCTGGCCGGACCCCACCCAGGCACGAATTCATGCACTGGGCCTCTAATATATACATATACTGAGTGGCCAGATTATTATTCGTTCAGAGATCATAATAATCTGGCCACTCAGTGTATATGGTGAGGATTTGAAAGAAAAGGACACAAATAGCTTAGACTTGAGGATGAAACTGGCAAGGACAGATGGTGACCCCAAGTTGAAGGCTCAGGGAGGAGGCAGGGGTGTGGCACCAGGCGAACAGGAAGGCTCTGAGTCACGCCCCAAGCCCTGGAGAGCCAGCGTGGGGCCCTGTAGCTCACCTGGTCTGCCTGGCCCGGCCCTGATTCCCTCTCACTGTTGTAAAACACACACGCCTTTAAAATCCTCAACTCCAGGTTCCGAGATGCTCTGAGACAGGTAGGGGAAGGGAAACGAAAGCGAGCAGGGAGGTTTGTTCTCAGGGCGGTTTGTGGGAGGGAAACCTTCCTCTTCCGAGGGGTGGGGCGGCCACGGGATGGAGAGTGAAACAAGCCCTTCATGGATTTGCTGATCTGCATTCTTTTTTGTTGGTTTGTTTCTTGTTGTTAATCCTCACCAGAGAATATTTTCCCATTGATTTTTAGAGAGGGTGGAAGAGAGAGGGAGAAATATCGATGTGAGAGAGACACATCGATTGGTTGCAGCTTGGGGCGAGGATTGAGGCCTGCAACCAAGGTACGTGCCTTTGACTGGAATCCAACCCAAGACCCTTCTTCAGTCCTTGGGCCAACGCTCTAACCACTGAGGAAAACCGGCTAGGATTTGAGTCTTCCCTCTTCATCCCAGAACCAAAAGCCTCCTTGATAGCTGACAGTCCTCAGTGCTTGAGATAGGGAATTCTGCTATTAAAAATAGCACTACTGTTGAAAAAAACGTGGAAACTCATAAAAGCATACGTGAAAAACAAAAACATAAGTTCTACACCACTTCCACAGATAACTATCATAAATATTTTGGTGTTCAATCTTCCAGGCTCTCTCTATGATAATATGTATGCTATATATGGTTATGTTAAAATAATTATATATTACATAATGCATAATTATATAATTATTTTAAGATAAGTGGGATCACATTGTATAAATACTTTTAGGACTTGATTTTTTCCCGTTGTTATCTTGAGATCCCCAATAAACATTTTTTACACCCTCATTTTCAATGGAGGTAGTCAGTTATGACATAAATTTTATGTAATTAATTTATTGATTTATATTTAAGTTGTTTCCAATTTCTCCTATTATAAAAATTCTGCAGTAAGTGCTTTTATTGCAAAATCTTGGTATTTTCCCTTAAAATAATTATTAGAAATGGAATTGATGAGTCAAAGTGCAGTATAATTTTAAAGGTGAGTGATAAATACTGCCAAATTTCTTTTCATAAAAGTAGTACCAATTTATTTATTTAATGTGTTCTTATTGATTTCATAGAGGAAAGGAGAGGGAGAGAGAGAGAGAAATATCAATGATGAGAGAGAATCATTTATCGGCTGCCTCCTGCATGCCCCACAGGGGGGATGAAGGCCACAACCCAGGCATGTGCCCTATTAACATATTTTTTAAATTTATGGGTTATATAGAGAGTGGAAAGAAGAGAGAGAGAGAGAGAGAGAGAGAGAGAGAGAGAGAGAGAGAGAGAGAGAGAGAGACTTGTTGCTCCACTTATTTATGCATTCATTGGTTAATTCTTGTATGTGCTCTGACTGGGGATCGAACCTTCAACCTTAGCATATTGGGACAATGCTCTAACCAGCTGAGCTACCTGGCCAGGGTTCCTGGGTATTATTATAACTTTATCTTCACAAAACAAAAACAAAAATCAAAATCGAAACCTTCCACTTCTCTGTCGGCACTGTCAGTATCCTAGCTCAGGACGCCGTCAGCACCTTGTTTGGCATTCCACCACTCCCTTCCTGCTCCCATTCTTCCCTCACCCTGCCTCCCTTGTCTGTTTCCCCCAGAACAGTCAGAGTTAGCTTATTTCAAAAATGTACATTAGTTGACTTTTGCTTCTGGTCATGACAGAGTGGTTTGTATCAGACCAGGATTCCTTCAGAGATAAATGTAAAATTAGATCACACACACACACACACACACACACACACACACACACACACACACCTATTTTAAGGCTTCAGAGAGTGGCAGGACTGAAGTCACTATGATCCTGTAAAAGAAAGAAAACACTGAGGTGAGGGGATCTCTTCTACTTCTTTTCTTAAGGAAATTCCTTAAGGACTTTGCTGATTGCTTGGGAGGCATTGAAGCTGAGCAGAAAATAGTGGCCTAAAAGTTTTGGTATTATCCCAAGGCTCAAAAATTTGAAGTTAATTTCTGACAAGAAAAAGTATCTGGTAAACACTCTAGGGTTTCACCGAAGGGCTATGACCTATGAGTAAGGGCCATCAGAAACAGACCAGCCCATACAAAGCCTGCTGGGTCGCAGTTCCTGAATGGGTCAAATGATCTGACCTTACTCCGGCAGCCTGAAAACAAACAAAACCAACCAGAAATTTACATCTCTTGTGGAAAAATAACATCATCCAGAGTCTTTGCAACTTTTCAGTTTACCCCACATCCAGAAATTAACAAAAATTAACAGATATACTAGGAGACAAGACCAAATACACAAAAACCAAGAGATAAAAATAGATGACAGCATCAGACCCAAAGGAAAAAAAGATATTGGTTGTATTTTTACATGAACTCTAACACATTCAAGAAAGTAGATGGAGAACTAGAAAAAAAAATTAAAAGAACCAAATGGAAATTCTAGAATTGAATTTAAAATTGAATTGAAAATACAATTACTGAAATGAAAAACTCTATAGATGATTTAACAGCAGATTAGATACAACAGAAGAGAGGATTAAAAAACAAACGGAAGGATAGGTCACTAGAAAATATTCAGTCTGAAGCATGGAGTGGAACAAAAGAATGGAAAATACAGAAAGGAGCATAAAGAATATGGAATGTGGTAGAAAAGTTTAAATACATTTAATTGGAGTCACTTAAGTAAAGAGAGTAAGTGACGGTTCAGATGAAGAGTTACTTTTATTTACAATATTATTGAAATGCTTTAAACTATAGGTTTAAGAAACTACAAATCTTAAGCCAAATAAAAATTTAAAAATCCCTAAGTAGGCACATTGTAGTAAAAGTCCTGAAAACTAAAGACAAAAAGAATTTTTAAAATTTGGCTGAGAAAAAAAAAAAAGACACATTCCCTTTTGAGGAGCAATAATACTGACAGTTCATTTTCAAGATAAATGATGGAATCCAGGAGAGAGGTCAAGGGTACATGCTATAACTTTTAAGGACTGAAAGAATATAGTTGCCAATCTAGAACTTTACACAGAGAAAATATTTTTTAAAAATGCAGTTGGAACAAAGAGGTTAACAAATGAAAACAGAATTCATTGCCAAGATAGCTGCACTAAAAGAAATACTAAAGGATGTTCTTTACTGAATGAAAATAATCCCAATAGAAGCAAAGAAATGCAGGAGCGAATGAATGATAAGAGATAAATGTGTGGGAATATATGTGAATATTGACTGCATAGAACAGTAATAATATCCTAATGTATTATTTTTACATGAAACATTAAAATATTTGACAATAATAGCCAAAAGGCAGGAGGAAAATAAGTGGGGTTAAATTATAAGGTTCTTGCGTTATCTGGGGAGTGGTAAATGTACAAATTATAGTAGACTAATAATTCAAGCACACATGCTGTAATTTCTTGGTAACCATTAGAATAATAACAAAATAATATATAACTAATTGGAGAAATAGAATAATTTTAAAAATCTAATTTATCTCTTACCTTTTGATACAGCATGGAGGAACCTGGAGAGTATTACGCTAAGCGAAATAAGCCAGCCAGAGAAAGACAAGTATCTACATTCATATGTAGAGTCTAATGAACAAAATAGATCGAGAGACAATGAAGCATAGAACAGACTGCGAAATCTCAGAGGGAAGGCGGGGGAGGGTGGGTGGATGGGAAGTGATCTATCAAAGAACTTGTATGCATATAATAAGCATAAGCCATGGACACAGACAATAGGGTGGTGAAGGCCTGGGGCAGGGGGTAGGGGCAGGCTAGAAGGGGTCAATTGGAGAAAAAAGGGGACATACGTAAAACTTTCAACAATAAAGATTTAAACAAAACTCTAATTTAAAAAAATGAAAACGTTTCTTTAAAATGAAAACATTTCTTTAAAATGTCTTTGACTATTTGTATTCTCCTTCTACCTGTATATTTTGCTCGGTTTTCTATTTGGATGCTTTCCTTTTCTTATTGATTTCAGATAGATATAAATATAAGGCAAATAAAAATATGTCCATGTAAAAAAAAACCAAAAAAAAATATGTCCATGTAAATGTTGCAAATAATCAGTGTTAAATCTTTATGCCTTGGTTAGAACACTAAGGGCCTGGTTTGACCTCTTGCTTTGACATTAGTGAGAAGGGGTCCGTTGTGTTTTGCACCCGATAGGCGCTCACCGATGCCTAATGAGTTGAATTGAATGGAGGTGGTCAAGGGGCTAATAAGCAAACATGGGGTTCTACATTATTGTCATTTAGAGAATAAGGACTTATCCAAACCCACGACAGGAGTAGCGAATAGTGAATGTTTAAGGCCAACAAGGGAGCAGAAATAAACCGGGCTGCCAAGAACTACCGGAATCTGCCAAAGGCCAAAATGTGTGATACATACCTAATCAAGACCAGCAGGCGGCGCTCTAACCACGTCCCGTTGCTACGCAGACTGCCAGGGCCAAGCCTGAGCGCTGAGGAAGTGGAAACTGATGGAGGCATGGGGAGAGTCTGAGACCTAACTTTTTGGCCCCGTGCTTCCTCCAGAGGTGAAATCCCAGAGCTCAAGAGCCCTGTGTTTTTAATTTTTCTAGGCTTGCTTTGCCCATGCGTGCCTGTATAACAACATCTGTTCAACTCAGTCCAAACTTCGATGGCCCAAACTTTGATGAGCAAAATCAACCATCTGATTCTCTTGGGAAAATGTCAATGATAATTCAGTAGAACTGAGGTGCTGAATTTCTAACAAGCTCCCTGGTGATGACTCACTCAGTCAGTCTGGCATTTATAACACACTGCCTGCAAGGTCTCCCATCTCTGTGCGACATGGGAGGTTGGAGAAAAGCAGACCTGGGTTCTGCCCTCAAAGGGCTGACAGCTTCCTAGAGTAAAATCCCACAGTAATGTCTGTAATACAAGTTAGAGGGTGAATCCACTTACTGTGTGACCTTGGGCAAGTTGCTTGACCTCTTTAGGTCTCAGATTCCTTATCTGTAAAATAGGAATGGTAACAGCTTCTACCTTAAAAAGTTAAAGCAGGTAAAGCAGGATATTGTATATAAAGTGGAGTGTCTGGCACATAATAAGCCTCAACAAGGCTTGGGGCACACTAAGACAGTATGGAGCGAGGCGGGCAGCCCTGGTGGGGTGGCAAATTGGAGGGAGGTGAGTTGAGGGACAATCTTTTTTTTTAGGTTTTTTTTTTTTAATTGATTTCAGAGAGGAAAGGAGAGGGAGAGAGAGATAGAAACATCAATGATGAGAGAGAATCATTGATTGGCTGCCTCCTGCACGCCGCACACTAGGGATTGAGCCTGCAATTGGCATGTGTCCTGACTGGGAATCAAACCCGGGACCCTTCAGTCCCCAGACTGATGCTCTAACGACTGAGCCAAATCGGGCAGGGCCATCATCTGAAAAGCAGGAGGTTAGCAAGGTGAGGACAGAGAGCCAGGAGGAGGGTAGGTCTCCTGTCAGGTGGCAAACCTAAGGGTTGCTTTTCAGGGAGATTTAAGGATGCTGCAGGCTAAGCAGGCTTCCTTCTGGAAATGCACAGGGTTCGGGGGAGCAGGACTTCAGGCAGATGAAGCTTCAGCTTTTAGCACTGCCCCTGCCCTTCCTCCCCCCCCCCCCGCCCCCCCGCCCCATCTCACATCTTTAGGGGTTTTAGGAGATTGTGAGAGGAGCTAAGAGGAGCCAAGGATCACCCTGGCCCTGCCCTCATGCTCACAACCTGCACAGCCTCAGCGCCACTGCTGGGGAGCCCTCAGCCCAGGTACCTAAGTTGACCTCTGTGCTTTAAAGATGGTGGAGTTTCCATAGCATCACGAAGGTCCTCGAGCATTTATAGACTGACTTCCAGCGTTCTGCGGAATGCTCCTGAGGATACAGAGACAGATCCACGCTGCCCTGCCCTCGCTGGGTGACATCACCATGGGAGAGGGACGATCAGCGAAGGGCCTCAGTTAGCAGTTCTTCACAGGGTGGTCTGGTCTGAGAAAGACTGAAGGCGTGGGTCCGATTTGGAGAGGCAGAAAGGTGGGGGGTCACCGCCAACTGGTAAACGGACCAATGGGACCCGATCTCATTTCAGCTCAGACAGTGCAGTGCAGCCAGCACTGGTATTGCCTCCCTTTCATAGATGAGGAGGCTCAGAGATGACAGCAGCTCATTCAAGGTCTCGCAGCTAAAAGTGGTAGCTGGAGTCTGACTTTGTTTATTCTTTCAAGTGCCCTGTACGTGCTATGCCAGGGTCTGTGCATCTCCGCCCCTGAATCAGTCAGCCAGGCCAGCATGACTCAGGGTTTGAGCTTCGATCTATGAACCAGAAGGTCACGGTTAGATTCCAGGTTGAGGCACATGCCCAGGTTGTGGGCTCAGTCCCCAGGGGGGTGTGCAGGAGGCAGCTGATCAATGATTCTCTCTCATCATTGATGTTTCTATCTCTCCCTCTCCGTCTCCCTGCCGCTCTGAAGTCAATAAAAAATATATTTAAAACAAACAAACAAGTGAAAGCTCTTTCCCGAGCCCTTCCCCTCCAAATACAGGGCAGAGGCATACACACCTGCGGTGGCAGTGGGGAATCGTGAAGGCCTGGCTAACAGACAGATTTGAATTTTTCCCTCCTCCGGCACTGAGGTCTTGCTCAACTCCAGCGGAGCAGTGAGTCTGGCAGGGTTGCCTCACTTCTAGACGGCAAGCCCCAGCCCTCCTGGCCCAAACCCACTTCCTGTGCTTGTGCCTCTTTTGTCAGGAGGTGATTCTCACGCTTCCTGTTGACTTCTGTTTCGGCTGGCCCCTGTGTGCTGCTGGCGATCGGATCAGTGAGGCCTGGGACCCGGGACCAGGTACACTGGGTGGGTGGGGGTCTTCTGGGAGAAGGTCTGGGCCAGGTGAGGCCGGGCCTGGGGCACACCAGAGTGGGGGGTCCTGGTGGCCTGAGGACCCTCCCTGTCCACATGGTGGGGGGCTGTCCGAGGCTAAGGTTAGTTTGTAAATTTGGTTATGCCCCTGTGGGGCTGACACCAAGGGTTTGCTCTGGTGGCTTCCTAAAGTCACACTGTCTGCCCACATCCCCCCAAGATCTCATCACCTTGATGTGGCTTTCCGTTTCCGAGGCTGCCCAGGTAGCATTGCTCTGGGGGTGCAGAGCAAGTTTTTTGGGTTCAGACAGGTTTACCTGGACTGACTGAGACTTAGTTGGTGTGATGCTTGAAACTGGGCTGGGCTGAGCTGAGCTGAGCAGGTCAGGGGCTTGTGATTACGTCCTGGCTCCTTGTCTTGCTTACCAGCAAGTCACTCAGCTTCCCTCTGAGCCTGTTTCCTCACCTTCAACACGGCAAAATATCTCTATTTTGCGAGATTTTTGTGATGCTTAAGCAGGACAATGATTGTGAAAGTGTTTTGTAAACTGCGATGATATGCTTCAGGGTTTGAGGTTACTTTTATTTCATTTTCTAAATGAAACTAGACTTTTTAAAATGATAATATGATCATTGTAAAAAATCCAAACAATACAGAGAAAGTGGAAGTTTACATAATTCCTTCCCCAAAGATTACTACTGACACATTAGTATATAGACTCATAGACTAATACAATTAAAAATTTTTTTATTGTGGTAAAATACATAACATACAATTTTAAAAATTTATCATTGTTAAGTGTACAGTTCATCACTGCCACCCACCTCCAGAACTTTTTCCACCTTCCCAAACATAAACTCTGTGCCCATTAAACAATAACTCCCCATTCTTCTCTCACCCCAGACCCTGGCAGCCACCATTCTACTTTCTGTCTCGATGAATTTGACCACTCTAGGTACCTCATTTAAGTGGAATCATATAGTATTTGTCTTTTTGCAACTGCCTTATTTCACTGAGCATAATGCCCTCAAGGTTTATCTGTGTTGTAGGGGGTCAGAATTTCCTTCCTTTTTATGGGTGAATACTATTCCATGCTTCACATGGGTGAACATGGGTGTGCAAATATCTGAGTCCCTTTGAATTCGTTTTGAAGCATCCATCTTATATAAAAACTGCTGTTTGAAATTTTAACCCTGCTATTTGGCTCCTGTAAATGCTTGCTTGCTTAAATAATAAGGAAAATAAGACTATTCCCACTTCAGAGAGGCCATTAAACCTTCCCCGGACAAAATTATCAGTGCTAGCACCAGGCCAGGCCTTTGATTGAGGTATCAAGGTCCCAGCACATAGGGGCTCTTTAAGAACTTGCAAAAGGGGCCGGAAACACCCCATATTTGGGAGACAAAGAAGGTAAAAATATATAAATAGGGAAAATTCCTCCATGTTGGGGCCCAGAATTTGAGAGACATTTTCCTCAGGACCCGCGTGTAATAAATATAACTCCAAATTCTCCAAGCATTGCTTGATTTATTCCGGTTCTCTGTAACAGTTTGGGAATATACTCACAAGTGGATTTGCTGGATCATATGGTAATTATATTTTTAATTTTTTGAGGAACCTTCATACTGCTTTCCATAGTGGCTGCACCATTTTACATTCTTACCAACACTGCACAAAGGTTCCAATTTCTCCACATCCTCGCCAGCACTTGTTCTTTTCTATGTGTGTGTGTGTGTGTGTGTGTGTGTTTATTGTAGCCATCCTAATGGGTATCTCATTGTAGTTTCGATTTGCATTTCCCTACTGATTAGTGATGTGGAGCATCTTTTCATGTGCCTATTAGCCAATTGTTTATCTTTTTCGGCAAAATGTCTATTCTAGTTCTTTGCTCATTTTCTAAATCAAATAGTTTGGTTTTTGTTGTTGTTGTGGTGGTGGTGTTTTGAGTGCTTTATATATTCTGCAAAGTAATTAGACTTCTAGACTTTTTTATTTTAATATATATTTTTTTATTGATTTTAGAGAGGGAGGGAGAGATAGAAACATCAATAATGAGAATCATTGCCCTAGCCAGTGGTCGGCAAACTCATTAGTCAACAGAGCCAAATATCAACAGTACAACGATTGAAATTTCTTTCGAGAGCCAAATTTTTTAAACTTAAACTTCTTCTAATGCCACTCCTTCAAAATAGACTCGCTCAGGCCGTGGTTTTTTGTAGAAGAGCCTCACTCAAGGGGCCAAAGAGCCGCATGTGGCTCGCGAGCCACAGTTTGCTGACCACGGCCCTACCGATTTGACTCAGTGGATAGAGCATTGGCCTTCAGACTGAAGGGTTCCGGGTTTGATTCCGGTCAAGGGCACATGCCTGGGTTTCGAACTCCATCCCCAGTAGGGGGCGTGCAGGAGGCAGCCTATACATGATTCTCTCTCATCATTGATGTTTCTATCTCTTTCTCCCTCTCCATTCCTCTCTGAAATCAATAAAAATATATTTAAAAAATAATAATGAGAATCATTGATCGGCTGCCTCCTGCACGCCTCCTACTGGGGATCGAGCCTGCAACCCGGGCATGTGCCCCTAACGGGGAATCAAACTATGACCTCTTGGTTCATAGGTCGATGCTCAACCACTGAGGGACACTGGCCGGGTGAAAATAGCAGTTGTTAATGAAGACATCTAACATTTTTATTGATTCCCCCCCCCCTCCTTTGGATTACAAAAGTATCTCTAGAAATTTTCTACAGAAAATTTGAAAAAAAATAAATAAAAAAGATCAACATACAAAAAGGTATAGATCACCCAGAGATAGCCACTGGTCATTAATATATCCTTCCAGTCATTCTTTCTGTGGGTGTGTACTTATAAAAATAAAAGCACAGTCGTTTTATTTTGTGTTCATAGTTTTTATTTACTAAACCATAATTTGTTCTCATATTATTATACATTGTTTTATGGCATCATCATTAGTGGCTACATGGTATTCCATTGTGTGGATATAGAATCATTTATTTAGTGAATACTCTATTGATGGCCATCTAGGTTCTCATTGGGTTAAAATTTTAAATTGCACGTTTCTTTTGACCATGAACTCATCTAACCTTGTTTTCACTGTGTATCTGCTTAGCAATCTCTTTTTCTGGAGGGAAAGGATAAAGGTAAACATTAATGCTTTTCTGGTTAAATTATTACCAATTCCAAATTAATGAATACAGACCCATGGAGATTTTTAGCACTTAGCCTTGTTTTTTTTTTTTTTTTCCTGTGGGTCAGAGCGAGAGAAGGGTCACTTTCACTAGATTCCTCCACAGTTTTTAATTAACATGAACACGATGAAGGGCAAAAGCACCAGTGAGGAGTCATGTATGGAATGATGAGAAAAAATAAGCAGATCAGCCCTAACCGGTTTGGCTCAGTGGATAGAGCGTCGGCCTGCGGACTGAAGGGTCCCAGGTTCGATTCCGGTCAAGGGCATGTACCTTGGTTGCAGGCACATCCCCAGTAAGGGGTGTACAGGAGGCAGCTGATAGTTAAAAAAAATATATTTATAAAAAATAAATAAGCAGATCAGGCAGGCATCTGAAGAAATCATCCAAGAAACAATAGCTTAAAAGAGAGAAAATCGCCTGACGGTGGTGGTGGTGATGATTCAGTGCTTGAGTGTAAACCAGGAGGTCACAGTTCGATTCCCCAGTCAGGACACATGCCCGGGTTGTGGGCTCAATTCCCAGTGTGGTGCGTGTAGGAGACAGCTGATCAATGATTCTCTCTCATCATTGATGTTTCTATCTCTCTCTCCCTCTCCCTTCCTCTCTGAAATAATATATATATACTAGTAGCCCGTTTGCACGAAGATTCGTGCAATAGGCCTTCATTCACCTGGCTGCCTGCACCAGTTTTCTGCCGGCACCAGGGACCCAGGCCTTGGCTGTGGCCACTGCCTTCTGCCTTTTTCAGGGTCGGGGCTTGGCCCCGGGCGGTGGCCTTGGGCTCTGCGGCACCCAACATCCTTGCTAAGGATCGCAGGAGCCGACCCCCAGTGGTTTCCTGCGATCGGTGCAGGCTCCCCGCTGGTGCCCAAGGCCCGGAAAGCCTCGGCCCCTGGGACCCCCGGGAGCGGCGGGAGGGGCGGGATGGGCCCGGCCACGCCCCCCGGGGTGCCGATCGCCCCAGGCACCCCTGGGAGCGGCGGCATGGGTCCGGCCACGCCCCCCCCGGTGCTGATGGGCCCGGCCACGCCCCCCGGGGTGCCAATCGCCCCAGGCACCCCGGGAGCGGCGGCATGGGCCCGGCCACTGGGCACCGCCATCTTGATCTTCTCAACAGCGGATATGCCACCCGGAGTCCCGCCCCCAGCCTCCTGCCGGCCCAATCGTGGGAATAGCGGAGGTGCGGTCAATTTGCATGTTTCTCTATTATAAGGTAAGATATATATATATATATATGTATATATATGAAATCTGAAATAACAAACTGATCTAAGAGTTGAAGATATGAATTCTGTCCCTGAGTCTGCCACTATGTCCTTGTGCAGTTTGCTCATCCTCTCTGGCTGTTGTTGTCATTCCTCATCGGAAGTGGATTTCTAATTGCTCTTGTATCCTCTGAGGCTCTGTGAACACAGACTTTGTCACACCAGCTGTGTAACCCTGGGCAAGTTGCTTAACCTCTCCTAGACTTTGTTTTCTCATTTGTAAAGTGAGCGCACTAATAGCTACTTCTAAGGCTGTTGTGACTGGATGTGTGTAAAGCACGTGTCGCAAGGCCTGTCCCATACTAAGCATCCAATGAATGAAAGCTATTTTTATTGCATGCCCAGGGTTATGTAAGAGGAGGACAATTATATCACCCCACACTCTGAGCAGGAACTCTGTCTTCTCGAAAGCGGTTTGCAAAGGTCAGTTTGCAGCTGGGAAAGAAGCCAAGGAGCATAGTCCAAAGTCACCCCCAGCCACGGACCTCCCTTTTCAGTTCATTCGCCCCAGGCCTTGGATGCTGTCCAGATGTGGGTCAAGTACTAGTACACAGGCAACTGTTGAACACAGATAAGTAGGCTGCATGAGTGCTGATCAACAGGGGAAGCCATAGGAAACGCCACTTTTCAAACATAAAATATCCATGAGTGTAACAGAAGGGGAACTGAGCCCTCCATGATATGAATCACCAACGTAGGGACGATATTGAAGAAAAAAGGCAGACATATAAGTTGTGATTTAATGAGCATGGAGATCGGGGGAAGAAGTTGTGGAGGCAGCTGAAGTTTTTGCTCTTTGCTGCTGTGTATTCTTGGACAAATTACCCTTTTCTGTAAAATTAGGAGGCTGGATTCTATTTTTGGTCCCCGAAGGATGTTCTGTGTACTGCTGGTAGAATGGAAAGTGATGTTACGTGGTACAGAGATGAACATTTGACATTTTAATAGTCATGTATTTGATTTATGGAATATTAGGGAAAAATGACTAGCGATCACTTAAATGATTTTATAGATATCATTGTTTCAGATAAGGCCAATGTAGGATTTAAATTCATTTTTTAAAAAGTGGGTCAATTCAAAGAAAAAAAATCGAAGATGATATGCAGTAATGACAAATACATGTATTATGAAGGTGGTAAATTGGAACGTCAGATGCGGTAGGCAGAGTAATAGCCCCGGAAAGATGTCCGTGTCCTAATCCCCAGGACCTGTGTGTATTATCTTATATGGCAGAGAGGACTTTGCAGATGCGACTGAGTTAAGGATTTTGAGATGGGGATATTATTCTGTTGAGAAAGACTCTCTGATCTCCTGCCTGGAAGGTGCAAGCCAGGCAGCCAGCATTCTGCGAGGCCATCAAGGGACAGAAGCTGGGGTCTCATCATTTATTATGTAGCCTTTGAAGAATGCCCCTCCCTCTGTCCTGCCACCCCGGGCAAGCCCCCATGGCCCCAATGTCTGTGTCCATTGGTTATGCTAATATGCATGCATACAAGTCCTCTGGTTATAATGCAGTGATTTAGCCTTGCCCTCTGGTGTGCCCAGTGTCCCCAGGTCTAGAGCTTCCCTGGTTTAATTTTTCCAGAGAATAAACCTACTTCCTCCAGCCTGCTGGCAGGATCACCTGGGTGGGCACCGCATAATCTGAAGGGTCTTTGTAAGAGGGAGGCAGGAGGGTCACCGCCAGAGAAGGCAGTGTGAGAACAGGAGCCGGGAGCTAAGGAGCGCCGCACACTCCAGAAGCTGGCAGAGTAGGCGGCGGGCACGGCACCAGTTGTCAGACCGAACATGGTTTTCAGCAACGGCGATGGCGGCACTTGGGTTCTGGGTAGGAAAGAATTCAGAGCAGGACCCAACCTGCAACAGAACATTTATTGGGTAAATGACAGAGAGGTAGGAAAAGTAATTCCTAGAAGAAATGGGCTTAGCCAACAAGTTCTAGAGGTAAGGAAAGGGCCCTTGGAGCTTGGGATCAGGAAGCTAAAGGTAAATGGCCTGGGGTGGGGGAGGGGGAAGGGAAGGGAAAGGCACAGGAGTGTTCTCAGGAAGGGGTGCGAGCTGGCTCCTCCATCCTAGGAGTTTTAAGGGTGGAGCGTTTAGGGGAGGTCCGGGGGGAAGATCTCAATAGAATAGTCAGCAGTTGTCCAGGTGTGTCCTCAGGTTGTGGTCTCCACGGATTGATGGGCTGGCATCAGGGCAGGAGGTCATCATTCAATGCAGCTGGTCCTGACATCAGCTGTGGCTGGTTTTGTTGCTGATCTGGACCTGGAGCTGAAATACAATGGAGGCCTAGATGTTATCTCTAGGGAGGAAAGGTCAGGGGGTCCACACCTCAGGACCAGTGATATGCTAGCGGAGGAAAGGTCCCCCTGGGGGTGAGGTCCCACCCTACAACTGATTGTCCATTGCTAGGCACCTGGGGCTGTCCACCCTGGTGACGTGTACCTGGCCCATCGTCCTTGCTCTGCTCGTGTCTCACTGCCTACAACGTCAGTGGTGAGGAACTGGTTTTCCCCTAGGAGCTTCCAGAAGGAACCAGCCCTGCCTGCACCTTGATTTTAGCCCTGTCTCATTTTGGACATCTGACCTCCAGAACTCTAAGAGAATAAATGCAGCATCGTTTTAAGCCACTGAGCTTTTGGTGTTATGTCAGCCACAGGAAATGAACACACCAGACATTAGACGAACTTGAAGTTGGTGCATTCTGCATGTTCAGCGATTCCCCAGGATACAGGAAAGGAACGTTGGCATGATTAAGGCTGTCCTTGTCACCTGTCCCCACCTATCTGGGAGAGGGCTGGCTCCGCCATCACGTTGGGCAAACCGGCTGAGGAGAGGCAGGGCTCTCAAGGCCCCCAGGAGGGTGCTTAGCATCTAGGAGACATGGGTCCTGACTGACAGGAACTGGTTCAACCTGCTCATTTTACAGATGGAAAAACTGAGGCTCAGAGAAGGGAAGCAACCAGCAGAATCACCTGTGATGAAGCTGGATTCCTAAGGCGGGGGAGGGAATACCCGCAGGCAGAGGCCTGACTGGGTTCTCACAGCAGGGTGTGGAGCCCTGAGGAGGGTGGGGCCCGCACTTTTTCTGGGGGTGGAGGTGGATCTTGCCACCCTTTGATCACCTTCTCGGTGTGTCTGGGCCTCTTGCTTTCACGCTGCTTCCTCTAATATCTTTGATCAGGGTTTTAATAACCATCCTGTTAACACATGACTTTAGAAAACTGCTGAAAGAGCCACATGCTTGGGGAAAGGCAGAAGATATCTACACTAATAAAAGAGAAAGATGCAAATTGACCATACCTCTGCTACGCCCACCAGCCAATCAGGAGTATGCAAATTAACCCAACAAAGATGGTATTTTGCATACGCAGGCACGGAGCGAAGACTGAAGGCTGAAGGCTTGGCTCCGCTACGGCCCAGGTCCCGGGTGCCGGAGGAAAACCGGTGCCAGAGCCAGGGAAAGGAATGCCTGTTGCACGAAGATTCGTGCAACAGGCCTCTAGTTTTCTATATAAAGGCCACAAGACCTCCTTGTGATTTTCAAAGTGGCCCTCAAGACCTGGGTTGTATTATACAGGAGTTGATGAAAGGCAGTGAGAAATTTCCTCTGAGATCCATGGACTGGCATTTCCCATGTTAGGTTGTAACTATAAATGGTCAGGGTATTGTTCCCCTTATTTAGACAACCAGACAAGTCACCCCAAGAGAAGCAATCCTCACAACCCAGGTTACCTATAGTTGAATTTCTAGGCAGTTCTACCACTCAAAGTCCCAAATATCATTATATTGCCAGTAAATAGGGGTTCAGAAGATATGAAATTTAAAAAATTGTAGGGTGGAAACTTTATCTGTAGAACCAGTATACACAGGGTGGGGCAAAAGTAGGTTTATAGTTATGAGTATGCAAAAGTTTATTCTTTTATTATTTATTATGTTAATTTCCACATGAACAACTGTAAACCTACTTTTGCCCCACCCTGTATATGTTTGCAGGAGGTAATAATATCAGGTTGGACTAATTAGGGAGTGACAGCAAAAGGAATGCATTTCTTTGATCTGTACCATGGAATTGGGAGCCCTCCTATCGAAGAAGCTCACCGATAACCAGTGTCTGTGCCATTCTTGCATCTGCTGGGGTGACTTGGCTGAAAGGATGGATTTTAAAAAGGTCCTAAAGCCAAGAAAAATAATTTGCAAAGAATTTTGAGGACATTATCTTGCTTTGTTAAATTTGGATGCGTTTTTTTTTTTAAACATATATTTCTTGCCGAAACTGTTTGGCTCAGTGGATAGAGTGTTGGCCTGCGGACTGAGGGTTCAATTCTGGTCAAGGGCATGTACCTTGGTTGCGGGCACGTCCCCGGTGGGGGGTGTGCAGGAGGCGGCTGATCGATGTTTCTCTCTCATCGATGTTTCTAACTCTCTATCCCTCTCCCTTCCTCTCTGTAAAAAATCAATAAAATATGTTTAAAAAAAACAAAAAGCAAAAAACCCCCATATATTTCTTTATTGATTTCAGAGAGGAAGGGAGAGGGAGATAGAAACATCCATGATGAGAGAGAATCATGGATCGGCTGCCTCCTGCATGCGCCCCACTGGGGATCGAGCCCCCAACGCAGGCATGTGCCCTTGGCTGGAATTGAACCGGGGACCCCCCCAGTCTGCAGGCCAATGCTCTATCTACTGAGCCAAACTAGCTAGGGCTTGGATGCGTTCTTATTTCTCTTCAGGTAAATTCCTAGGAGAGGCCAATCACTGGGGTTGCCTGTTTTCTTTGTGTGTGTGTGTGTGTGTGTGTGTGTGTGTGTGTGTGTGTGGTAATCCTCACTTGAGGATATTTTTCCATTGGTTTTTAGAGAGAGCGGAAGGGAGCAGGGAGAGACACAGAGAGAGAAACATCGATGTGAGGGAGACACACTGATTGGTTGCTTCCCTCACATGCTGGAAGCGAACCCCAGCCACCCTTTAGTCCGTGGGCTGGCTCTCTATCCACTGAGCCAAACCGGCTAGGGCAGGGGTTGCAAGTTTCCAGCGTCTGGTTCACACAGCCTCTCAGGAAAACTCCCATCCAGTGCTGCCCCTGGGTGCCCTGACTGGAGAGGGCTGGCTTCTCTGTGCTGGTGTCTGCACTTCGCAGTCTGTTTTAAAATCTCACATACTTGTTTGACAAATATGGAATCTCTGCTGTTGCATTTGGAATGTTTTTGATTCGGAGCAAGGTGGAATATAATTTGATGGTTAGCCACCTGTATTTAATGTTTTTTTAAATTTATTGATTTGAGAGAGAGAAACATCGATTTGTTGCCCCACTTACTGAAGCATTCATTGGATGTTTCTTGTAGTATGCGACCTGACCAGGGATTGAACCTGCAGCCTTGGCGTATTGGGACAACGCTCTAATCAACTGAGCTACCTGGCCAGGGCCGCCACCTGTATTTTTTAAATTGTGCTAATTGCTTCTTGTTGTTCATTGTTTTATGGGGGAGTTCTAAATTAGTGTTCTAGATCCGTGGTCGGCAAACTGCGGCTCGCGAGCCACATGCGGCTCTTTGGCCCCTTGAGTGTGGCTCTTCCACAAAATACCACGGCCTGGGCGTGTCTATTTTGAAGAAGTGGCGTTAGAAGAAGTTTAAGTTTAAAAAATTTGGCTCTCAAAAGAAATTTCAATCGTTGTACTATTGATATTTGGCTCTGTTGACTAGTGAGTTTGCCGACCACTGTTCTAGATGCTATAAGTGCTTTGATGCAAGAAGAGAGCAATGAAAATATTAAAGTTAAAAACATTTACTGCAAGGTATTTATTTATTCAACAAATGTTAAGTGCCTATTACATGCTAGGCGTTGCCCTAAATGCCACCCTAAACATAAAGTATCGAAAAGTCCTGGCTAATTTTTTTTCTCCTCAGGACTTACTATCCAACATACTATTTCTTTATTTTCTATTTCCTTCTTTCCTGTCAGCTTGTTTTGTTAGCAGTTCTATCTCTGGGCCTAGAACAGTGCAAGACAGCAATATTTGCTGAATGGTTGAATACATGATCTTCAGTTCTGGTAACTTTGACTCACTGGCTTGCCTGGTAATGGGAATGTGGCTGAAAATGGCCAGATACAATTATCTCAGGTTGGTAAGAAACATTCCAGTTCTTTAAGCCCTGTCGTTTCGTTAGAGTGGTTTGGGAGTGGGTAAAACTGGTGCCAACTTGTCTGTGTAAAGGTATGTGAGCAGATATTGCTTTGGTCCAGGGATAGTCACACTGTTTATGGAGGTGTGATGTCAACAGTTGTTGGGGTTGCTAGGTGTGAATCAAATTAGCAATTAGCACTGTCATGCCATCCTTTTCTGTGGAGGTAGCTGTCACTCTGGGGTGTGGGTAGTGACTGTCAAGGGGCTGGGGTGGGGGCCAGGGCTGACAGTGAAGACTGAAGTTTGGGGGAGTGGAGGCTCTGAGGCTAGAAAGTGGCCCTCAAGACCTGTGTTAAGTGGCCTCCAAGAGGCTGCAGACAGTTCCAGAACAGTTCAGGGAGGCTGCTGGGGAAGAAATTGGGGCAGCTCCAAGAGTTTCCCAGGAGCAAGGCAGGATATCATGTAGAGAAAAAAGGCTAAGCAGAAACTCTTGAGACCTCAGTTTACCCCCCTGGATGAGCACGAGGGCCCTTTCTTTCCAGATACCAGTAACCAGGGCAGGACCCTGATGGAAAGGTCTTTTACAGCCTTAACCTTAACTGTCCTCATTTTTCTCACCTGCAAGAGCCACTGTGCACAAAGCTACACCTGCAAACAGCGCAGCGCTGGAGCGAGGGAGGCACCCTGCTGGCCAGTGGACCTAGGGCCAGAAGCAGGCTGCATTCTCAGACACAAAGGAAATGGGAGGGCACAGGAGGGAGGTTTGGAACCTAAAATAGCTCCCAGAAAATTCACCACACCCCGTTCTTGCCATTCTGTTGACGGACAGCCACCGGAGTTTGCAATTTAGGGGACAAATTCTGACAGAAGAGCTGAGGTTGGGAGCCTGAAGTGCTTTGGGTGGTTGGTGAGCACTGTTTGTTCAAGAAGCTACTGAGGATGCAATAAAGACAATACATGGAACTTTCCTCTACCTTCAAGGGGGTACAGGGATACCCTAGGCTGGGCAGTTCACGGCTGGCTGGGCCAAGAGTCAGGGACTAACCAGAAGTGGGCATTTTTGTATCCAACATGAAAGGTTACCATTCCTTATCTTGAAGGGGAAATTGATCATCTGGTTGAAGGCTATGGCATTCTGTAAGTCACCTAGCAAGTCATTCTTCCAACCAGTATTTACTGAATGCCTACTCTGTGCCAGGCCCTTGGATAAACTTCTCTGAGGCACCTGCATATATTTTCACATTCTTAATTTCACAACTCTGTTGCATTTTATTATTTTTTTAAAAAGAATAATCATCATGGAAAGTTCATCTTTTTTTTTTTGAAAACCCAAATAACAGTGGTTTATTATTTATTTATTAAAATATTTTTATTGATTTCAGAGAGGAAGGGAGAGGGAGAGAGAGAGAGAAACATCAATGATGAGTCCTAGCCAGTTTGGGTCAGTGGAAAGAGTTTTGGCCTGGGGACTGAAGGGTCCTGGGTTTGATTCTGGGCATGTACCTCGGTTGCAGGCTCACTGCGTGTGGGAGGGCAACCAATCGATGTGTGTCTCTCATGTCGATGTTTCTCTCTCTAAAAAAAAAAAAAAAAAAAAAAAAAATCAATGGAAAAATATCCTCAGGTGAGGAATAACAACAACAACAAAAAAGAAAGATCAATGATGAGAATCATTGATCAGTTGCCTCCTGTACTGGGGATCGAGCCAGCAGCCCCAGGCTGTGCCCTTGACCAGAATCAAACCTGGGACCCTTCAGTTCACAGGCCAACGCTCCATCCACTGAGCCAAACCAGCTAGGGCTCTGTTGCATTTTATATAGCAGCCCTTTACAAGCATACCTCAGAGATGTTGTGGGTTCAGTTTTAGACCATCGCAATAATTCACGTCATAATCGTTTTGCTGGGGGGGGGCGGTCTTGCCTTCAATTTGTAAACAATACAACATCTGTGAAGTGAGATAAAGCTAAGCACAATAAAATGAGGTAGACCTGTATTTTAAAGGCCTTAACTGTTTTGTAAAGGAAAGGAACCCCATGAACATTAAGCTCTATTTTCACTCAGGGAGCAGACCTGCCGCACCTCATCCTCTTACCCTGGTTATATTTCTTTACAGCACTTGTTATGACGGACAGGCCTGTCATGTCTATTTGCTTATTGTCTGTCTTCCCCACTAGAATGCAGGCTCCATGGGGATGAGGTTGGGGTGAGGTGTGCCTTTTATAGTTCTATGGTTGAGTCCCTAAGACCTAGAACAGAATCAAACAGAGCAAGAACAGAGCAAGCACTAAACTCATAGCTGCTGAATGAAAGACTCTCCCACTAATCACCTCTAGGTCCAAGTGTATACTTTTTTAAAGTTAAAAAACTGTTATTACTAGTATTTTTTATTACAAAAGCAAAAGATGTTGCTTTGGGTGTCATAGGTGCTATAGATTGGGTTTAAGATTTGGGCTAGAGAACAGTCGTAATTGCCCAGGACTTGAATCCCAGTCCCTTTATCACCTGGTGTTACCTAAGTTTGGCCGTTCATCGCAGTGAAAATCTTCTCTCTATAAGGTAATTTTTCTCAGAAGTTGGGTCACTTCCCAGAAAGTGCTGTCAGTCCTTGTATTTGGAGTTCTAGCCACTAGATCATTGATTCACCCTTTGATTTTCATTGAAGCATATTACACAAGTGTTTGCTAAGTCCCTTTTGCTGGGGATATTAAGACAATCAACATTGTCCCTGTGCTCAATAAGCTTTGGTTCCTTGGGGAGTTCAGACACCTCCGTGACCCAAAGGCTGTGTTCAGTAAGTCTCCTGTGAACTATGCAGAGCTCTACTTGAGCTCAGAGGACGGAGCACTCACTTTGGGGCTTTAGTTAAGAGGGAAGGCTTCCTGGAAGAGGTAGCGTATGAGTGGGACTTCAAAAGGCAGAGAGAAAGTTGGGCTGGCCAAACCTAGGGAGCAGCTGTAGTGCACAGGACAGTGGGAGTTAATAAAAGGCCCAGAGAGGAAGAGGATTGGCAGTAGAGGCTCTGTTCAGACCCAGATAGGTGAACTATAAGAAGCAGACTGGAGCCCTAGCTGGTTTGGCTCACTGGATAGAGCATCGGCCTACAGACTGAAGGGTCCCAGGTTCAGTTCGATTCTGGTCAGGGGCACATGCCTGGGCAATCGCCAGTAGGAGGTGTGCAGGAGGCAGCCAGTTCATGATTCTCTCTCATCATTGATGTTTCTTTCTCTCTCTCCCTCTCCCTTCCTCTCTGAAATCAATAAAATTAAAAAAAAAAAAAGCAGACTAGATAAGTTGGAATTGCTTTTGGAGGACTTTGATTGCTAGACTTTGTAGTTTGTACTTTATCACATAGGCAACAGGATGTCAAAACAAGTTTTATTTTTAAATTTTTTTAAATATATTTTTTTTATTGATTTCAGAGAGGAAGGGAGAGATAGAAACATCAATGATGATCGGGAATCATTGATTGGCTGCCTCCTGCAAGTTGTACTGAGCCTGCAACCCAGGCATGTGCCCTTGACCAGAATCGAACCTGGAACCTTTGGGTCTGCAGGCTGACACTCTATCCACTGAGCCAAACCAGCCAGGGCCAAAACAAGTTTTAGAATCAGTGATGCTCTGTACAGTGGGATTTTAGAGAGATTATTCTGATGACTCTGTGGGCTGGAACAAGCAGAAATTTGAGGAAGAGACATTTGGGAAGTGAGGGAAAGATAAATGGAAGACTTTGGACTGGGGAGATATAGGGGGAAACACTGGGAAATGGATTTTTTTGACAGTAAAGAGGTTGGAATGCTTGTGCATGCTCTCAGGGACTGTGACTTTGACCCCTTTGGCTCTGTCCAAGAAAGACCTTGTACTGGGACTCAGCAAACCCTTCCTAATGGTTTATGAAGGCAGAGGGCAGGGCAACCATCACTCACCTTTTCTACCTTCACAAAGCTGATTTTGCAATTTCTGTTTCCCTTAGAGGCTGCCTTCAGGAGGAAGGAGATTAGTATAGGGCTTTGATATGTCTGAGAACTCTGCCAAGCAAAGCCTACTCATTAAGATAGGGCCAGCGTATCAGTCCTAACAAATACCAGTCTGGGTCCAGGCTGGGTGGGAAAGGTGGTGGACTGAAAGGTGACACTAACGTTTTCTGCAGGGCCTGGCCTGCCATTAGGTGACTCAGTGTGTTCCCCAGGACTTCAGCCAGGAGGCAGGGACAAGAGTCGCAGCCTTTATTTAGTTTTTCCTCTTGGGATGGACTGTTCTGTCTTGGCACTAGGCCCACAGGAAGGCCTCCCTATCTAATTACCTCTCTGCCTGTCATCTCATCAGCCAGAACACAGCCCCGGTCAGGGAAGCAGAGCCCCAGAGCACAGAGGAGCTTCCATGATGTCCCAGGTCACCAGGCTTGGACTTGGGGTTTAAAACCCCAGCTCTTCAGTTTTTCAACATAAAAAATGAAGGAAATAATTTCAGCTTCACAAGCTGCTTGTGAGATTGAGGGAGGTAATGTATGTAAAGTCCTTACTTTAGCACTATGCTCTAGCTCACTAAGTGGTTGTTGTTATTATTATTATTATTTTTAACCTCCACCTGAGGATATGTCTTTTTAAAAAGTATATATTTTTATTGATTTCAGAGAGGAAAGGAGAGGAAGCGAGAGATAGAGACATCAATGGTGAGAGAGAATCATTGATTGGCTGCCTCCTTCATGGCCCCTACTGGGAATGGAGTCCACAACCCGAGCATGTGTCCTTGACTGGAATTGAACCCGGGATCCTTCAGTCCGCAGGCCGATGCTCTATCCACTGAGCCAAACCGACTAGGGCAGAATATGTCTTTTTTTTAATTGTTTTTGAGAGAGAGGTAGTGAGAGGGAGAGAAAGATTGGTAAACATCAATGATCAATGTGAGATAGTAACATTGATCGGTTGCCTTCAAAACCTGGGCATGTGCCCTGACCGGGAATCAAACCCTTAGGTGCGCAGGACAATGCTCCAACCAGTTGAGCCACACGGCCAGGGTAGTGGTAATTATGATAAATAGTCCCCCTTCTTGAGCAACAGTATAGTAGTGATTAGCAGTGTGTTTTCTGGAGTCAGACAGTTCAGATGAGGTGGGTTTGAATTTTGAGTTCTCTTTTTTCTTGTTAAGTGACCTTGGACAACTTCATCTTGCTGAGTCTCCGCTCCCTCATTTATAAACTGGGAACACTAATAGTACCCATCTCACAGGATCACTGTGAGGACTGAATTATGCAAAGCAAGCATTTAGCAAAATTGCCAGTACCTAGAAATGGTACAACAAAAGTAACTACACATTATTATTACCGTGATCTTTTCAACCCTATTCTAGCTCAAGGTACCATCCTTTCCCATTAATCACTTCTCTGATCTTCATTGATTTGGATACCTCTTACAGTCCATCTTGCATTGTTTCTGTTTATGACCATGTCCTCAAAAATACAACTGGACCTCTCAGGCTCACCTTGCTCTCACCTTGAAGCCTGTCCTACACATCATTATTGTGTCCCAAAACCCCACAGATCCAATCCCAAGAGCACTGACATCAGAAAACCATTGCACATTACACAGCAAAAACTCCTAAACTTGTTTCAAAAACAGCGCGATTTCGTTTCCACACCGTAAAATGTTGCTTCTCCCCTTTCTTTTTTTTTAAAATATATTTTATTGATTTTTTACTGAGAGGAAGAGAGAGGGATAGAGAGCTAGAAACATCGATGAGAGAGAAACATCAACCAGCTGCCTCCTGCACACCCCCCACTGGGGATGTGCCCACAACCAGTGTACATGCCCCTGACCGGAATAGAACCTGGGACCTTTCAGTCTGCAGGCCGACGCTCTATCCACTGAGCCAAACCGGTTTCGGCTGCTTCTCCCCTTTCTGAGCTACCCTCCCCCCCCTTCTTTCTCTAGTCTTCTAGGGGGAATATGTATAATATACAAAATGGATCCCATTCCTTGGGGGCTCCAGGAGGATCAACACAAACACATTTATATAAATAAATATACGTTTAGATATATAAAGTATGAAAGTGGATATATTTATATTCCCTTTGCCCTCAAGGAATCTATTAATTCAACAATAGTTGAGTGCCCGCTTTGTGTCCGGACCAAGGTTATCTGTTGGGATACGAACAGCCTAAGATAGAGGTTCTAGCTCTCATGGAATCTACACTACATTCTTCTGAGGAACACAAGAAAAATATAAAATTTCAGCTACAGGAAGTGCCCTAAAAACAACATCGGTATTTGTGAGTGATGAGGAGGATTAGAATACCCCTGCTATTCTATTGGGTGGTCAGGGCGGCCTCGGAGGTGAAATGAGCCGAGATTCATTTCATAAACGGGAACATCGAAACGTACAGTTGAAGGACCTTGGAGGCTGAAAAACTGGGAGACCGGTTCTCCTCCACGCGGCGCCACTTCCCGAACAGCTGAGCGTTTTGGGGAACACCGAAGGCCGAATTCTTGCACTTCGCGGCGTCTGGGGGCGCCTGCCAACTCGCCGCCGGCAGCTTGACGTCAGCGTGGGGCGGGGCCCAGCCCCTGTGACGCCATCATTCCCACAGCCCCGCCCCGCAGCGCGCACGCTCCTGCGCATGCTCCGAGCCCCGCCCCCGTGCGTCACAGAACGGCCTCGGCCCCCCAGGCAGCTCCTGACGTGTCGGGGAGGAGCCGGGCGGTGGGGTGCGCGCAGTGGAGCTCAGGCTGCGGAGGAGAGCGGATCTGAGCGGCTGGGCGGGCCTGGGGAGGCCAGCGGAGCGGAGACGCCGGTCGGGTGGCGGCGAATATGCGCTTTTGATACGTTGGAGGTGAGCCTGCGGTGCGCGGCGGCCCCGAGGGTGCCGGGCCGGGTCGGCGGCGCCCAGGCCTGTCCCCGGGGAGCCTGCCGGGCCCTGGGGCAGTCTGAGGCCGCGCCGGGCCGGACCCGGGCCGGGTTCTGGGGCGGCCAGCGCGGGGGCAAGTGTTCCAACCGCTCTAACTGCTCCCTCGCCGCCCTGGCCCGAGGTGTGGTCCACTAGGGGCGCCTGCAGGGGCGCGAGTTCGGCGGCCTCCCGAGGATGTGCCGGTGGACAGAGGCCGGGACGTGGCACCGTGGGCCTGGGGCGCTGGTGGCGCAAGGGGTGGCTCCGTTGAAGTGGCAGCGGCGTGTCCAACCTTCTCCCCGCCCCTTCCCACTGACATCCCTGCAGCTGGGAGGCCAGTTTGGAGCCGGTTGAATTTGAGCTTTCTTCGCTTTCCCGTCGGGGGCGAGAGCGGAAGCAGCCCACGTTGGGCTCCAATGGCATTCCCGTGACTCTCCGCCCCGAACTGCCAGTCACCCCGCTTGGAGTCCAGAGAAGTGTCATCAGACGGGTTTAGGTTGCTTGTGCGCGCTTCTTTTTGTTGTTGTTGTTGTTGTTGCTGGTAAGCAACGAAGTAATCCTAGTTTTGCGAAGGAAGTGTAGGTTCTTTCCCTCCAGCGCCTTCACACATTTTAGACCACTTTTGCTATCGCTTTTGAACCTCAGCGCCCTGTGGTTGTGCCTAACTCTGTTATCGCCTTTGGACGGATGGGGAAATTGAGCTCGGGTGGGGTGGGAGCTATTAAGTGATTTAATAGGGATTGTGGATTCTACCAACTTGTGAATGGGTTCGCTTGGTTCAGAATTTACTAGGTTAGGAGTTAGGAATTTTTCTTGGTGGGATTTTTTATACCTTTCTCTGCTAGAAAGCAAAGCAGAAAAGTTGGCTTGCCAAAAATATACCAGAAGCTAGTAGAAGACTTATTAAAATATTTTGAGCAGACTCACCTAGGATGGAACTGCTACTCAGTTACAAGAAAGGTCCTTCACGGGTTGCTGGCTAGTTATCTCGTTATGTTCTTAATCCACTTATGAGGTAGGGTAATGGTTTTGCTAAATGGTGAATTTGTTGGTAGAGTATTAAATCATGAGTTGAAGAGAAGTAAATGGGAACCGAGTAAGATATCTCTTCTGAAGTTTTGTTAAAATTGGAGATATAAGGAACAGAGAAAACCTTTGGTAGCACTGGTTAGAGGTTGACCTGATTCAGATAGAAGTTGCTAACTCTTAAAGAAGTTGTTCGTTTTCTTTTTTTTGTGTGTGTTTTTTTTAGTTCTGTTTTGACTCAATTAAATAAATTGAAGTTGGATAAGGAACATTTAAAATACGTAGAAAGATAAGTAAAAACTTAGATCTTGCTTTCATGACATCTGCAAAACTTGTTTTCTCCTTTTGAACCATGTTGAGATAAATTTGGTTACTTAAAGCTTAAAATGACTTCTGACATAAGTTTCTGAGCACTTCGTAAGGTAGAAAAAAAAAGTTCAGGACCAAAAAGGAGGCTGTATTTATGATCGACTTAGAAAAATTAAACGTTCTATAAATGTTTCCTTTGGGAGAAGTAGGAGAATTTTGGTAAAAAGACACGTGTTACCTACAGCATCAATTTTCAACCTGTGTGCTGCAAGAATTTAAAAAACATGCAATGCTTGACTAATTTAGTCAGGGGCAGGGAGCTGTTTTCCCTTAGGTTGTCAAATAAAATAATGGCAGCCAACACAAAAATAGCTGTCGGGTATGAATGAATCAAAATTATACATATTTTTTCTGAGGTCTGCAAAATATATATTTTTTGATGTGCCACAGAATTTTAGTAATTAGTTTATGTGTCCATGAGATGAAAAAGTTGAAAATCGGTGACCTATAGTGAGGTCCAAAAGAACTTCTAATCTCATTAGTGCATTCCACAATTATGAACAAGAAGACAGCAATCTCATATAAAATGGATTTTCTTACCGTTGCACAAAGAGTAATTCCTTTGTAAATACAGCATTTTAAACATATTGTTTTATACCCAAATGAGTTGATTTGTCAGTTGCTAGAAACCTGAAGGTCATATACAGTATGATAATGCCCCATGTAAAAGTTGTCATACTTTAGAGATTCATAACTCCATCCATGAGACATGGTATTGAGGTACGATTTGGGTAGCAGAGGAGAGAACATAATTATCTGCTTTCATTTAAGCTTCAGGAGATTATAGATGAATCATTAAAGCTTTTTTTTTTTTTAGCAGTATAGTTTTCTATATTGGCTGTCTATAGTCTTAGTATCTCTAGTTACATAGTTTCAAATAACACAGTGAACACATCCTCCCACTGTAATTTGAAGCAAACTGAACAGACTGTCTTGCAACCCCTGAAAAGGTCTTTTGAGTATCCACAGGGGCAGCAAACTTTTGTCATTTGTAAAAAATTCAATTTTTGGAAAGAGTAAGTCTGATGAATAAAATTGGAGTAATAAAGCTGGATAATACCAGTTGTCCAGTAAAATGAGGTGGGACCACGGAGAACTTGTTTAGTTTTTAATCTGGCTCTTCAAAACTATTCCAAAAAAGGTTTTAGAAATGTTTTCAGTAATGGTGGTATCATTGGAATGTGCATATAACTTCCAGAAGTGATTACTTTTAAGGGGTCATTTGTATGTTATAAATTCTAAAACACATATTTTTCCAGTCAGAAGTGTTTTATTCAAAACAAAACAAAAGAAAGTCTGATTAAATTCAATATTAACTTAAGCTCTCAGAAACCGATTGGGGAAAGCTAACAGGTGTACCAGAGAAAAGCAGGCAGCTGCTGGGAGTTCTTTGATGGAAAAGTAAGTTGCATACTTATACAAGCTGCCCAAGTTTTTAAAATTTTTTTTAAATATATTTTTTATTGATTTCAGAGAGGAAAGGAGAGATAGATAGATAGATAGATAGATAGAAACATCAATGATGAGAGAGAATCATCACTGACACTCCTCCTCCCCTCTCCACACGCGGGATTGAGACTGCAACAAGGGGCTGTTTCCTGACCGGTAATCGAACCGTAACCTCCTGGTTCATAGCTTGACACTCAACCACTGAGCCTCGCCGGCCAGGCTCAAGCTTTGTTTTTCAAAAATTGGTTTCAAGATCTACCAAAGGAGCCATACAGACATCCCCAACAGTACAAAAATTTAACATTGAAGTTTAAGGATATGGGCCAAATCAAGTACGACAATACACATGAATTATTTATAAAATAAGCCTTTCAATCCTAGTGGAGAAACCTCATGAATGGGAAGACAAGGGCTAGGCATATGGAACAAACGGAGACGTTTTCCCAATGACTGGCTAAGCTATAAAATAGCTCAGGATACTGTTAACATGTAGCTCTTCTGGTTATCAGTCAGTACATATAATATTTGGATAGATTTTTTGTGTGCTCAATTACCATCATTTCTTCCATTTTACCTTTTCCCTAATTTCCTTTAGCAACATTTTTCCTTTGGTTTGACCAGTGTAAGAAATATGCCTCTGATTCATCTTCATCGTGTTAACGTAAAAAACAACAACATTCAAACCTGTAAAGAATTTTTGTGAGTTTATTTGAGCCAATCTGTTGACAATTGCCGGGAAGCAGAACCTCAAGGATTGAGATAATGTTCCCGAGAAAGGCAGCTTACATCTGTATTTATACATTGCAATCAAAGGAGGGATGAATGTGGGTTACATGAAACCCATTGGTGATAGACTAGAAAGGCGGGAGAAAGCAAAGCGGGGCTGAGGGGGGTGAGGGTGGGTGGGGTGGGGGTGGGGAGGGGAACCCCTGGGATTGGATAAAAAGTAAAATGATAGACACATACTTGAGTGGGTGCAGGAACAATTAACATGATAACAATGAAGGAATTTGTGGTATCTGTCCTGGCACCCAGGCACATTAGATTGTGCCCCAAGGGGTCCAGAAAAAGTAGTTACAGGTTACCCAGACATTTCAAGGGTATGTTATTATATATGCAAAAAGACATAGATAAGGCTCAGTTAAGGTAAAGGTTGACCTTGTCAGTGAAGATACCGGCCTAGGACGTAACTGCCCACCATAACTGCTTTTAGTTAAAGTTTAATTTCAGACCATCCTTTGTGGTTACTTTAGGTCTCTGAGTTTGCAAGACCGCCATGCAGGCCTTCCCTGAGCTTGTCAGGTTAGCATGTGGCCAGGCTGTTACTGAATTTACCCAGGGCAAATAGGGGAGGGAAGGGAAGGGAAAGGAAGGGGAGGGAAGGATAGGGAAGGGGAGGGAAGGGAAGGGAAGGGAAGGGAAGGGGGGTGGGGAGAGGGTATGAGAGCTGTGATTCCCCTAAACAAAGGGAGGTGGAGACAGCTAGAAAGGTCTCAGTCCAATATTTTAATGGCCCAATGGGAGACAGCAAGACCTAGGCACTGTATGAGAACAGGTGATCTCACAGGACTCAGCCAATGAGGAGCCGGAGGAGGGACTAAATAAATGGGCTGTGTTTCCTGCCCCACGTGTGTTCCTGTACAATGGGCACCTTCTCTAGGGAATGTTACTAAGTCTCATTTTCGCCATGTTTCTGTTTCCCATTCTGTCATTTGAAATTTGGACAGGTGAGCCATTTCTCACACCAGTTGAACTCAAAAGGTTTGGAACCTAAAGTGAGTATCAACTCTTACTGGAATAGCACTTGGGAAGTGCAATCTTAGAAAAGGCAAAGTGTAACTGAAGTGGTCTGACAAAGTTTGACAGCCATTCTCAATGTGACAATGGCCCCCATGTCAATAACTAGGATAATAGCTTCCCTTATGGCTAGGTGACATGACCCAGCTTGATAATGGGTGCTCCCTGTGTAAGGTACTACAGACCTATGTGTGCAAACACACATCATTTCAGTTTTCAGTAAACAGAACATTTAAAACCATGTCAGTAGAATAAATTAAGAAATACTGCATTTCTATTGGCCTATTTTGCCTCATGAATTGGCTTGGAGTACTGTTCTTGACATAGAAGATGCAATAGTTAATTAGTTGCCACTACAAACTCCTTAGAATTCAGTACTTCTTTATAAAAATCTTTAAAAATATTTTTATTGATTTCAGAGAGGAAGGGAGAGGGAGAGAGAAAAACATCAATGATGAGAGAGAATCATTGATTGGCTTCCTCCTGCACGCCCCCTACTGGGGATCGAGCCCACAACCTGGGCATGTACCCTTGACCAGAATCAAACTCAGGATCCTTCAGTCCACAGGCTGACACTTTATCCACTGAGCCAAACCTCTAGGGCCAATTCAGTACTTGAGCTTCAAGACTCAGCACTTTTTTTGCTGCAATAATGGGATCACCTCATTAGCATCACCATGGGATCAGTCACACCCCCTCCCACCCCTGCCCCACTGGAGTGATGTAACCTGGGACTGGAGTGATGTAACCTGCTTTTCCCCAGACTCCTTCAAAATCCACCTCTCTGACCAACTTCAGTTTAGCAGTGATGGGATCTTGAATTTTTATTTATTCCCACATCAATCACGGCTCCTCCTTCCTTGATCATATCTGCTATGATCAGATTTGGAATGCCTGCAATGGGGAGACCAAGTATCTGCCAGAATTGTATGTTTCTTCAGCTGCTCTTTGGGAGTGTATTGAGATATTGTGACAGTGACAGCATCTCCAGGACATTCATGTGCTCCACTTGTGTGAAGTAACATTGCAGTGGGCATTCTAATATTTTTTGACCTTCCAGCTACAATCACATTCTTCCCTAGGGTTGGAATGCTAGCTCTCTTAATTATTTCCCACATACCCCATGAGTAGCCGGTAACAAGGAATACTGGGCTAAACACAATCATCCTACCTTAATTACATGAAAGCAGTCAACATCCTTGTTTGGACAAACAGCTTTGCAGATCTTTCATCAGTGTGCTTTGGAATAGCTGAATAAGAAGGCGGTCTACATTATCATCATAATTATTTATTGACTAAATTCAACAGTTCTTGCTCTGAAATAGAAGCTGGTTTCACAATTGTCTCACTGTTGATTCCTGCATTTGCAGCAGCCCTGGTTTTGTTGAGGACATAGGAATGACTTCAGGATTCTCACCAAACAGGATCATGCTCAGGTGTGGCCGTTTTGTTGCCCAATGCCACCCACTCTTCCACCTCCTGCCACACTTCCTGCTTGATCTGCTTGGCAAGTTTTCTTCCAGAAATGACAACAGCTTCATTTCCAATTGCTGAGAGGTGGAAGGGATGATGGTGGAGGTGGCAGTTCTGTGTGTGGCCAGAGCAGCCTGGTGGCCAGCATTGATGCAAGGGAAGCAGCAGCCGTGATGCCAGTGCTGGGAGAGCCTGAAGCACATTTATTTTGTGTCAGACTTGAAAGGTCCACTACACTGAACTACCAGGTTTTGTTTTTTAAATACTCATCTGAGGATTTTTTGTTTTTTTGAGAGAGAAAGGAAGGGGGGAGAGAATAGAGAGTGAAGCATTGATGTGAGAGAGAAATATTGATCAGTTGCTTACCATATGTGACCTGGGATCAAACCCTCACCTAGGTATGTGCCTTGACCGAGAATCGAACCCACAACCTTTTGATATATGGGATGATGCTCCAACCAACTGAACCACCTTGCCAGGGCCTGAACTACCAGTTTTTTATAATTTAATGAAATTTATGCTGCATTTACTATGTGTCAAGCTCTGTACTGAGTACTTGACAAATATTAGCTCAGTCTTCATAACAACCCTATTTTAATTATCCTCATTTTACAGGTGAGGAAATGGGGCAGTGAGTAGTTAAGTAACTTGTCCAAGGTCAACTAGAGAGTAGAGGAATCTGATTGAAACGCAGGCAGCTTGGTTCAGGGTCTAGGTTCTAAACCACTATGCTGTGTTGCTCCTACCACTTGTTCCCCTGATTAAATGTTTTTAATTGGTTTATTCTGGAAAAGATGATGGTCATTTTAGTAAAAGGTTTCTGGCATAGATTATAATACTATTTGAGGAGCCAGTAAACAAGCTGTAAAAGTAGCCTGTTAATTAGAAAAATTGTCAACATTCAGTCCCCATAAGATTCAGCAAGAAAATAGAGAAGTGTGTATGAAAACATTGAAATAATTTTGTTAGAATTTGACACTGAACTAAGTAGTTAATAAGGAGGATACAAGAAATAGAACTAGATTCTCAGGAAGTTTCACATGAAGGGCTATTTAAAACCTGAGTCACCAGGGGACACTGGAAAAGTTGGTAGTTGTATTAAAAATATGGCCCTATTGAAGAACCCCAAATCAGGGACAAATGGATACTTTATTGTACACCTAGAGATGTGAACAGTGAGATTTTTCAGGGGACAATACTTACCTAAACTCTCTTCAAAGTAATAATTACTGGTAGGTCCTCTGATACTGTAATAATGGGTCAGTAACAACAACAAAAATCAGCTTCACACAGAAAAGTTTCAAACTGGGCATGAGAATGATAACATAGATAACAACCCTAACCCTATTTGTAGAAGCATTGGCTCCATATTAAAATATATTCAAATAGCCCAGCCAGCTTGGCTCAGGAGGTCAGGGCACATGCCTGGAATGTGGGCTAGATCCTGAGTGTGGTACCTGCAGAAGGCAGTCAATCAGTGATTCTCTCTCATCATTGATATTTCTATCTCTCCCTCTCTGGAATCAATAAAAATATATTTAAAAGAAATACACTCAAATAAATGTTAAATGCCGGGAGAGGCATCTAATTGCTATTATGACCTTTTATAAGGACACTGGCCCACAGACCACACAATCCTATCTAATAAAGTGGGAATATGCTAATTGACCATCACACCCTCACAAAGATGGTGCCCACAGCCAGTGAGGGAATATGCTAATTGACTGTCATGCCTTCAAAGATGGTGGTGCCCCGTCTCCTCAGCCCTGCCGGGGCAGCAGGCAAGCTCCGTGCGCCTGCCTCTGGAGTCCCCCAGTCCCCTCAGCCCCCCAGCCACCCAGGGCTGGCCCGAGGTGCAGGCAAGCCTTGGATGGTGGCTCCCCAGCCGCCCAGGGCCGGCCCAAGGTGTAGGCAAGCCTCAGATGGAGGCTGCCCAGGGTCGCCTGAGGCTCAGGTAACCAGGGCCGGCCCAAGGTGTAGGCAAGCCTCAGATGGAGGCTGCCCAGGGTCGCCTGAGGCTCAGGTAACCAGGGCTGGCTGAGGCTTGCGCTGCCAGCAGTGGCAGCAGCAGAGGTGTGATGGGGGTGTTGCCTTCCCCTGATCGCTGGGTCGCCTCCTGCCCCTGAGGGCTCCCAGACTGTGAGAGGGGGCAGGCCGGGCTGAGGGACCCCCACTCTAGTGCATGAATTTTCATGCACCGGGCCTCTAGTCTATATATAATAATCCTATATAATAAAGAGGTAATATGCAAATTGATCACCACTCCCACACACAAGATGGCTGCCGCCATGTGGTCAAAGATGGCCGCCCCCATGTGGACACAAGATGGCCGCCACTAGATGGTTGGCAGGGGAGGGCAGTTGTGGGCCATCAGGCCAGCAGGAAAGGGCAGTTGGGAGGGACCAGGCCTGCAAGGGAGGGCAGTTGGGGGTGATCAGGCCTACAGGGGAGGGCAACTAGGCCTGCAGGGGAGGGAAGTTGGAGAGAACCAGGCCTGCAGGGGAGGGCAGTTAGGGGTGACCGGGCTGGCAGAGGAAGGCAGTTTGGGGGGGGGGGGCAGGCCTGCAGGGAAGGGCAGTTGGGGGGGACCAGGCCTACAGGGGAGGGCAGTTGGGGGGGGACCAGGCCTGAAGGGGAGGGCACTTGGGGGCGACCAGGCCAGCAGAGAAGGGCAGTTAGGGGTGACCAGGCCTGCAGGGGAGGGCAGTTGGGGGGGACCAGGCCTACAGGGAAGGACAGTTGGGGGCGACCAGGCCAGCAGGGGAGAGCAGTTAGGGACAACCAGGCTGGCAGGGGAGGGCAGTTAGGGGTGACCAGGCCAGCAGGGGAGGGCAGTTAGGGGTGACCAGGCCTGCAGGGGAGGGCAGTTGGGGGGGACCAGGCCTGCAGGGGAGGATAGTTGGGAGGGACAAGGCCTGCAGGGGAGGACAGTTAGGGGCGACCAGGCCAGCAGGGGAGGGCAGTTAGGGGCAATCGGGCTCTCAGGGGAGTGGTTAGGGGGTGATCAGGCTGGCAGGCAGAAGTGGTTAGGGACAATCAGGCAGGCAGGCGAGCGGTTGGGAGCCAGCAGTCCTGGATTGTGAGAGGGATGTCCGACTGCCTGTTTAGGCCTGATCCCACAGGGATCCAGATTGGAGAGAGTGCAGGCTGGGCTGAGGGACCCCCCCCCCCCCCCCCCATGCATGGATTTCATGCACCGGGCCTGTAGTATATATATAAAAGGCTAAGTGACTGTTGACCAGCCGGTACATATGACGTGCACTGACCACCAGGGGGCAGACGCTCAATGCAGGAGCTGCCGAGCTGCAGTGACTTGGCAGCAGCGGTTGACGGCACCCTGGAACCAGAGAGGAGGGAACCCAATTCCTCTCAGGGCCGCACTATTCCACCTTCGGCCATGGGTACACGAATTGGTGCACCGGGCTACTAGTCACTTATAATAACAGAGGGATACTGAAAACTTAAAGAAAAGTACGCTACCTGTCAATAAAATGTTGAAGTATTGAAATATCACCACCATTCGACTCCAGAAAGGTACATATGTAATCTAGAGCAGGTCCAAAGCATGACCATGAAAATATTAAGGGACTGAGATGGATAAGCTAAGAAGACAAATACTCACTTTGAGAAGACCAAGGAGAGCAGTATTATCATCAAAGTCTATAAAATTAGCCTGGCCACTGTTGCTCAGTGCTTGAGTGTTACCCGTTCGATTCCTGGTCAGGGTACATGCCCAGGTTGTGGGCTCCATCCCAGTAGGAGGCATGCAGGAGGCAGCGAATCAATGGTTCTCTCTCATAGATGTTTTTATCTCTATCCTTCTCCCTTCACCTCTCTTTTAAAAATAAAAACATATTTAAAAAATCTACAAAATTAGAAAGGGCATTAAAAAGAATACAAACTTGTTCAAAAAATTTTAGACCCTTACAAGGCAGCAACATGGGAAACTTGTGGTAAATTTAAATCAAACATAGGAAATTCACTGATGTCTATAAACTTGTGGAACTTACCTCAATTACATACAGTAATATAAAATCATCAAATTAAAAAAAGTTTTTTGACTTGAAATTGTTAATCCTCATCTGAGGAAAATTTTTCCAGTGCTTTTCAGAGAGAGTGGAAGGGAGGGAGGGTGGAAGAGACAGAGAGATAAGGAAGAAATATCGATGTGAGATCCACTGGTTGCCTCCTGCACGCACTGGGGGCAGGGAGCCCACAACCCAGGTACGTGACCTTGACGGAATTGAACCTGCGGCTTTTTGGTGTTGCTCTAAACCACTGAACAATGTTGGTCAGGGCTGAAATCTTTAAAAAATGTTTTATATAAGTGTTACTGAACTCAAAGGGTTTGCTGCTGGGGTGCTCTATTCAAGAAGGAGAAGTGCAGAAGATGGCGACCATGTGGGATGAGGCTGAGCAAGATGGAATTGGGGAAGAGGTGCTTAAGATGTCCACAGAAGAGATTATCCAGTGCACACAGCTGCTCGACAGTGAAATCAAGATTATGAAGAGCGAAGTGTTATGAGTTACCCATGAACTCCAAGCCATGAAGGACAAGATCAAAGAGAACAGTGAGAAGATCAACAAAGTGAACAAGACCCTGCCCTACCTTGTCTCCAAAGTCATTGAGCTTTTAGACGTTGATCCCAATGACCAAGAGGAGGATAGTGCCAACATTGACCTGGACTCCCAGAGGAAGGGCAAGTGTGCCGTGATCAAAACCTCCACATAACAGACATACTTCCTGCCTGTGATTGGGTTGGTGGATGCTGAAAAACTGAAGCCTGGAGACTTGGTGGGTGTGAACAAATACTCCTATTTGATCCCTGAGTCTCTACCCACAGAGTAGACTCACAGGTGAAGGCCATGGAGGTGGATGAGAGGCCCACAGAACAATACAGTGACAAACGGGGCCTAGGAGCTGGTGGAGGCCATTGTCCTACCAATGAACCACAAGGAGAAGTTTGAGAACTTGGGGATCCAACCTCCAAAGGGGATGCTGATGTATGGGCCCCCAAGTACGGGGAAGACTCTGCTGGCCCGGGCCTGTGCTGCACAGACCAAGGCCACCTTCCTGAAGCTGGCTGGCTCTCAGCTGGTGCAGATGGTCTTCGGGGATGGTGCCAAGCTGGTCCGGGATGCCTTTGCCATCGCCAAGGAGAAAGCTCCATCCATCATCTTGATTGGTGAGCTGGATGCTGTCGGCACCAAGCGCTTTGACAGCGAGAAGGCCAGGGACCGGGAGGTGCTGAGGACGATGTTGGAGCTTCTGAACCAGCTGGACGGGTTTCAGCCCAACACCCAGGTCAAGGTAATCGCAGCCACCAATAGGGTGGACATGCTGGACCCTGCCCTGCTCTGCTCCAGACGCCTGGACCGAAAGATTGAGTTCCCGATGTCCAACGAGGAGGTCCGAGCCACAATCATGCAGATCCACTCCTGAAAGATGAACGTCAGTCCTGATGTGAACTACGAGGAGCTGGCCCGCTGTACAGATGACTTCAATGGGGCCCAGTGCAAGGCTGTGTGTGTGGAGGCAGGCATGATCACACTCCACAGGGGTGACAAGGAGCTCACCTACAAGGACTACATGGAGGGCATCCTGGAGGTGCAGGCCAAGAAGAAAGCCAACTTGCAGTACTATGCCTAGGGTGTCGCCCACCACAGCATCCCTTGCTCTCTCGCTGGTTAAAATTCATAATAAAAGATGGTTTCAGGTCTCTGAAAAAAAAAAAAAGGAGAACTGGTTGGAGCAAGGAAGCTTCATTTTCTTGCAGCAAGTGAAGGAGATGGGAATCATATTCAAAGGGAAGCTTAGCTATTGCTTATATACACTGGTTAATTACATGTTGATTTCTCCTTGGCAGTTGGCTATACTTATGAGGTTTATCCTGTTTACAGCTGCATCTGCAAAATTCTGAGCTGCATTTTAACATTTAGCAAGAAATAACATTTAGTGAAAACATTTAGAACTGCCCAGACCTTGAGACCCTTGTCCTATTTAAACGGAAGGGTCAGGACATTCTTATACTGCATTTTGATTTCTATGGAGTTTCTGCTGCCTTTATTTTTCTTTTTAAAAAAAATATATTATTGATTTCAGGGAGGAAGGGAGAGGGAGAGACGGAAACAATGATGAGAGAGATTCACTGATTGGCTGTCTCCTGCACGCCCCCTTCTGGGGATGGAGCCTGCAATCCAGGCATGTGCCCTTGACTGGAATCCAACTGGGGACCTTTCAGTCCTCAGGTCGACGCTCTACCCACTGAGCCAAACCAGCTAGGGCTGCTGCCTTTTTTCTTACTTGACAAGAGTGATGTGCTTTCACCACAACCTCAGATTTACCCGGTTCCCAGTCCTGCTCTCTTGTTATGTGGGATTCCTCACTTTTCCTGGAGCCATCCAGCCGGTTGAGTTACTCTTTGGGTCTGATGAACTAGGCTTCATTGTGAGACCTTTGCAATCCTGGGTTGGAGCCCTTATTTCTTGTACCTTGTGCTTTCCAGATCTTGGTTTTGTTTCTTCTTTTGTAACTGTTTCAGGAAGTGTGTGGGAGGTAACCCTCCTGAGTTCTTCTATGAGAAAAAAGTTCTCTCATTTCCTGAATTATCTGTTTCCCCTCAGTTCAGTAGGTCCTAGGATTTTCTTATTCATGCTACTTGGTTTTCTCATTTGTCCGGATGGTTCTTGGTTGCCCATTCGTATTTAAGATGGAAGGGCTGACAATGATTATTTTAGGTAGTAAGGCTCTCCCCAACAGGTCCCCGCAGCTCCGTACTCTTTGATGTGGAGCCTATACTAAGCTTTAAAAGTGCCTGTGAATGTGGCTTGGCATGCATCAGACTTGATAATTTTGTCTAGCTGAGAATAATAGATTTATAATCTTTGTCTAATATATGGTGGTGCATTGTGAGGTAGAAATAAGCTACCCACAAATCATTTTGCTTACTTCATCCTGAAATAGGAATTTAGATGTTAATAAAGTAAATGAAAGCAAAGAGGGAATAATGACAGGTTATAAGTCAATTCAAGTATTTGTTGGATTTTTGATGTGTTTCATGTTTCTGTTGATGCAGAAAGTATTTATAAATAAGACACAGGTCCTGTCTTTAGGAGCTAGCTGGAGAGACTTAATCTTTCATTTTTCTTTATGTCCTTTTGTTTTAAGTTAAACTTTACTTGTGTTATTCTGATCTTCATTACATTTTGCAAAAACATAATTTTTCGGATTGTGTATTAGAAACTGAATATTTGAGCTGCACATTGATACATGGTTGGCAGCGTTCAAATGGCAAGTGCATTTATCCAAATTTGAAGATCAGTGCCAATAGTTGATTTAGGACTGGCTTTGTAGATTTTTAAAAAATATATTTTATTGATTTTTTACAGATAGAAAGGGAGAGGGATAGAGAGTTAGAAACATCGATGAGAGAGAAACATTCATCAGCTGTCTCCTGCACACTCCCTACTGGGGATGTTCCTGCAACCAAGGTACATGCCCTTGACCAGAATCGAACCTGGGACACTTTAGCCTGCTGGTCGACGCTCTATCCACTGAGCCAAACTAGTTAGGGCTGTAGATTTTAATTGTAATCAATATTTTTATTGGCACTTTGGGGAAAGATCTTGTCTAGAGCATTCAGGGGACATAGTGATTATTGCCTCACCCCTAGATGCTTCTCATGACCTGTAATTATATCTTCATCTGGGTTGTTAATATGTCCCTTTCCTCAAGGATACTTAGGCAGTAACTCTCAGGAATTATTGATACCATAAGGTGATGCCTTTAAGTGCTTTGGATTTTCTTTTGAAATACAGATAGCTCTTCCTGCCGGATTAGCCTCACCCACCTTACTACAAATTAAATTACAGTTACAAATAAGATTATTCCTAAATTTGGGAAAATAGAGTGGGAATTGGGAGCCTTGATAAAGGAATAGGATTATAAAATTAATCAGTATTATTTACTAATCAGAAACATACTTTAAAAAAACATAGTCTAGTCCAAACTCTCATTGGATGAAAAAAAATCGAGACTTAAAAGACTTTAGCAGGTTGTTTGAGATTTTAATGGTAGAATTGGAACCCTAGAATACAGTCTCAATAGCACTCCAAGTTTGGGGGGGGGTTTACATTTTGATGTGTTATCATATTTTAATCTCCGAGAGTAGAATAATATAAACAAAAATGTGCCAGTGTAAGGATAATCAGATTACAGGAGGGGTGCATTTGGTGCACTAAATATTTATCCAGTACTTAATGTTTGATACATAGTAGGTGCTTAGTAAACATTTGCAAGCAATCTGTACTTTCATATTATGCTTGATGCCATGAAGGGATGCAAAATATGGAAAGGATCCATCTCTTTTCAAAGAACTCTTAGGCTGATTGGTAATTTAAAATAATTGGAAGATTGACTAACAGATGTCAAAAGTAATAGATGGTGTAGTCAGGAGAGACTTGACTAAAATAGAAAAAATTGCAGTAGGCCACAAAGGAATGAAACTAAGTGCATTTAACTACATGTTAATTTTACTCACTGGAAACCACTCTGAAATTGAAGTTCTGTATTTGTTCTTGTCTGTGACTTTTTGCTAAACCTTCATGAATAGCATTCTACAACTCTTAAGTTTTTATTAATTTGCTTTTAAGCTTGTCTTGAATTCTTGCTGCATGTATGGATTAGGTTGAATCAGTTTTGGTTTAATTTAGTAAGTACAGTATTAGAGTATCTGCTAATGTGTAAGCAGTGTGCCCGGGTAGAAATAAGTCAGAATAATGCATAGCCTAATAAGGGGACATAGAAGTGTAACTATGTGGTAAATATATTCATGAAAGCATGTGTGGGTATAGAGGTAGCCAAGAGTGTGGGAGATTTTAGTGCTATCTGGGTGAGGGTGAGAAAGGCTTTCTGGGAAAGATGACAGCTAGGTTATTTATTTATTTACTTTTTTTCAGAGAGGAAGGGAGAAGGGAGAGAGAGATAGAAACATCAATGATGAGAGAGAATCATTGATTGGCTGCCTCCTGCACGCCCCCTACTGGGGATCAAGCCCACAACCCAGGCATGTGCCCTTGACAAATTGAACCCGGGACCCTTCAGTCCTCAGGCTGACGCTCTATCCACTGAACCAAACCAGCTAGGGCTGACAGCTAGGTTTTAAAGTATAAATAGAAGCTCTCCAAATATACAAAGAAGGGAGAGCCATTCTAGGTAGAGAAAACATCCTGAACTGAAACAGAATGGTGTGTTAAGACAACTTTGAACAGTATTGCTGGACATAAAGTGGGATGCTTGGGGAGGGGGTTATAGGAAGTAAGACTCTTATAGAACTTTGCTTCTTAAAGTTAGGCATGGTATGGAGCTCACTGTCTTTGGTATTCCATTTGTCCTTGACAATCAATTGGGAGTTTTAGGTAGTCAGTTCAAATGCAAGGTTAATTAAATAGGCATTTTTTTCCCTACCTGCTCTGAACGCCTTGGGAGAAGAACCAAATAAAAGAACATGAAAGTTGGAGGATTAGTGGATTTAATGGAAGATACTTTGTATTTAAAAGAGAATTAACGGGGGGGGGGGGGGGGGGGTTGGGGGGTTAATGGAGGGATGAGAACACATATGTAATAATACCTTAATCAATAAAGAAATTAAAAAAATATTTCCACTTAAAAAAAAGAGAGAATTAACAGGAATATTTTAGAAATGTAATAAAATTAGCATTGAAAATGTGGTATATGATCTCCTAGTACGATGACCTGGCTTAAGTGTTTCAAGCAGGTGTTTTGAAGCAGTTATACAACAGAGAAAGGCATGCAGTAGAATTAGTTCTGACAATAAGCTTGTTACTGTCACCTGATTTCCAGGAGATCAGTTGGCTTTAAGCCAACTGCTGGAGCCCTGTGTGCATGTTGGGCTAATTCACCAGAACCTAGGGCTGCTGTGACCAGAAGTGCTTTATACCTAAGAACTTTGTTGATCTCCTGTCCTATCATAACCTCATCCACAATATTGGTGGTCCCCAATAGTGGGGTAGTGAAGTGATTTATATGCAATAAAGAGTTAACCACTCTTAGAATCTTTCATGTTTAACTTCCTCCAAAATGCTGCAGATTTATACGTGTTTTTTTTAATATTTCACAGGCTTTCTTGATCATGGATGGTGAAGATATACCAGATTTTTCAAGTTTAAAGGAGGAAATTGCTTATTGGAAGGAATTGTCCTTAAAGTATAAACAAAGGTAATGTTGAAAAACATCCTAAAAATAGGGGAGGGCATTTGGAACGCATCATCTCTAGCATGTGCATTTTTTTTAAAAAACATAAAGCTAAAATTAAGAGTTTTAGATTTCGGATTGGAATTCTAGAGCTAGTTATAACATTGCTTGTATTTAAATAGTACAAAAATGCCACAAATCCTTATTATATTACTCAAGTTATTAAAATAGTAAGAAAACTTAGTGTCACTGATTTTTTTTTTTTTCTGGTAGCTTACATCCTTTTATGTTTATTATTCCAATTGGCCATTTTTGGCCGCTGCGGGTGCACTGCTGCCTCATCATTTCGGTCTTTTGGAGATGCTGATAGGCTGTCTGAGACTTCAGACAGCAGACCTGAGTTCTCCTCAGGCAAACACTATCGTGTCTGGAGCCAGAAAAGCTTTGAGGGAGGGGAGAAGAGCTTCAGGTGTATGGAGCATTTTATAAAATCTCAATTATTTTAATTAGCTGGGGGAATTTTTACATAATCTTGTGAGCACCAAAACTGGTCTTAAATTTCTTTTTAAAATGGAATTTTTCTAAAATAAATATACGTTTTCGTACTTTGGTTAACAGAGTTTTCTAAGTCTTATTAAACCTTTATTGCTATGTCATTGCTATTGCTGCAGCTAGTTACACTGTGCCAGTGGGTATAAAAGGTGGGTCTATGGCAGGGGTTCTTTTTCTTCTTCTTTTTTAAATGTATTTTTATTGATTTCAGAGAGGAAGGGAGAGGGAGATAGAAACATCAATGATGAGAGGGAATCATTGATTGGCTGCCTCCTGCATGCCCCCTACTGGGGACCAAGCCCACAATAGGGCATGTGCCCTGACCAGAAATCAAACTGTGACCTCCTGGTTCATAGACTGATGCTCAACTCCTGAGGCACATCAGCCAGGCTATGGCAGAGGTTCTTGTTTTTTGTGTGCCATAGATTCCTTAATAGGCTGGGGAAACCTGCAGACCCCTTCTCGAATAATGTTTTTAAATGCATAAAATTAAATAATAGAATCACAAAGGAAACCAATTATATTGAAAAAAATTATCTAAATATTCAACTGATTTGCAGTATATTAATATGTGCTTCTTTATTAATACATTAAGTAAGGAGGAGCTAGCAGTGAGTGTATAAAATGTTAGTCCTTTTAGGGCCTATAACTCACTTTCTTTGAGCCTTGAATATAAAGTAAGAGATGTGTAAAACATTGTCTTTATTATTTAGTATATTTTATTATAGCATAGCATTCAGGCAAAAATTCTTGAATTGATATGTAATCGTCTTTAAGATGATCCTTTTGGTTCCTACTAACTACAACTTATCTTTCCCACTTTGTTTTTTATTAGCTTCCAGGAAGCTCGGGATGAGCTAGTTGAATTTCAGGAAGGAAGCAGAGAATTAGAAGCAGAGTTGGAGGCACAATTAGTACAGGCTGAACAAAGAAATAGAGACTTGCAAGCTGATAACCAAAGACTGAAATATGAAGTGGAAGCATTAAAGGTAATTGTGGCAGTAGGAGCCTGGTGTTTAATGTACTGGGCTTTATTAAAATGAAAAATGTATTTTTTTAAGAAGAGTTTAAGAGCTGCTGGCAACAAAAAATACAAAAGGAGGCTTAAAGTGGATTTTTGTCAAACTGTTTTCTTTCATGGAACCAAGGGAGAGGTGATTTAGAGTTTAGGAGTTCACTTAGAAAGTCTGTGGTCATGAGTGTTTTAGTGATCATATTCCTAGGTATAATTTTGTAGTCCCTATCCTACCTAATAATAGACAAATATGCAAATTGACCGTACCTTCGCTATGCCTATGATTGGCCAGGAGGCGCTGGGGGGTGGGACTCGGGGTGGCCGATTGGGCTGGCGGGACACTGAGCTCGTGTCACCAGCGGTGGCTCAAACTCAGCGTCTGCGCCATGGCTGTGCTGCGGCACAGAAGGGGCCTCTGGGCAGCGAGCTCACGTCCCAATGCGGACCATCAAAAGCGGGGGAGCTGGGTGCCTGTCCACTCAGGCACCAGGCCTTTCAGAAGCCTCCGCTGCGCCGGAGGCTTCTGAAAGGCCTGGTGCACCAGCGGACAGATACCCAGCTCCCCTGTGATCGAAAGCAAAAGCGTGGGAGCTGGGTGCCTGTCCACTCAGGCACCAGGCCTTTCAGAAGCCTCCGCGGCACTGGAGGCTTCTGAAAGGCCTGGTGCACCAGCGATCAAAAGCAAAAGCGTGGGAGCTGGGTGCCTGGTGCACCAGCGATCAAAAGCAAAAGCGTGGGAGCTGGGTGCTTGTCCTCTCAGGCACCAGGCCTTTCAGAAGCCTCCGCCACGCCGGAGGCTTCTGAAAGGCCTGGTGCACCAGCGGACAGGCACCCAGCTCCCCCCACCTACACGTGCATGATTCAATCATGCACTGGGCCTCTAGTCCTATATAATAAAGAGGTAATATGCAAGTTGACCATTACTCCAACACACAAGCTGGCCATCCCCATGTGGACACAAGATGGCTGGCAGGGAAGTTGTGGGCGATCAAGGCCTGCAGGGGAGGGCAGTTAGGGGTGACCGGGCCAGCAGGAGAGGGCAGTTGGGGGCGACCAGACCTGCAGGGGAGGGCAGTTGGGGGCAACCAGGCCTACAGGGGAGGGCTGTTGAGGGGGACCAGGCCAGCAGGGGAGGGCAATTAGGGGTGACCGGGCTGGCAGGGGAGGGCAGTTGGGGGTGACCAGGCCTGCAGGGGACGACAGTTGGGGGGGGACCAGGCCTACAGGGGAGGGGAGTTGGGGGGGACTGGGCCAGCAGGGGAGGGCAGTTGGGGGCAACCAGGCCTACAGGGGAGGGGAGTTGGGGTGACCAGGTGTGCAGGGGAGGGCAGTTGAGGGGGGGACCAGGCCTGCAGGGGAGGGCAGTTGGGGGTGACCGGGCCAGCAGGAGAGGGCAGTTGGGGGCGACCAGACCTGCAGGGGAGGGCCGTTGGGGGCAACCAGACCTACAGGGGAGGGCTGTTGAGGGGGACCAGGCCAGCAGGGGAGGGCAATTAGGGGTGACTGGGCTGGCAGGGGAGGGCAGTTGGGGGTGACCAGGCCTGCAGGGGACGACAGTTGGGGGGGGGGGGGACCAGGCCTACAGAGAGGGGAGTTGGGGGGGACTGGGCCAGCAGGGGAGGGCAGTTGGGGGCAACCAGGCCTACAGGGGAGGGGAGTTGGGGTGACCAGGCGTGCAGGGGAGGGCAGTTGAGGGGGGGGACCAGGCCTGCAGGGGAGGGCAGTTGGGGGGGACCAGGCCGGCAGGGGAGGGAAGTTAGGGGTGACCAGGCCGGCAGGGGAGGGCAGTTAGGGGCAATCGGGTCGGCAGGCAAGCATTTAGGTGTCGATCAGGCCAGCAGGGGAGTGGTTAGGGGGTGATCAGGCTGGTAAGCAGAAGCGGTTAGGGGCAATCAGGCAGGTGATCTGTTGGGCGCCAGCAGTCCTGGATTGTGAGAGGGATGTCTGATTGCCCGTTTAGGCCCGATCTCACCAGGATCGGGCCTAAAGGGTCAGTCGAACATCCCTCGAGGGGTCCCAGATTGGAGAGGGTGCAGGCTGGGCTGAGGGACACCCCCCCTAATAATTTACATAAGCTGCCTGATTGTTTGTTTTGATAAGGCACCTCATTTTGTGGCACTTAAAAATTATATTTGTATGAAATATACACATTTATTTCATTATTGTTCATAGTCTCTTTAGTTTTGGAGTTTAGTTTGGATTTAAAAACTGCCTTCTAAAAGGAATTTTCAGGAGTAAAAGGATTAGCCCCTTTTGTTGCTCTTTAACTACCTGCCTTAGCCAAATGCTTAGAGACTTTCCGTGTCTGGGGAGTAGGTGGGTTTGGGAAGGTGGGGGTGGGCAGGTAAGGGGTAGGGAATTTGAACTCTGACAGTCTACTTCTTTGTGCTCACCCTGAACTGTATTCAGCCTGAGATCCCAGCAGTTCCCCCACCATGTTTGGGATTTTCATTATTTTACTTTTTTTCAGAGAGACCAATATTAGATTTCTGAGAGGAGAATGGGTGACTATTTAAACCTTATATGAGTTAAGTCACTTGGAATGAATGTGTGATTGTTTTTAAATATTGTAAAAAGGAGAAGGGGTGCCATCAACTTGGATTGTGAGTGAATTCCTTGGATTTTTCTCCTCTTTAACTTGGGTTGCATCCTTCATTAAAGAAAACTACATGTTAATGACATATACTTTTTTCCTATACTCATGCCTTTAGGAGAAACTAGAACATCAATATGCACAGAGCTACAAGCAGGTCTCAGTATTAGAAGATGATTTAAGTCAGACTCGAGCCATTAAGGAGCAGTTGCATAAGTATGTGAGAGAGCTGGAGCAGGCCAATGACGACCTAGAGCGAGCAAAAAGGTGAATGATGTGCATTTTGTTAGAATAACCAAAGTTGGCAATCAGTGATTAAAATGTATGTCCTTAGGTTCAACCTATCACCTACATCTTAGTCTCAGAACACTTCCTTTTGGTACTCATCACATTGAAACTAACCAAAATTTCTTATCTTCCCAGATAATTCCCTTCTAAGCTTTTCTTTTTTCCTTCTTTCATGTACTCTTGGCTTTTCATTAAAATATGTATCATTCATTCCTCTGATCTATCCCTCTCTTTCTCAAGACCACCACACTTTTTGTAGGTCCTCACACCTTTTTTAAAAAACAGTTGTGTTTCTTTTTTTAAAAAAACTAAGATGTGTGGTTTTTTAAAAATTGATTTTAGAGAGGAAGGGAGAGGGAGAGAGAGATAGAAACATCAATGATGAGAGAATCATTGATTGGCTGCCTCCTGCACACCCCCTACTGGGGATCGAGCCCACAATCCGGGCATCTGTCCTTGACCAGAATCAAATCCGGGACCCTTCAGTCCGCTGGCCGACACTCTATCCACTGAGCCAAACCAACTAGGGTGGTCCTCACATCTTAAACCTGAATTCTGCAGTTATTTTCTAGCTAATCTGTCTTTAAATTTTTACTCCTTTTTATTCTCTTCTGTTTTAATACCGACCGATGAGTTTTCTCAAAATATTGCTTTAATTATGATTTTGATGAATAACTTATAGTGGCTTGCTATTGCTATTGCCAGTTTTCATATACCTGTAAATTAGTTGTTTCTTAACCATTCCAAATTTAATTCCTCTTATTTTATTCCTATTACTTTATTATCTGGTATTTTTTTCCTTAATAGCTGAGTGACTTAAATGCCTGATATGATGCTAGAGTTGAGGATACAAAGATAAACTAGCTACTGCCCTTGGGTATAACAGGTGTGGACATTTCATATGATAAATACTCTAGTAGAAAGAGTGTACAAGTTGTTCTAGGGCATAGAGCAGGGAGCAGCTGAAGTTACCCTGGGGGAGTTGGGGAAGCAGAACATACAAGGAGAAATAGAAGTTAACCAGATGAAGAGAGAAATGCAGAGGCAGAGAGGCAGAAAAGTGTGTGAAGTATTAATATTTCACTTTGAAATATATAGAGACATGGCTGAACAAGATGAGGCTGAAAGGTGGTTGAGGCCAGGTTGTGAAGAACCTTGTGTGCAATGTTTGGTATCATTCTATAGGCATTGGGGGCCTCTTTAATAATTTTTTAAACAAAGGAGTAATAATTTAGACTGTGATTTCAGCTGATAGTACTGAGGAATTGGAAAAGAGAGGAGGAGATGTAAAGACCTCTAATCACTATCATTTATGAATAATACAGGTATTGGATGGAGTATTGAACGGGGGCAGAATATTGAAGAAGAGCAAATGGAATTGAGAGATATTTGGACAGTTGACAGGATTTGATAAAATTGGACATTGCATTATGAGTTCTGATGAGGTTAGAGAATTTTATATCTAGCAGGTAGCACATAGCAGGTAGTGGACACATAGTAGATACATGTTAATGTTTGTTGAATAAAGGAAAAAGATGAGAAATGCAGGAAGAAGAAAAGAATTGGTAGGAAGAATGTAAATGGAGTGGGACCTGGGACTTTGTGTTTTAAACAAATTTTTAGTTAATTCTTACGTATTTTAAAACTATTGAAAAGTTTTCCTGAACGTGATTGTATTGTGTTTAAAATCCAGTGGGGAGAACTTTAAGGAATTTAGATGGGAATTTAAGAGAAAAGAATATATTTAATGGCCTTATATGATAGCAGAAGCTCTAAATGCCACCAGAGATCAGAAGGAGTGAGATCATTCTCTTTCAACTGGGCCAGGCTTTCTAGGTCAGGAAATGATATGAGATAAACTGACAGTTTCCTTTTGTATTACCTATTTGCACATTATTTATTTAATTCATGGATTCTATTTTTTTTTTTTTTAGGGCAACAATAGTTTCACTGGAAGACTTTGAACAAAGGCTAAATCAGGCCATTGAACGGAATGCATTTTTAGAAAGTGAACTTGATGAAAAGGAATCTTTATTGGTCTCTGTTCAGAGGTTAAAGGATGAAGCAAGAGGTAAAATTTATAACTTAAATGAAATCTTGCTGTCCCTAAGCCAGAGTTCTAAGCTAGCTTCAGGATGAACTTGGTAAAGCTATACATTTATATACTTTATCAGACACTATGCTAAGAACTTTTAATCTTAACTTACTTAATACCTACATCATTAACTCTAGGAGGTAGGTAGGTATTATCATCCCTAAATTATAGGTCATAAAATTGAGGCACAGAGAGTTTGCATTTGTCCAGAGTCTGATAACTTGTCAGTTGGAATTCAAACCATGGTTTGTTTTCCAAAGCCTTAATCACTACCACTGTGCATATACTGCTTGCTTAGTTTGGGTTTTTCCTTCTACCTAAATAATTTCGTTATGCACATAATAACGTGTACATTGCTGTTTATATATTGCATGTCTAATGAATATATGTACTTTAAAATTCTCCTTCCCTCCCCCCCTTTTTAAAATGCATTGTAGTATGCAAAATATTACAAAGAAGAAAATAAAAATCAATGCCAATCCATTTATCTTGATAGAACCCACTAGCAGTTTGGTGTGTTTCTTTCCAGTCTTTTCCATGAGTATGCATACCTATATATTTATATCTATATATCTCTATATATTTATATACATATATATATGTTCATATATATATAATTAGGACCACACAATATATACATATGTATTTTTTCTGTCCTCCCCTTTTTTCACTTATTAATATAGTGAATATAATTCATGCCATTAAAACATTTTTTAAAACAGGTTTTAATAATGTATAATGTTTATTATATATTTTATTTGATGGGTTCTTTATTATCGGTGGTTAATTTTTTGCTATAAATAGTGCTGTGAATAGGATTATTGGACTTAATATTTAGGAATATCTGATAATTTCTATGGAATAGATTCTTAAAAGTGGCAAAGGATATAAATGTTTTAATGGTCATAAAAGACACTGCTAAATTACTTTTTAGATAATTGGTATACCCCTATGGCAGTGATTGAGAGTGTTGTTCTCACACTGTTAATTAGCATTGTGAATAGTAAAAATAGGTTAAAAATTATTTAAAAATCCATTGCAAAGTTGAAAGTTGATATCTCATTTTTAAACAATTTGTAATTCTTTTATTTTAAAAAAATATATTATTGATTTCAGCGAGGAAGGAAGAGGGAGAGAGAGAGAAACATCAATGATGAGAATCATTGATTGGCTACCTCCTGCACACCCATTACTGGGGATTGAGCCTGCAACCAGGGCATGTGCCCTTGACTGGAATCGAACCTAGGACCCTTCAGTCCACAGGCTGATTGATACTCCTCTATCCACTGAGCCAAACCAACTAGGCTTTGTAATTCTTTGATTACTTCTTATGAAACATTTGGTCTGTTTAAAACTAGTTTTACATGCTCTATTTCTTTTTTTAAGAACTTCATCTGAAGAACTTCTCATAATTTATATAATTATAAAATATTAGAGGCCCGGTGCACGAAATTCGTGCACGGGGGCGGGGGGGGGGGTGTCCCTCAGCCCAGCTTGCACCCTTTCCAATCTGGGACACCTCGAGGGATGACCGACTACCCGTTTAGGCCCGATCCCACCGGACATCCCTTTGACAATCCAGGACTGCTGGCTCCCAACTGCTCGCCTGCCTGCCTTTCTGATTTCCCCTAACTGCTTCTGCCTGCCAGCCTGATCACCCCCTAACCACTGCTATGCCAGCCTGATTGATGTCTAACTGCTCCCCTGCCAGCCTGTTTGCCCCCAACTTCCCTCCTCTGCCGCCTGGTCACCCCTAACTGCCCTCCTCTGTAGGGTTGATCGCCTCCAACTGCCCTCCCTTGCAGGCCTGGTCCCTCTCAACTGCCTTCCCTTGCAGGCCTGGTCCCTCCCAACTGCCCTCCCCTGCTGGCCATCTTGTGGTGGCCATCTTGTGTCCACATGAGGGCAGGATCTTTGACCACATAGGGGCAGCTATCTTGATCTTGTGTGTTGGAGTGATGGTCAATCTGCATATTACTCTTTTATTAGATAGGATAGAGGCCTGGTGCATGGGTGGGGACCAGCTGGTTTGCCCTAAAGGGTGTCCTGGATCAGGGTGGGGTTCCCTTGGGGCGTGGAGAGGCCTGGGCGAGGGGCCTGTGGTACTTTGCAGGCCAGCCACGTCCCTGGCGACCCAAGCAGAGGCCCTGGTATCTGGATTTTATTTACCTTCTACAATTGAAACTTTGTAGCCTGGAGCGGAGCCAAGCCTCCTGCCGCCATTTCTGTTTGGATTTGTTTACCTTCTATAATTGAAACTTTGTATCCTCGAGTGGAGGCCTGGGCCTGCCAGAGTGTGTGGAAAGCTTGGCTTCCTCTGTTGCCGGGGAAACCCAAGCCTCCCTTTTGGTAGCCATCTTGGTTGGGGTTAATTTGCATACTCACCCTGATTGGCTGGTGGGCGTGGCTTGGCTGGTGGGCATGGCTTATGTAGCAGAGTTTTGGTTAATTTCCACATTACTCTTTTATTAGAGAGGATTAACTCTGTTTTATTTATTTGTTTACTAGAGGCCCGATGCACGAAATTCGTGCAAGAGTAGGCCTTCCTTCCCCCAGCTGCCGGCACCAGCTTCCCTCTGGCACCTGGGACCTGGGCTTCCTTCCCGGCAGGCACCCGGGACCTGGGCTTCCCTCTGGCCCCAGCTTCGTCTGGAATGACATCCGGTCTAATTAGCATTTTACCCTTTTATTATTATAGATAATTGTGGTTAAAACACATACAATTTACCACATATATATATATTTTTTTAGCTTCACCCGAGGACATGTTCATTGATTTTTAGAGAAAGGGACAGAGTGGGGGAGAGAGAGAGAGATAGAGAAACATTGATGTGCTGCCTCCCGAACTTGCCCTGATAGGAATCGAACCTGGAACGTAGACATGTGCCTTGACTGGGAATCGAACCCTGGACTTTTTGGTGTACGGACAAATACTCCAATCAACTGATCCACAATGGCCATCTTAACCATTTTTAAGTATACAGTTCAGTAATGTTAACTATATCCACATTGTTATGCAACAGATGGCTAGGATTTTTTTTATGCTGCAAAATTGAAACTATACCCATTGAACAACAAATCCCCATTTCCTTTTCTTCCCAGCCCTTGGCAATCACATTTCTTCTTTCTGTTGCTAGCTATGAGTGTGACTACTTTAAATACCTCATATAAGTGAAATCACACAATGTTTGTCTTTTGTGATTGCTTTATTTCACTTTGCATAATATTCTAAAGGTTCATCCATGTTGTGGCATGTGATAAAATTTCCTTTTGTTATAAGGCTGAATAATATTCCCTTGTATATATACCACACTTTTTGATCCATTTATCTGTGGACGGACACTTGGGTTGCTTCCACCTCTTGGCTATTTTGAATAATGCTGCATTGAACATGGATGTGCAAATATGTCTTTGAGATCTTGGTTTGAATTCGTTTGGATATGTATCCAGAAGTGGGATGACTTTGTATCCTTTTTTTAACATAAGCAAGTATTCTGTAGGTCTGTTGCATAACTGGAAAAGAAGATATTAATTTTGGGTTGAAAATTCAACTTTGAATGCAAGAAAAATATTGCAACTATTTTGACTACTTCTTTTCTAAAACAAGATATGTCATAGTGACAATGAACAATACCAACCCATTTAAAATTATAAAAATGCACTTTATTGATTTTTGCAATGATCCCCAAACTACATCATCCTATATAATAAAGAGCTAATATGCTAATTAGACCAAACAGTGGAATGACCTCCTGGATGTCCTTCTGGATGAAGTCGGGGCTGCAAGGGCCGAGCCCCTTGCATGAATTTCGTGCATCAGGCCTCTAGTTTCAAAATAAAATCAAATGAGTTGGTAAAGAATAATTTTGTGTCATATATATGTTTTTTTTAAAATCCTCACCCAAGGACATGCTTAGAGAGAGAAAGGAGAGAGAGAGAGAGAGAGAGAGAGAAAGAAAGGAACATCTATTGGTTGCCTGTTCTATTCCGTTTTTGCAAATGGGCATAGATAACAGTTTTCTTAAGTTATAGTATTTTTCAATTCTAAAAGATCATTTAACCCTGGCCAGATGGCGCATTTGGTTATAGTATTATCCCGATATGCCAAGGTTGTGGGTTTGATCCCCAGTCAAGGCACATACAAGAATTGATGTTTATCTCCTCTCTTTCTCTCTCTCTCTCTCCCTCCCCCCTCTCCCTCCCCCCTCCCTTTCTCCTTTCATCTCTCTCAAAAAAATTAAAAAAAAATATTTTATTGATATTTTACAGAGAGGAAGAGAGAGGGATAGAGAGTTAGAAACATCGATGAGAGAGAAACATCGATCAGCTGCCTCTTGCACACCCCTTACTGGGGATGTGCCCGCAACCAAGGTACATGCCCTTGACTGGAATCGAACCTGGGACCCTTGAGTCCGCAGGCCGACGCTCTATCCACTGAGCCAAATCGGTTTCAGCTCTCTCAAAATTAAAAAAAAAAAATATTATAAAAGAAACATCATTTAGACAGTAGGGTTGTCATGTTTATTCCCCTAGAAATAATTGTTAAAAAGGAAATTCATGTTGAGAAATAATAATTTAGGAAGGAAGTCTTTATTTCATTTTAGATGTGACTTTGCTTTATATATTTGTTTTCTCTAGTGAGTATTACTACCTTTGCTACGTTTTACAGATTTAAGACAAGAACTAGCAGTTCGGGAAAGACAACAGGAAGTAACCAGAAAGTCGGCTCCCAGTTCTCCAACTCTAGATTGTGAAAAGATGGATTCTGCTGTCCAGGCGTCACTTTCTTTGCCAGCAACTCCTGTTGGCAAAGGAACAGAGAACAGTTTTCCTTCACCAAAAGGTTTGAAATGTCTTTTCTTTGGTTTCTTGCTATTCTTTTTTTTTTTTGTCGTTGTTAATCTTCACCTGAGGATATTTTTTCCATTAATTTTTTAGAGAGAGTGGAAGGGAATGGGGAGGGAAGGTGGGATGGAGAGAGAGATGAGAGACATTGTTTGGTTGCCTCTCATGGGTTGCCTCCTGCTAGGCTCAACCTGGGGCCAGGGATTGAACCTGCAGCTCAGGTACATCCCCTTGACCGGGAATCGAACCTGCAACCCTTAGATGTGAATACTATGCTCATACCATTGAGCCACATGGGCTAGGTCTGTCTTCTTTTTGCAACTATGGTAGATTATCAATTTAGGGGATTTGCTGATGAAGCAGTAGTTACTAAAGTTTAAGCAAAATTTCAGTTTAAAAGTTGGTTAAATCTGTGTGAAGAAGAAGGAATTATTTTCCTAAGCTACTCAGCCATAGGAAACAATGAGAATGCTGGCTAGGTTTAAGACAAAAGCCACTTAATAAACTGAGATTTTAAAAAGTTGGAAAGTTTTTAAAGAAAGTTTATTTTTTTAATTATAGCAGTAATGTATATTCATGCAGAAGATTTTAAAATCAGAAAAGCGAAAATAAAATAAAAACCATCTGTAATCTCACCGTTTAAAGTTAACTACTCTTAACACTTTCAATTTTTTCTTATTGTGTGTATGCTTATTTGTGTTTGTGCCTACCTTGTTACACCCATTTTTTTGGGATCATATTTAAGTCCAGTTTTATTTCTTGCTTTTGCCACTTAACATATCATGGGTAGACTAGAAGCCTTTATGCTAACATTTGAGAATTATACATGGGATATATAGAGACTCAAGTTACCAGACTCGAGTACCATTGGCTTGGATAGGCATGTCCATTCTATTACATGCCTCTGTAGCTGCATGCTAAATGTCATAAGTAATATTCAGAGTAACTGTTGAGTAGTACATACAGAATATTCTTTTTGCCATCAGCCAATGTGTTTTTTAATCCTGAGAAGCAGAAAAGCCATTTAGTAGCCACTAGAATAGAACCCTGAAGCTCTCTCAGTTCAGATTTAGTGTTTTGCAGCTTGCAGATCATATTTCAGCTACTCCCACTCCCCTATGGAAGGATCTTCCTACCCCTTTTTTAAATACAGGATTATATCTTTCATAGTGAGATGATAAGATTTTCTGTCTGGGCATTTAGTGTAGTAAGCTCTCTAAATCTTTGCTGTCCAATACAGAAACCACTACCCGTATGTGACTAAATTTAAATTTTTACTAATTTAATATGAATTAAAATTTAAAAATCAGTTTTTGGTTGTATTAGTCACATTCCAAGTGCTCAGTAGTCCTTGAATAGATAATTCATCTATTCTTATGAGTTGAAATTAGATAAGGTATGTGAAAATGCTGAATAATCAAAAGGTGTTACTAATTGTACTAGTATGTGTTGAGTGTCCTGCTGAGGGTGTAGAGCCGGTAGTATGTAGGTTATAGCAGTCCTCAAAAGCTTTCACTGTTCATTTTTCAGAATGGTGCTTGTGTATTTCAGGCCCTCAGAATTACTGACATTTGAAAATTAACAAAGGTTTGCTTTTACTCATTAGAATTATGCAGATGAGTTCTGAAAACTTTTTATTTGAGTACTGATCAGAATAATCAGGAGCTGAAATCAAGGTAACACCCAGAGGGAGGTGTACATTCTTTTACAGCTCATTAGATTTCTCATGTAAGAACTTGGGGTGAGGGAGTATCAGTAGGACGTAGAGTTTACTCTGGCACAGAATTAAGATAGGTCAACCCAAAGGCAGTAATCTTGTCCAAATAGACACACTTTTAGACTGAAACTGACAGTGTAAACTCACCTAAAAGCTGCTGTATACTGGATCACGGCAGTTTTGTGACGAGATCAGCACAGACATAGAAGCAGGAGGCTAGATAAATCAGTGACAAGGTGGAAGAACATCTCTGTGAAATGGTCTGTTTTTTTAAAAAAAAATTTTTTTTATTGATTTCAGAGAAGAAGGGAGGGAGAAACATCAATTATGAAAGAGAACCATTGATCGGCTGCCTCCTGCATGCCCCCTACTGGGGATCACACCCACAACCTGGGCATGTGCCCTTGACTGGATTCTAACCCAGGACTCTTTAGTCTGCAGGCCGATGCTCTATTCACTGAGCCAAACCAGCTAGTGCTGAAATGGTCTGTTTTAAATTGCATTGTATTGATACAATGCCTGTTTCCAAAAGGCATTTAATACAGTTTATCATTAAAGCACAGATATAATACCTAAAGTACAAAATTTGAGGAGAATAGGGAAAGCTGAGATTCAGAAATCTCTGCCAAGGAAAGTCTAGTAGTTTACTTATATCACATTGAGCACCTATTATGTGCCACACATATTCTAGATTCTGGGAGTATAGTGATGAATAAGACAAGTCAGTGAGATTACATTCTAAAGGACAGGATGGTAAACAGCAGCTGCAAAACATTTTACATGCCGATCAGCACTCAGGAAAACAAAAAAATAATAGCTAACATTTATTAAGTACTTACTGTGCTAGGCATTTTAAAAACATGTTAACTAGTTTAAACTTCATAACAACTCTATGAGGTAAGTTAATTATTAGCTTCTTTTGCATATGGGTAACTTACTCAAGGTCACACAGGTATCAAATGGATTTGTATCTAGCAGTTCCACTTAAGAGCTCTTAATCATTATGTTATTTATGTCAAAAATAAATTGGAGAAATGTGCACAATTGGAAACCTTTGCTGAAGGGCATGGAAGAAGAGCATGAATAGCATGCTCAATACTATAATTCTGAATGGGAAAACTTAATTTTGTTGTAATATCTATTCTCCGCAAATCAATCAATAATTTAAATTTTTAATAAGAGTCTTAGAATTTTTTTTAAGTTGTCAAGTTGATTTTAAAGTTAGTCTTGAAGAGTAAATATGTAAGAATAGCCAAAAGCCCAGCCAGCGTGGCTCAGTAGTTGAGCCTGGACCTATGAGCCCAGAGGTCATGGTTCGATTCCCAGTTGGAGCATATGCCTGGGTTGCGGGCTCAGTCCCCAGTGTGGGGCATGCAGGAGGCAGTTGATAGATGATTCTCTCTCATCATTGATGTTTCTATCACTCCCTTCCTCTCCCTTCCTCTCTGAAATCAATAAAAATATATTTTAAAAAAAAGAATAGCCAAGAAACGTTTGAAATAGGTTATTAACAAAAAGAGGCTTTGACCTTCAAGATACCAAAATTTATTTTAATACTATAATAACTAAAGCAGCATTAGTGGACTAATAATTTAATGGAGCTTGAAATATATAGGGAATTCAGTATATGGTTTTAGTACTATTTCAAGTGCTAAAACTATTTTAGTACTTTTTCACTAATTGGCTAACCATTTGGAGGGAAAAATGTAAATATTTGATGAGTTAAATGATCTAAGTGCAAAAAAATTTTTAGGAAACCATTAGGAAAAAATATGGGGAACATTTTTTATAATATTGAGGTGAGCCCAAAGGCTTTCTCCTCAAAACACAAAGCTTAAAAGATAAATGTCACTCTGAGAAATACGACATATAAGAGAAAGGGTGAATATCTATAATTATTGTCCCCTTGCAAATTGATTAAAGGAAAGACAACCCAGCAGGAGAAAAATGCAAAGGATAAGCAGGTAATTTCTGGAAGAGATTCAAATGACTAGTTATGAAGGAAATAAAACTTAAAATGACTATCAAATTGGCATAAAAAGATGTCTAATATTATTGACAACACCACCGTACAAATTGCTGACATTGACATAATCTTTTTAGTGAGCATTTTGGCAGTCAGTATCTGTTAAGGTGAAAGAAATGGGCATACCATATTCTCTGACCCAGCAGTAGTTCTATTTTTAGGAATCTCTTCTTCAGAAATACTCTTCTGGATGTTTTAAGGATATATGTCCTTTTAGCATTATTTGTAATGATGTAAAATTGGATGTAATCTAAATACTCATCAGTTGTAGAACTGTTAAACATACTTATGGAATATCCACTTTATCTGTAGTTTGGAATACTATATTGATTTTTTTACGTTGAATGTATACTGTTTTGCAATAACAACAAAACCCAAATTGCATGTATAATTACTTGTGTTTTATTTTTCTGTAGCTATACCAAACGGTTTTGGTACCAGTCCACTGACTCCTTCAGCTAGGATATCAGCACTAAACATTGTGGGGGATCTCTTACGGAAAGTAGGGGTAAGCATTCAATTATTTATCACTAGGTGTTTCAATTGCAAAGGTATTGAATTATTTCTGAATTTGAAGTCAGGGAAGAAAAAAGGACACCTTCCTGTGGTAAAGGCTGTAATTAAGCTGAGAAGCAAAAGCATCCAGTGATCAGCTGAGGCTAGTCCAGATAATCACCTCCAGGGCTTGGGCTTCCTGGTGTCTCTGCAGAAGGCCCAGCGTGCTGACCTAAGTTTCCACTGAGAATTCTGCGTGTTCCCCATGCCTGTTTCTAAAAGACCACAAGCCCTCCATTTTTTTCTAAAATACTTCCTGCTGTATGTCTTTTTTTTTTTTTAAGCTTTTTAAAAATTGATTTTAGAGAGATAGGAAGGGGAAACACCAGTATGAGAACGAAACATTGATCGGCTGCCTCCTGCATGCCCCACACTAGGGATTGAGCTCGCAACCCAGGCATGTGCCCTGATGGGAATTGAACTGTGACCTCCTGGTTCATAGGTTGATGCTCAACCACTGAGCCATACAGGCCAGGCGCTTATTCAGTTTTTACTCTATAATACTCTTTGACCTTATCAAGAGAGTAGTACTCTGTTTTTTAGCACTCTCTTGCTTTAACTTTGTTCCTATTCATATGTGATCCCACAGATGGTTTACTCTGTTACTGTTTAGCATGGTGTTTTGGCCATGGAGGAGACCTGCAGTCTGGATCAGTCAAGAAATGGGACTTATCCTTTCCTTCATCCAGATCACTGGAAACAATAATACAATTGTGGGGATTTAAGCTTTTCTTATTTCCCTCAGTGACTTTAATCTCTCTTTTCAGTAATCTACCCCTGAAACTTCCCACTATCCACCACTCCTTTACTTATTTTTTGTGTGTAAGACACATTCTTAAAAAAGTAGTTGCATTATACTTTCTTTGAAGAAGAAATGGGAGGCCAAGATACAGGGTCCTATGTTTACCTTTTCTAGCTTATGGAATTATTTTAACCATCAGATTCACTCTAAACTGCAATTTAAAGGTACTGTAAATAGTAATGTGCACAAGTCATTCATACAGTACATAGTTTTTCCTTACTTCTAAGATAACCATTTTTATCCAATTTGTTGTAAGAGTTATGTTATTTAACCTCTGTAACTTGTGAAAATAGTTTTATTTTTCTGTATCTTGACTAAACAATTTTAAGCAAAAAGATGAGGACTTTAACTCACATTCTCGCAGTTTTTATTTTTTGCTGTTAGTGTTTTTTGTAATTTTAAATATAAAACCTCTATTTCTGAATTTATTAGATTATATTGCAACTCGTGTGTGTGTGTGTGTGTGTGTGTGTGTGTGTGTGTCTTTGTACCTTCTTTTACTCTCCATTGGTTAGTTCTGAAGATTGAAAATTAAGTCAATAGCATCTATAGTATCATGCCCATGTGTGCTACTGTATAATCATAGAGGACAGCTGGCTCTTGGGTCATTTTATTCATATTGTTCAACAGATGGTTCAAGCATTTTGTTCTTTATCACTTACTCAAAATCATATCAGATTTTTTTGTATTGTGTGAGAGCTGACTTGTATGCCTTTTTCTTTTTTCCTAGTCTTTCTAATTACCCTTTATTTTTGTAGATAGAAAAAATGCACTCTTTGCAATATCTCATACCTCCCAGCTTCTTACCCTCACTCTTTGATGAAAGCTCTGATATGCTTATAGGGCTGCTGCACCACCGTTGTCCTTGAATTTCTCTTCATTATATACTCTTGGGTCAGCACTGTCTATTTCTGGACCCTAAGTTGTCATCTTTCTTTGTTCTTGTTTATTTTGTTTTAGTACCAAAGTAAATTATTCAGAAATGGTGCATTAAAGTTGAACTTGGAGTCCATGCATGGTTTACCTGTTTACCTGTCTTCCAAGATGTCATAAAACTTTGGTCTGCTTATCTGCCAGCTCCTGGCATGCTTCTATGAATATTTCGTTTTCTGCTTCTTTGTGCTCCTTTGTCTACTGACTAGAACTACTTGGAAGCCACATCCCCACTCTTGCATCCTCTTCCACTGAGAAATCAAGGCCATCTGATTTGAAGTTTTGTTTTCTTCTCTTCTTTTATTATTCTGTTACCTCTGTTTGTAGCTCTTCTTCCTTTTTATTTCAGTGGTAGAGGTATCATATTCGTGCTCCTGGCTAATTTTGTCCCTCTGTGCTTTGGATCCCATTCCTTCTAGCCTTGTCATCTTTATGTCTTCTGTATCTTCACCTTTTTACTCTATATATGTTAATATGTATGTATAATATTTATATATTAGATATTATATGCATACTTTTTTAAATCTTAGAAAGCAAAAATAAAAGCAACTATTCTTTCTTTTTACCCTATATCTCTCTTTAGCCATTATTCTAATTCTTCCTTTACAGCCAAGGTTTTTGAAAGCATGTCTCCATTTATTGTTAGCAGTTTTTATTTGCTTTGTTTTTTGTTAATCCTCACCCGCGGATATTTTTTTCCATTGACTTTTAGAGAGAGGGGGAGAGAGAGAGAGTGAAACAAGATGAGAGAGACACATCGGTTGGTTGTCTCCTGCACGCTGACCTTGGGTGGGGATTGAGCTTGCAACCGAGGTATGTGCCCTTGACTGGAATTGAACCCGTGGCCCTTTAGTCTGAGGGCCAGTGCTCTAACCATGAACAAAACTGGCTGGGGCTATTGTTAGCATTTTTGACTGTATACACACTTCCCCAGATGTCCTTGTCTCGGCTCTGCCCCTGCTCACTGCACTATAATTGGAATGTCTTCTTTCCTCTGCTCCTCCGATGCAGTGTCATGTCTGCTTCCTGTCTTCCTGCCCATTCCTCTTTGTCATTTGTTAGTTGTTAATCTGTCCACCCTCTCATTGTTGATTTTATTCAGAGCTCTGTCCTTAATTTTCTGATCTTATTCACAACTATGATTTTGTCTACTTCCTGGTGTATATATCTTCTAAATCTTGGTATCTAAGCCACTTTATTCACTTAAGTGCCAGACCCCAGTACTTGCACTTGGATGTCTCCCTGACGTCTCAGATACAACTTGTGCCCTCTGTATGATAGGTGCTTAGCACATATTTGAAGGAATGAATGAGTGTCTTGAACATAGGAGCTTAGTGGCTCTCAGTTTTTACTGTGTATGTGTACATTTAACAAGTTGCTGAAATAATGCTTATGTACAGTTTATCCTACAAGATCACTACCTCTCTTCTGTTTTTTCTTATTTTATAGGTAATTGTATTTTTGTTATAGGAAAGGAGAAGAGAACACGTTTGTTTTCGTTTCTGTTAACAGCTTGTATTAAAATTATGGGGGGAGGATTTTTAGAGTGCATATGTTATCCGTGGATTTAATTTACTTATGCTTTCCTAGTCCCTTAGTATTATGGATAATAGGAATGGACTGTTTTTTGCCCTTCTCCTTTTTTTTTTTTTTTTTTTTTTGTCAGGGAGAGGGGTTTGAGTTGGTCAGAGTGTTTATGGGGAAAGGGGAGTTGGTGATATCTGTGTGTGATGGAAATAGATGAGGAAGTCCTGTTCTCTTCAAGTCATCTGTTTGTAGAGCCTGGCAGGTGCCAGGTGCCAAGAAAGGCACCCAATTTAGAGGTAAATGCTCTAAAGGTCTGGTGTCATTTTCAGGTGAATTATTTAATTATAGACAAAGGGTATCAGACATTTAACTGTGTTCTAAGAAGTAGAATAGTTTTTAACGTCATGTGAAGTGTTGTAAATGCTCTTATCCATTTTAATGCATTAGAAATAACTAAACTGAAATGCTGTAGAAATAATTGGCTGCTTTAAAAATTCTCAAGTGATATTTTTGCATTCTTTATGCATTTGCTCCCAAAACAGCCCTCCTCCATACACATCCACTTCTAACTAGCCAACTAACAAAACTCAGAAAGACATAATGGATGGGGACAAGAGACCTGGGGTCTGTCTTGGTCTGCTTGTGCCACATTTTCTTATGTAAGTGAGGATATTTGTATCCCTCAGTAACACTGAGAGGAATAAGTAAAAGATTCTGAGCTCATTAGAAAGGGGGTCAGCATGAACATTTCCTTTGACTGCTAGAAAGGTGATTGATTCTGGCTTAAGTAGCCACCAGTATCAACTGAGAGAGTAAAGTTTGAGTATCAAAATAGAAATGGTTTGAAATGCAGATTTTTATGTGCAGCTACTGTTTTGACAACCAAATCATTCCTTCTTTCTTTTGTAGGCTTTAGAATCCAAATTAGCAGCTTGCAGGAATTTTGCAAAGGACCAAGCATCACGAAAATCCTATATTTCAGGGAATGTTAACTGCGGGGTGATGAATAGCAACGGCACAAAATTCTCTAGATCAGGGCATACGTCTTTCTTCGACAAAGGGTAAGTTTTGGAAGTTTTAAATAATTTCAAGTATTAAAGTTACACGTTATTAAGTGAGCTTACTCAAGCTTTGAAAAGATAAACTCAGTTTGACAAATCTACCTGAAGCCTGTTACCATTCAGATCTCACGGGACATGAAATCTGTTGCTGTCTTCTGTCCCCTGGAGTCTGTTGCCCTGGGAACCCTTACTCTGAAGCGTCTGTCCTGGAAGCAGACTCTTGGAAGGCAGCAGTGGTAGGCTCTGCCCGTGATATAGTCCTTGTTCTCAAGGCACTTACAGGCTCATAGACTTTTCTGGCAAGTACAGAATGGGGCAAAAGTAGGTTTACGGTTGTTTGTATGGACAGTAATAATAATACAAGAACAAACCGTGTTTTGCATATTCACAACTGTAAACCTGCTTTTGCACATCCCCCAACCCTGTGTTTGTTAAGGGTAGAAGAGAACACTACTTATGTATATATGCAAACTCTGCAACAAACGTTCTGCCTGAAGATTTTAGAAAAATATAAAACCACTGGATCAAATATAGTTTAGGAGATACAAATTTTGTATGATGTGAAGATGGTTTTTGGGGAATTGAGAATTTAAAAAAATTGTGTTAGGATTGAAGCCATGATACATCCCTTTTTAAATTTTTTATTGATTTCAGAGAGGAAGGGAGAGGGAGAGAGAGATAGAAACATCAATGATGAGAGAGAATCATTGATTGGCTGCCTCCTGCATGCCCCCCACTATGGATCTAGCCGGCAACTGGGCGTGTGCCCTTGATTGGAATCAAACCGGGACCCTTTAATACGCAGGCCGACACTCTATCCACTGAGCCAAACCACCTGGGGCCTGATATATCTTTAATGCAAAAAAAATTTCAATTGGTGCAGAAGTACACAAAATAAAAAGTAAATATTTTTTGTTTTTACACTATTTTTACATCCTTACAGTTATTTCTAGGCATGTAAAATCATATGTATCTTCTATAAGCTTTTAAGATTTATGGGATTATACTTCAAATATTCTTCAGCATGCCTATCATGATTTATATTGCCAGTATCTTTTCATGTCAGTACATACTGCTCTACCTCAATTAAAAAAAATAAAATATTGTATGGTTATACTCTTTTATGCGTGTGCCTTAATTTAGGGAACTAGTTAAATAGTTAAGACCTGTGGTCTGGGGGTGCTGACCATGTTACCCAAGGTAGCTGTTATTAGAACAACTGAGGCAGCACCATCCCTTGGCACTGTCTCTGTTTTGAGTCGTAGAGGCTGCTCATTCTTGTCCTCTGAAAGTAACACAGATGCAACTCCAGAAATTTTCACAATTTCTTAAAGGAGCTTGCATGTTCTGCTTTCCTATGTAACTGTGGCATTTTTCTGGAGGGCCTGATTTGGTACACAGTCCACTCTAAAAAGCTTCCTGCTATCCACCCTGTGGAGCGGAGTGCTCTGTTTTCTCTCTCTTCCTTTAGAGATTCTACCTTGAAGTATACATATTTCGTTAAGGAGAACATCCTAAAATATCAATATATAAATCAGAACTTTATTTTAACCATTGGGATTCCTCAGGGGGAGTAAGTATAAAATTAATATTCCTCAGGTTTAGGAGTTTCAGGCAACCTTGAGGAATGCTCATTTTTATACAATAACTAGATTTTTATACAAATTTCGTGCCCCGGGCGTGGGTGGGGGCGGTGTGTGTCCCTCAGCCTGGCCTGCACTCTCTCGAAATCCGGGACCGCTGGCTCCTAACCGCTGGCCTGCCTGCCTGCCTGATCACCCCTAACCACTAGCCTGTCTGCCTTATCGCCCCTAACCACTCTGCCTGCCTGCCTGATCGCTCCAACCCCTCTGCTTGCCTGCCTGATCGCACCTAACCACTCTGCCTGCCTGCCTGATTGCCTCTAACCCTCTCTGCCTTTGGCCCCTGCTGCCGTGGCTTCGTGCAGAAGGACATGTAAGGTCATTTGGCTGTCTGGTCTAATTAGCATATTATGCTTTTATTACTATAGATGATAAGTGGAATAAATAGGTATTTGACATTAAGTTGCCATTTATCCCAAACAATACAGGGAAAGTTTAGGGGTGCCTAATTATTTTTTTCTGTAACCTGTAATTACCTCCAGTAGAGTAGTTATTAGTCTCTACCTGGAATCATATTTCTTGCCTTGGGCACCTTATGATGTGAGAATAGGCATGGACCAGAAATGGGTTGGTTGGACAGAGCTTTGCATGTAGAAAGTCCTTAGAATAGTCATGACGAAGGAGGAATAACAGTCAGTTCAGGCTCACTACTCCGGTCTTCGTTAGAGACTGGCTTTCACTTGACCCCTGAGGCAGAACACCCGGGCAGCGATTGCCCAGAGGTGAACCCATTCTTAGGTAGATGCGGAGGATTCAGGTAACCGGGAACCAGGAGTGGGCCTTGGGCACTGTGTGGAGCCCCGCCTCCTGCCCTCTGAGAAGCATCTTGGATGCTGTGGAGGCTTTATTCCTGCACTGCACCTGGAAATGTACTTCCTGGTGGAAAGTTGCAGAAGATATTTAGTTTTGGTTTAAATGGTACACATTTTTAACTATTGTTTCTATTAAGAATTCAATATGCTTTTGTGGGTTGGTCTTTCCTCAAGTATTTAGTTTATATGATAAATAGATTGCTTATACACAATCAAATATTAATCTGTTGCTTGAGTTGCATTTGTCTAGTTGCCATATTCCTATAACTCTTGTGGGGTTTTGCTGTGTTCTTACTTCCTTGCTGCTTTACTTTGATTCTGGCTTCCTTAAACCTCTGGCCTTCCTTCCTGCAGACCTATTGGCTGGATAAAAACCAGGATGGTATTTACCAGCTGCGCGAGAAATGGGGGAAGTATCCTGACTCTCTGCTCCATGATTAAATGTCAGGTTGAAAGAAGAAATGCCAGTTCTTACAGACTGCAGCTTGTAGTCCAGTGTGAGAAAGGCTCTTCATTTTGAAGTCTGGGCTCTAGAGTGTGCCTGCTCTACCTCTCGCTCCTGAGCGGTGTGTCTGGAGCACTGGCGCTCCTAGGTCCTGGAGGAGCATTGTATGGGGAGGGTAATCACAGTCAGTTTGTGTGTGTGTGTGCATGTATGTGAACATATGTATACACCCCGCCCTCTCACCTCTCAAAATCTTCAGGCGCAGTGAGGCCTTACTACAGAAAACACTATACCTTACTATTACATTTACTTTACAGGACTTGAAAATATTCTGTAAGTTCTGGTTATTTGAGGGCTTCTTGGAATCAGGATTTTTATCTAGTCTGTGTTCACCTCTGCAAGTTCCTAGCGTATGGCTTGCTGGACCTACTTCCAGGTGCTGCTCTGCTTCTTCCAACCACTAGGAGCCCTTAGTATCACTCACCTGAAAAGATACAAATTCTTGTGTCAGTATAGTCATCTAAATTCTCTCAAAAATATTCTTTTTTTCTTCATAGCGTTTATTTAGTTTCCAATGTATCACGTACCTTAATTTTTTAAGCCAGTCAGATTTCTTTTGGGCCATGTGTAGGTAGGTGGGCATACCCTAATTTTAGGGCACAGTATGAAAATAGTATTTGCATTGCTGTTTAATGTTTTTTCCTTTTTTTTATTAGGCAAGAAAAAGTCATATTTCCCACGTTGTTCATGGGTAACTGAATTTGTTTGCTGTGCTATTTTTTATTCTTTTTCAATCATGGTGTGTGGTGGGAGACCCATTAACAAACTGGTTTCACTAACTGCATGGGGATGACTCTGCTTTAACCAACTTACAGCCCATAAGTGAGCCTTCACGTTCCTGTTTGACTCGACCTGTACACCATTATTGGTTCAGCTGTGCAAAACCAAACTGAGGAGTTGATGTGGTGCTGGGGCAGTTGTGAATAGCAGGCCCTCGATGAGTGCTCAGGACTCTGGAGTGGGGGCTGAGGGTAACTGGCAGGCCCTGGGACCATATTTGAATGTCTTTGTGGGACTGGGGTTCTTCCTGTTACCCAGTGTGTCTTGTGTTTTCAAAGCAGGCACTAACGATTACGGAGCGTTGCTGGGGGGACTCTCCCCTCTGCGCTCATTCCTGTTTCCCAGAGTACATTGGAATGAGACACGGAGAGGTGTGTAAGATCTGCCTTTCTTCTCAGTTTTCAGAAGGCACATTTCAGTTTGTAGAGCCTGGGGCAAGGTCTCGAGCTGGCTGAGCCGTGCTGGCTCCCATGGACCATCTAACTAGGAAGACGGGTCTGGAGTGTGTCTGCTGCCTCCTGCGTGAGCGCTGGCCCACTCTCAGGCTTTTCCCTACTGCCCTCTCAGGTGTCCTCCACCGTGCTGCTTTGACGGATTTAGTGTCCATACTTCATCACTGTTGTGTTCTATTTATAGTCGTCCTGACTAGCTTATAAAGGTGCCCTTTTCACTTCTGTTGCCATTTTACACCTCACCTTAGTTTCTTTTCTCAGCTGGAGTCTCTATTTTTCAGACTCTTTAACTAGATTTTGGTGGTAAGGCCATGAAATTTCATAGCTTCTGTAACCTTTTTCACATGATTGATTCCCAAGATCTGTGTCTCCATCCCTGCCTGCTTTCTTTCCTTTCATTTCTTTGGTGTCCACTGGCACGGACATTTCCTTTCAGCTCTTTTGCTGCTTCCTGAAACCAGATGTGAATATGGAGGTTTCTTTCCCCATTTCACAGCTTTGCAGTTCCTGAAGGTGCCTCACCAGACACAATCCTACCTCTAGGGTCGGCTTCTCTCCCTCTGGTCTTCTGCTTCCCACTTCTTGGCTCAGGAAAGAAGTGCTAGGTGAAGCCCCACAGATTGTTATTCTCTCTTTATTCTGTCCAACTTGCAAATCAGAATTTCCATTCCCATTCATACTGAGAACGACGTGTCTAGTTTGTTGTTGTCCTTTAGTATTCTGATCGCACTGCTTATTTTTCCCATTAGAGCTGACTTGGGTTGGGAGCACCAAAGTGGTTGCTCACTGAGGGCCGTCAGGTCTCCTCTGGCCAGGAGGATGCTGGGAAGGGAGAATGGCCTGGACGGGCTTATAGGTGAACTCAGGTGAATGGCTGGACCTTCTCCTGCTTTGGTTTTTTGAGCAATACAACAATGGGGATGAACTTTATGTTCTTTAAAGATCCGTCTAATATATTTTTTAAAATATATTTTATTGATTTTTTACAGAGAGGAAGGGAGAGGGATAGAGAGTTAGAAACATCGATGAGAGAGAAACATCAATCAGCTGCCTCCTGCACACCCCCCACCAGGGATGTGCCCGCAACCAAGGTACATGCCCTTGACCGGAATCGAACCTGGGACCCTTCAGTCCACAGGCCGACGCTCTATCCACTGAGCCAAACCAGTTTTGGCAAGATCCGTCTAATTTGAAAATGCCAAATCTCAGTCCTAAGCCTGCACGTGGAGCCATCCTTATGGTCGCTGCTTTTGTGGAACAGGTGCCAGGTTCTTCCTGCACCCGCAGTGCTCCCGTTCTGCTGAGATTTGGGGCTGTCTGTAGTACAGCCTGCAGAATGTGGTGTTCACCTGTTTAAAGCTGAGGTTTGTGAGGCCTGCCTGGTTCTTCTTGGGCTTTGAGGAGAAGCGGGCATTGGTGGCTCTGGGACTAGTCAGACAAATGACAGCTGGGCTTGTTATGTGAGGGCTACAGTGGCATTTAGGATGGGGCCCCTGCCCCCAGAGGAGGCCCAGGCAGACAGCCTTGGGAGAATAGGAGGGATGATTTCAAGTTTTCACATACGACGAGGCTCAAATATCAGGCTTCCCCTAACCCTAAACAGAACACGGGGATCCTGGGTATGCATCTCTGAAGTAGGAAAATGTACAGCAGGGAGAAATGACACGTAGAGCCTTGTGGTTCTGTGTGGGTAGCTTGACTTCAAACTTGAAATCTGGACTCAGGTTATTTCTTCAGGCATTAACTGTTTCTTCAGAGGAGCGAGGGGTCATTTGTCAAGTCTCTTTGCATGCCTGTTTCTGAGATTACACTCACCTCTTCAGTGTAAATATCACTTATCTTTGTGGGGAATGTGTGTGCATTTTTGTAAGAATGAGTCTCAACTCCCTAGACCCCTCTGATGAGTGGATGGGGGGCAGTGGTGGGCAATGTGCTGCGTGCGGCCTTTTGCAATTCGCTGTATTTCCCAAATTGCTAGTGGGACACTCTTCTAGGAAGTTTTCCAGGATGGAGAGGCTGAAGTGGCTTCCTGAGAGAGGTTCCAGGCCTTGCACTCACCCCTCACTGCTTCCCGCGGCTGTGCTGCCAGATGGGCGGGGCTGAGGTGGGCGGCCCTCCTTGTACACTCCTGTGCTGGGCTGGCTGCTCATGAGTCTGCAGAGAAGCCTCCCCAGCTGGCTTTACTTGCTTAACAATGTAAAAAAGTTACTTTTCCCCCTTCATTAAGATATTCATGTATATTGCAGGAGATTTGGAAAACAATAAAAAAGTATAAATTAGTAAACGAAATTTACCCATAACCCAGAGGGAAGAAAAGTAACTATTGTTAAATTTTCTTTCTACAATATATATGATTTTATGTACATATGTGTGTGTGTGTGTGTATGTGTGTGTGTTTGTATGGATGTATGTATGTGTGAGTATCTCCACACATTCTAGAATTAGCCACACAGATAGTCATGCCTATCTATAGTCTAGAATTTAGAATATATACTACTTACACTTTTTCTTTTTTCTTCACATCATTGAACATACACAGTTTGGTAACCTTTTTCTACTCACCATTAATTACATTCTGAATATTTTTCTATGCTATTAAAGAACTATGGAAATGGATTTTAAAAATATTTTTATTGATTTCAGAGAGGAAGGGACAGAGAGAGAGAGAGTGAAACATCAGTGGTAAGAGAGAATCATTGATCAGCTGCCTCCTGCACGCCCCACGCTGGGGATCAAACCCGCAACCTGGGCATGTGCCCTGATCGGGAATCAAACCATGATCTCCTGGTTTATAGGTTGATACTCAACCACTGAGTCATGCTGGTGGAGCTGGGGAAATGGATTTTTAATGGTAGTATACTATTTTATCACTTAGTTGTGTCATTTAGTTATTGGTGGACTTTTAGATCTGCTTATGGGGAAAAATCAGGGTTGTGGCTGCAGTGGCTGCTGTGATGAAGCTGCCCGTGGTCTCATTACCGTAGGACCACTGAGTTCTCAATCTGACCACCTGATGCTCGAGGCAGCCACTCTTCCCTAGGCTGTCGGGTTCTGCTATGGGCCGGGAAGAGGGATAGTTTCAGAGAGCAAATGAATTTCTTGCTGTGTGTCAAGTGGTTTTAAATGAGTCTCTCTTTCTCTTCCCCTTCCCTTCTCTGCTCTGTCACCCCCACAGGGCAGTAAACGGCTTTGACCCAGCTCCTCCTCCTCCTGGTCTGGGCTCCTCGCGCCCCTCGTCGGCACCAGGTATGCTGCCTCTCAGTGTGTGAGTGCCCAGCTTCCAAATGGGGGCTCCTGCCCTCCTTCAACAACCCAGGACACCCACGCCTCACCCTTCGGTGCCTGGGCCCAGCCCATGGCTCTGTCTGCCTCCCCAGGGCTGGCAGAGAGAGGGCAGGCTGCATGCAGTGGTGGCTGCTGGGCCCTGCCCAGCCCCAGGACTGCGCGATATCAATACTGGCTATTTTCTCTTCTCGCCGTAGTGCCGTTGGTTTCACATGATTGCACTTTTGTGGGTCACAAAGTGATACATACATGTATTACTTGGTCACTGGATGCAGAAGTACCCATTCATCACACCTGCCTCATAGCCCCACCCTGCTGTACTGATAGGATTTAGTTGTATTAGGACATTGCAAATCTTTTAGACATTCTCTCCCAAATCAGGTCAATGTGTGCTCTCCTGAGCTCCCACCCAAGCACCTTTGTGCTCATGATCATGTGTTGTCCCCAGCTCCACCCCACACAGCCTGGGCCTGTTGCTGGCTGACAGTCAGGAAGGTCATCTACTTAGGGAACATAGTCTCATTACTCTAGGACCACTGAGTTCTCAAGTCTCATTACTGCACCTTCTGACTTTACTTCAGCAGTGAGCATTCCATAGCCTGGCCTCCCAGAGCAGGAGCCTATGGGCCTGGGACAAACAGAGCTGGGCCTCTGTGCGTCTTCTCCGTGTGTCTCAGACGAGGGGTGGAGGTGGTGGCAACCTCCTTGCCAGCTTTCTGGTCCTTCAGTGAAATGACAGCTTCACAGCTTTTTTGTTTTGTCTTCTGCGGGCCTCTCCAGTGGTGTTAGGGAGGACTGAGTGGCCCGATTCCGGGCACTGGCTGGTGCCAGCTCCTTGGGGGGCAGACTGACCCCAGTGGTTGTCCCTGTGCATCCTTTGATTACTCTCATGCTGCATCTACTGTTTACATTTGTTTTTTTGTACATAGGTTTGTAAACATTATTGCCCAAGATATTTGTATATAACTTGGGCTTTGTAGCTTTTATTTATTCAGAATTCATACGGCATGTTAATGACTTATGATGGTGTCCTACTCTGGGCAACTGTATAGAATCATCATGTGGTTAAAAAAAAAAAAAGAGAAAGTACTTCCCCTCCAAAAAATCTTTTAATGTGGAAACAATAAATTTCACACAAAAAAGTATCAAGGTTGCTTTTATTGGGTTCCCGCCATCCTGTGAGAGAAGAGCTGGAGTTACAAAGCCAGTTTCAGATGTCGCTTCTGTTCCGACATGGGATAGACATGTGGGTGGACAGCAGCTTGGAGTGGGCAGAGGCAGTTCAGGCAGGCTCCGGAGAAGTCTGATGCACAAGCAGGTGTGCTCAGGCCCGTCCTCGAAGCTGAGCCTCCGGTGGGCAGCCTGAGACGGCCCAGCGCCTCATGCAAACCGGGAGGGAGGACCTGGACTTTGAGGGAGGCCGCTCGCTAGGTCACAGGATAACCGCGATGGAGCCAGGAGCTGGTCCTTCCTTCGCTGTGCTGCCTGTCATGATGTGTGCGGTGTCCTGGGAGTAGAGGTTACTCGGGTCTGGGCTTTTCTCCTTATCCTTCAGGGTGATGTTGGCAAGTGAGAGGAGGTGCCAGATGTTTGCAAGACATAGGTGACTGGACTTAAGAAATGTACAGACATAGGAGTCGGTACGAATGTATCATGTTCTGAACGTTGCTTATAACGAAGAGCAAAACTAGGATGGTGTGTAGTTTTAAAACGAAGAAAGTGAAAAGTAAGTGAATCAAGTTCCTAAGGGAATACTAAACTTTAAGGAGGATACATTAAAAAACTTACTTCTGTCTGCTAATATGTGGGCAGGAATATCTTCTGTTAGTTCCTGGAGGTTTTGCTGTGAGCTGCCTCACCGAGAGAGGTTTCCAGGGGTGTGTGTGCTGTGCCCAGTTGTGCTGGTGGAGCAGGCGAACAGAAAACTTCAAGCCTCTTCCTGATGGGCGGCAACTTGCAGCTTCTTTCCCAATCATTGGAGCGATTGGCTTAGATCAGAGGCTGAAACATTTAGCCAGACCTTTGTTACGCAGGAACCCAGATCTAACATATGAAAAGCAGAGCTGCTCTGGTGAAAGCAGGGATGAGTTCTGGAGCCCTGAGCTGTCATCCTTGGCTCCCCAGTGATTTCCCGGTTCCTTCTTGGCTGAGCACCCCGGAATCATCCCATCCAGATGGTCTGTCAGATGGTGGCAGGGGAGGCCCTGGTGCAGAGGCCCATGTCATCCCGGACATCATCTCTGCTTCGGGTCCGTGAAAGGCCAGAAGCACGCTGCTGGCTTCTCCAGTCCTTTCAAGAGCAGACCCCCATGTAGTTTTGTTTTGTTACAGCTACAGCTGCCCTGGGCATATGACCCACGGGAAAGCTGGATGGCTCCCCTGGCCTCATTTTCAGCAGTTTGGATGGTTTGGTTAAATGCTCAGCTAGAACATTTGCTGCTGGCACGAAAGCCACCACATTCTGTCTGCCCTTCTAGCTAAAGATTGCCTAGCAGCCCCCTGCCTCTGAGTAGGCTCTCTTCCTGGGGCCGCCCCATGCCTAGGTCTGCCCGGCCCTCACTGAAACTTTTAGGAGCGATCCCTCCCCTGAGCTGGATCCACGGGTGGTCTCCCTGCTTGGAGGGGGTGAATCTTCCAGGTGGTGAGTCCTCTTGCCTCCAGATACTGTTCTCTCTCCACCTGGTCCCATCGCTCGCTCCTGAAATGCATGAGAGTGGGAGTGAGTGCTCCACTTCCTTTCAACCCAGAGTGGTAGAAACTATACCCAACCAACTCATCTGAGGTCCAGAAGCCAAAGCTGGGCATGTGAGAATGAGATACAGGCAACCTGAGAGGAGGATGAGCTGGTTTACCTCCGTTTACAGAAGGGAATGTGGGCCCGAGTGTTAAGTGACTGGCCTAAACTCACATAGCTAGTTCAGTGGTCGGCAAACTGCGGCGCCGCGGTTTGCCTCTCTGTTGACTATTGAGTTTGCTGACCACTGAGCTAGTTCATAGCAAAGCCAGGGCTGGAAATGAGCTCTGTGTTTTCTGCTGTGTTCTCCCCTTTTCCAGACTTGAGGCCTCGTTGCCCTGACTCTGTCTTGTGCCTCAGGAGATGAGCTGCTTGGAAATGTGTGGGGCACAGCCTTTGCAGCAGGAGGAATGTGACTCACCCACCCCTCCTCTTCTAGTCCTGTCCTTGTTGAGTATTGACTGTGCTGCTCTTAGTAGCTATTGCAAAAGTGCCACTAACATCTCTGAGAGCCAAGGGGGAAATGGTACCTCTGGGGCAGGGGAGGTGTCCTGGGGTGGAGCCTCAGCTTTAGAGAGCATCTTGCTAAAGCCACATCTGTCCTGCCTGGCCAGCACGAACAGCCAGTCCGGCTGCTGGTGGGACTGAGCCCAGAAAGGGGATGGTCCAAGCAGTCAGTTTTCTCTGTTTGCCTAGATTAGAAGATGCTTGAGGAGCCTTTTCCTCCTTCCAACATTTACTTCAAGGATTTTTCTCTCTATTTTTGCCCCAAATGTTGAAACAAATTGAGAAGTGCTAGCTTGACCTTCAAAATTTAGATGTTACTTGTTTCATTCTTAAAAATGGGAGTAGGGAGGAGGCATCTTTGTAAATATTCCTATGACTTAAAGCATCTTATCTGAAAACTGGTCCTATGACTACTAAAAATAGGCTCTATGGGAACACAGTAGCCTTTTTTTTACAATAATCTGGAGTAAGTATTAGTTTAACAGACTCCCTTGATAAGATAGCACATGTGAAGAGGCAAATGAGAGAACAGAGCAAAGCGTATAGCGCTGGTTTTGGGGGACCAGGTGGATTTGTGCCATGTGGGTTACGGTTTGCAGTTACGTTAGTTGTCTGTCAGCTCTGAAGCCTGCACCAAGCGAAACGAGATGCAAACTGAATAGGAAGTTAGCTTGTTTACTTTTGGGGAGTTTGTAATCAGGTGTCAAGTTTGACTGCTGCCTATTAAAATGCGGAGGTCCTGCCTGGTTGTGGTTGCTGATGGAGGCCTGGAGGGTGCCGGGCAAGCAGGCCTGGCACAGCTTGGATAAACAGTCAGATGAGTGTCGTCCAAATGAGCTAGGGCCCTGTTGCTCCCTGTCAGTACATGATGGAACTGGGAAACACTGTTTTTCTGGTTTAAAAAAGGTGATTGTTTTAACTAGGAAAAAATCCCAGCGAATCCCACTGTCATCTAGACTTTAGGAAATACACCTCTACATTTTTGGTGTCACTAAATTATTTTCTGTAAGTCTTGAATCTTACATAAGCTATAAAAGCTCTTTCTGCGTTAGGGATAATGTCTCATGGTAGTAAGAAAAGTAGAGTCAATCTCAGTAGTGGAAGTGGAAGAGTCTGATGGGGAATGGTCCGGGTGACTGTCAGCTGTGCAGGGTCCCATAGCGCCACCGGGAAGCTGAGTGTGCAGACGTGCTAGCGCATAGAACGGAAACCACCGACGGGAACAATGAACATACTCATTACAGCTTCAAAAAATCAGAAGTGAAGTTAAAAAGATGCAAACAGTTTACTAATTGAGGCTTCTAGTTTTTAGGTAAAGTTGCCCAAAATTCATTTTTTAAAAATTGAAGTAATGAGACTGACTTTCTTTCATTACCTAATTGGCCTGAAGACCTGTGCTAAGTTCTGAGACTTGAGCTAGTAGCTCAAAGCAGAGGCTCCCTGGCTGCGGGGTGACCAGTGAGTGCATTTTAAAACGGATTCCCCCAGGCTCCACCCCAGCGCCAGCCGTGGGAGAAGCGCACACTAGTTCACAGAATCTCAAACCGGCAATTATAAGGCACCTTATTTTGTGAACCGTTAAGAAAAATGTGCCAGTGGAACTGTGCAAATGCTTATCATCTTGACTTTTTATATTTATTGAGAGTTCTTTTAGATTTTAGACAGATTTTCATCATATCACACTTAATTCATACACAAAAAGGAAAATGTGAGACATTGCTAAAACTCCACATTGTGACCCACTTTTGACGGAGTTGTCCTTGCCGTTTTGCAAGCAGTATGGTCCTCTGGGTCATGGTGAGCGTTGGTGATGCAGTTTCTGAAAAGATGTCCTGTTGAAGGGTCCAGAATTTTCCTCAAGGCTGCCCATACCCATTCTGCAGGATCTGATGCTTGGGGTTTCCTGACCTTCCTCTGACCACATCACAGCTGCCACCTACTGGTGGACTTGTGAGATGCACGAGGTCACACGTGAGAACACGTGTCTCAGGGCCTGTGCGGTGTGGCATTTTGAAGGAGGCGGTGCTCTGCTTGGATGCTTGTCAGACACGAGTTTAATAGATGCCACTTTACATCTTGAATGAGGCTCATGACATCCAGTCAGTGGGGATGAAGCCCATTATTGGGGGCTACTTTGAAAAAACGAATAGACCTGTGTTGCAATGAGTCATACATGAAATTCTAGTCTTGGGAAGGGTTGGAGGACATGGTCACGCTTTTGTGTGTGGTACACAGGTACTGGAATTCTAGTTAACATTATCTTTGAAAACTGGCATCCTGCCCATTACCCTTATTGATAGTTTCACGTTAAATTTCTGACAATTGTATGAGACACGTCACAGGATTTGCTAGGTTCCCAAATGATAAGAGGCTCCAGTGGGAAGTGGGCCGCCCCATCTGGTCCTGACAGCTGGCACAGGGTACAGCGTTCTAGCAGGTGCTCAGAATTTGGCACAGATGTGACTTCCCAGTGACTAGAAACCGATTGTGGATGGGGACTCCCTTTGGGTCTCAGTCACAGGCTTCCCTCTCAGACCTGCCTGGAACTTTCTAGATCCCAGCCTATGGCCTGTTCCGGCGTGGGTTTTGTAAGGGGGCGAGGATGGGACAGGAAGTGGTGGTTGACAACTTTGAGCTCTTTCTTCCCACATTGGTTTCAGGAGGCAGGGGCCATGGGTCAGTCCTGCCCAGAGCCACAGGGAGGGCTGCCTGTGAGGACAAGTCACAGCTTGGTCTTCAGGCTCACACTTGATCTTAGCAGAGGTTTCCAGGGGTGGGGAAATTGGTGACAGGAAGGAAAGGCGATGTCAGTTATACCCTCAAGCCAGTCAGACTAGGAATATAGGTGTGCTATTTCTACCAAAGCAGTTTAAAATAATTCCCTGGGGTGGATGCATTGAAAAAGGAAGCCTAGGATGTGGCAAGGGCAGCCAGCATGTTAGCTTGAAGAGCTGCATGTTAAACCCCATCTCATCTCAACAAGAGGACAGGCTTTCCCAAGTTTTGTCTGATTCATTCCTCAGGATGAACCCCTCTCCTAGGTGGCAGCTGGCCAGCAGCTTGTCTTTGACACAAAGCCCAGCTCCCATGAACTGTCCTCCTCGTGCGTCAGTGCCCGGCAAAGGTTTTATGGACTACCTTTCCTGAGACTATGGAGCGGTGGCTTGTTTAGTAAGGAAAGGTTCCTTCTGGTTAGCATCTCTGGAGTCAGGAACTGGAGTCAGTCCGTGGAGATTGAGTTTCTCCCGATAGCCGAGTAGTGGGGAACAGTGACTCTACACGTTACACCAGCCAGGTGGGAAGCATTCCTTCTTTCTGAGGAAAACCGGCCTCTGAATTCCACAAGCACCTGGACTAAACTAAGGTAGCTGAGTGCCAGGGTGAGGACACACGAAACGTGGTAACTCACCTTCCTCCTCCCATGGTAGTGACCCAGGAGGAAAGGAGTACGTCTGGCCACTTTTTACATTCCCTGCCAGGAAGCCTGGACATGTACCGTATGCCACCAGAACCAGCCTGAACTAATATTAGGGAATAATAATAAAAAAGCCAGCATTTCCTACGTGATTTTGTGACCCCTTAGTTACTCCTCTCCAGCCCATCCTAATTGACCCACACTAGTGAGGCTGCCCTTGGGTCTTATCACTGAATTCCCTCCCCCCCTTTGCCCCCCAATTACTTTCAGTGTGAATACTGCTAGGAAATGCAGTCTGAACCTTCTTGGATCTCTTAAAATACTCCAGCCCAGCAAACAGCTCCATCAGCTGGTGACCGAAGCCCTTTTCTATTAGCGCGCGCGTTGCCAGCCCAGGGGCCCTTTCCTCCCCAATGCGCTACAGAGGCCACGGGCAGGGTGCAGGGTGCGACTTGTAGCCCAGACTGCCCAGAGACTAGCCTGTCACCGGACACTTGGGAGCGCAGCGCCCTCAGAAAAAGGGGCCTTTTAAGTCTGTGGGACTCGCAGCTGCCAATCAGATCACAGATGGGAAGTCGAGAACAGAAGGTAAGAAAACAGATTCCACATTCACATGATTATTCTCATTTATTGAGGTCTGTTTATTCTTAATGGGTGCTTTTTCCTCCAAGTAAATAGAGCAGGCGTAAATATCTATAATGAATAAATTTATTGTCTTACAAAAATCATTGTCTAGAAATATGGGAATACAAGAAAAGATATTTGCAGTCAGGTGTCTGGTGGTCAACAGCCAGTACAGTTCATAAAGGGGTCAAATCAAAGGTTCCAAACCCACATGACAAGTTCTTCCTAACAGATGTTAAAGCTTTTAACCCAAAAGGTTTGTGTTTTCAAGCACATTGCAGAGGATCAGGGATTTGTACTTAACACTGATTCATTGTCACTGAATGTTTGTAATACCACTTTGACTAGAGAGGTACATGATATGAAGCAGTCAAAACTTAATACATTAAATTGTTACAGAGGCAAATAATATATTTAACATTGTCTTAGTACTGTAGTGTCTAAGGCACTTTCTGTAATGTCAGTTTGCTTACCTATCAACCAAAAACAGAATGTTAAATGTTCACTGTAACACTGTCCAAAGGGGAGGGAAGGGAAAATGAAAAGGGATTCACATCCACTGGCATGTCAACATTCAGGCAGATGGCATCTGTTCTTGAGGCTCGGTAACCTCAAACTTGGAACAAGTCTTGGACACAAAACCGATATCCCCATTTTGGGCTCAAAGCAGCGGCTGAATTTGCAAGGTCAGCACGAGGGCCTGGCTGGCAAGGGAGGGCCTCCCGCTGACTCGTGCTTAGGAGCGAAGCGAGGCGCACACAGGCAGAACCAGGGGTTCAGGAGACCATCCGGGCGTCGACGTGATTGCTGCCACTGGGGCTTCAGCTGCATCGCGGCTACTATCCTTTCCATGCACAGACCAGCCCTGGCCAAGGACAGTTCACACGAAGAGACGAGGGGATACCACCAACGTGAGCGAGACGGGCATGGTGATCCCCGATGAATGCCGCTTCCCCCAATCCATCCCACCCTCCTCTTTCCAAAGCCCCTTTCACAGTTTGCTCGCTGAAATAGTGTTGATCGTTTTTGAAGGAAATGAGATACAAGTGCAGTTTAGGTTCCACAATGTTCTAAGAGAATTGATGTGGCTGAGGAGTCAGGGGCCACATGAACACAGCTAAGTTACCTGTCTGTATGACAGAGAGCATGCAGAGCGACCGAGCAACAACCACGGGGCTGCCCCAATACCCAGCGACTGGCAACAAGGGTCTGGAGTTTGTTTGAAAAAGGGTTCTCTTCTTAACATGTATTATAAAATGGTCTCTTGATGAATATATGGAAAATAGATGCAATGATGAGACAATCTGTTTAATATGTGCATGTTTTGTGTATGTATATATATAAAAAGGGGAGCAATTGTACCTAAATCTGAAGCAGGATACAGTATGTGTAGGCTGGAAAGCCTTAAGACACAGTTGATCTTGCAGTAAGGAGTCCCGTGGCTCGCCAACTTCCTAATCTGGAGGAGGCCCGAGGCAGGCCGGTGCCGGGTGCGTTCCTTCGTGTCCCACTGTATTGCCTCCACTGGCGTCCTGTGACCCTACTCCGACGGGGGTGGCTGTGTCTCATTGACATCACTGGTCTTACTTTCGGTGTCATCGTCTGACAGCTCCAGGGAAGCCCCTTCGATGTGCAGCTGGCGCCGGCCAGATCGGCTCGAAGAGAAGCTGATTGGGCCGCCTCGCCTGGCGAGAATAGGAAGTAGACACGTGGGTAAACACGTTAAGAACATGTGGCAGTCAAGTTGTCCAATCACCTGATGACTTCAAACATGCAGCCTTTCTCCAGCCTTTCCTCAGGACACAACACCTGGGGGTGTGAGTGGCACGATCAGGACGGGCTCTGGGCCTTCCACCTCCTGTCACCACCCTGACTGCCCTGCTGGCCAGCACACAGCGTGCACTGAGCACGAGGCCCTCAGTGCACCTGATCCAGTGGCTGGCTGTGCTGGGAGCAGTCAGGCAATAGACGGCTGAAGGCAAAGCTCTGCTTGCTAACCAAGGGTCAGTTTTTCCATAAAGGGCACATAATGGGAGGGAGGGAGGGGGAGAGACACATAGCCTCCCACACGAGTCCCGGCTGGAGCCAGGGATCGAACCTGTAACCCAGGTATGTGCCCTTGATCGGGAATCAAACCTGTGACCCTTTGGTGCTTGAGCCAACGTTCTAACCACTGAGCAATGCCACCCAGGGCAGACAGTAAATATTTTACTTAGGCTTTGTGGGCCACATCAGGTCTCTGTTGCATGTTCTTGTTTATTTTTACAACACTTTATGAATGTAAAAGCCATTCCTGGCTCACTGCCGGACAAAAGCAGGCACATCAGAGTTTGGCCAAGGGCCGCCTGTCGGCTTCTGTGCCAGCCTGCTCCTCTGGGGGAGGAAGTTCAGTGCTCGTGTTCGGGCCTCTCCCTGGTGGGGATGGTGCCAGGTCCCCATCAGGAGCCTCCTGCCCCGTTTTTCACTGGAGGCTGGGACCTTTCCTCACCATGGGTGTTGGAACAGGGATGGATACGACCTGGCTCCCAGCTTTGTGTATCTGTATGGTCCACCAGTAAATGGGGGGTGTGAGCCTGTTCCTCCTCTGTCCTCCTTAAGGACTACTAAAGGTAAGAAATCCTGAGTGGATAAACTTAAGAGCAAGAACGAGTAACTCTACACGAATCTAAGTAAACCAGAAAAATCAAGCCCCAAGCCTAGAAATCCGGCTGTTTTTGGAAGCTTTGGGCACAGACTCCCCTCGGTCGCTCACCTCAGCCGGTTCTTCAGGGTGCTGACCTCGCGGCTCAGCCCCTCGTTGGCCTCTGTGGCATCATCCAGTTCCCGCTGGAGTTTACGCCGAGATGCATTGGCACGTGTAGCTTCTTCTTCCGCTTCCTCCAGCTGCCGTTTAAGCTGCTTCATCCTGGCATTGGCCTTCTCCATCTTGGGGAAGTTACATGAATCAAGTCAAACCAAACTGGTGAGTCCAAGGACAGTCCCACCGCATCCTGAGCGCCCCGCCAGCCGTGTGCGCGCATGCGCTCATGTCCACGAGTGCGTGCACTTACGGGGGGCCGGTCTCAGGCCTTCTGACCTGCCGCTGTCAGCAGAGCCAGTCTACAGAGGAACTATGCTAAAGGGAATTTCTAAGAACTTACAACCCTATTTTCTCCCTGAGTTTTTAGCAGAAAAAGTTTAGTATCTTCACCTAAGATACAAACCTATGGGAGGGTAAAGACACTTGACCTACGGGAGAGCCAGCAATGTGAGTCTCCAACCCCAGGAGGTGGTACATTCATGTTTATGCTCCTTTCAATATGGGTGTTTCAAGTTCAAAGCCTGACATGGAAGACCAGACATGGTCACACTCGTGCAGGTGCAGCTCACGCCCACCCAGAACTGCCCCATGCTTTATGCTGAGGGCGGGGGGGGGGGGGGGGGGGTAAGAAGGGAGGCTGGGGTGCCTGATGAGCAGGGGAAGGAAAGGGAAGGGGGGTTGGGGCCAAAGGCAGTGGAATCATTTCCGTCCACCTCAGCTACCTAGGCTGTTGTCTATGCAGACCTGGCCGCAGTCTTACTAGATTCTCTTGATACTAACAAACAAAACAAAACAAAACAAAACAAAGATGCCTGGATGCAGACAAGGAAAACCATTCGGGTCCTGCAGTACATCTGTTTTCTCTCTGCTTTCTATCCTGCATCCTCCCTCCTCCAGCCGACACACAGTGACCGCCAGCACTGCCCAGGAGCTACTCCAGGCACCCGAGATGCCGGAGAGGGACTGACTCGTGAAGGAGCATCTCGCGGAGGGAATCGCCTCCCACTTCAAAGCCCTCGCCGTGTGCTCTCACCCGCCCGCCCCTCCTCTGCATTTCCGGTGCCGGGGGAGCCCCGAGAGGTGGGGACTGAGCCTTAGTGACCTGTGTCCCCAGCACCCAGGAGTCCTGGCAGGAACAGCACATGTGTGTTAAAATATTAGAATTTAAGAGTTTTAAAAAATGTATTTTTTATTGATTTCAGAGAGGAAAAGAGAAACATCAATGATGAGAGAATCATTGATTGGCTGCCTCCTGCACAGTCCCTACTGGGGATCGAGCCTGCAACCTGGGTATGTGCCCTTGACCGGAATCGAACCCAGGACCCTTCAGTCTGCAGGCCAACACTCTATCCACTGAGCCAAACTGGCTAGGGCAGCATTTTCTTTTTAAAATTTTTCTTTTATTTGCAAGAGAGAGAAACATTGATTTGTTGTTCCACTTACTTATCATGGACTCATCAGTTGGTTTTTGTATATGCTCTGATGGGATCAAACCCGCACCCGTGGTGTATCAGGACGATGCTCTAACCAACTGAGCTACCCAGCCAGGGCCTCAAAGAGCATTTTCTTAATGTAGCCATCAAATGGTAACAGCTCATTTGCATCCATCTCTGGTAAAGCATTTCTAAGATGCAAGACATGTCATCCTGGCCCACCTTCTTCCCTTACCTGTTCTTTATACTGATCTGCATGTCGACGTTCATCTTCAACCTGCATGAAGATTTCTTTCAGTTTCTTCTCCGTACGTCGGACCAGTTTGTTGGCTGCTGCTCGTTCCCTGTGAAGATGATCAACCATTAATTAGCCTTTGTAATTCTTGACATGATAATTCCCACTGGGAAAATAATTTTTTAAGTCCTTTTTCTCTGGAAGGTGACAAATGTTGGAGTGTTTTCCAGGGCCTCTTTGACGAGAATAAATTATGATAACACGGCCCAGAAATTTTTCTCTTCTGGCCACGAGTGGCCTTAGTAATGTATTCTAATACTGATAGGTAGAAAAAGCATATTCCTTCACATGCAGATATTAATTTAGGGATCTCCTAAAGATCAAATGTTACACGCAAGCTACCTGTCATACTGAGTGCAGACTTTTTGAAGACAAAAACCTTGGTTGGTTATTCTAATCACCTAACTTCCTAGAGACCAGAACAAAGACCCATTATGATGCTCGGGGCTATGGCAGCTAACATGGGGGAAGGGACCTCCCACATTCACCCTTTAGTTAGAAGTCAAATCACCATGTTTCTAGACAGGCCTACACTGTTCCTTAGGAAGGAGAGAGAACTTATTGGGTGAACTCCATTGACAACAGCGTACGGGAGCTCAAAGATGCAACATGTCCAGCAGTAATGGCATCTGGGAAATAAATGTTGCCTCTTGAACCTGTGACTCTTCGTGTATGTTTCTCCTATTAAAGCGTGTATGAATTTGAATAAGGCTACGTGTCAGTTCTTCTGAATCATGTAGTCTTCTGAATCCTGAATTTTAGACTTTTTGACCTTTCCCCCAACAAATAGAAAAAGTCCATTTGCTCCTGGACAAATGTTACACAAAAATGGACCGTGATGGAGTGAGCGGAAAGGATGAGTCCTGTTAATTACAGCTAACACCTAACTCTGAATGTCATCGGAGCTCGGTGGAGTGGAAGCAGGGGCGCTGCGTTGGGCATTGCGCTGGATCACAGGCCCTGCATCTCTGGGCTCCAAGCTCCCCAACAAGGGGTGAATTTGAAGGTCTAAGACCTTTGTAAATGGCTGCCCAAAGCTATATTGGGCAATCCTCATACATTTCAGAATGGTTTACTACAACAGAATAGAAACTGTCAAGCAGTTCCTTCCTATGGGTGAAGAAAAGCTTTTATTTTTGTCAAAATGCATTTCTGCCAACAAATCATAAAATTTTATGTGATGCCACCAACTTGGAAAATCAACTTTGGGCAGAGATGTAACTATGGCACCTAGAAAGTACTGGGCACAGCCTGACCAGCTGAATCCTGGCAGAGCTGACAGGCGAGCCCAGCCTTCCTGGAGGCTCACACCACCTTATTTCTCTCTCTCTGATGACATGTGTCCTTGTCACCTCCGCTGCCACAGGGACTTCCCCTAGGGCAGGTGCCTGGCTGCAGGCTGAACCTGGACCTGGCCTGTGGAGATGAAGTAAGTTTTGATTTACTGCATCAAAAACCTCTTACTTGGCCTCCTGCTCAAGCTGCTCCTCCAGCTGCCCAATCTTGGCTTCCAGGGCCGAGATGGTGGCCTTAAACTTGGACTTGACAGCACCCTCTAGCTCCTGCAACTTGGCCTTCAGCTCCTTATTCTGCCGCTCCAGCTGCTGGCGCGCATTGTCGCTCTTCTGGGCAGCACTGCGCTCGGCCGCCAGCTCGGCATTCAGTGTGTCCACCTGGAGAGGAGAGACGTTTAGTCACTCGTGCCAGATGGGCAGCACGGCCCCTCCCAGGTGACGGGCTGCCGCCTGAGCCACCTGGAGCGTGGTCTTGCGGAAGCGGTCGTTGAGCAGCTCCATGTTGCTCTGCTCCTCCTCCAGCTCCTCCTCTAGCTGTGCAATTCGCGCCTCCAGGCGCCGCTTCTCATCCAGCAGAGCAGACCTGTGAGGCAAGGAGGCGGACAGCTCGACACCAGCTCTGTGCAGCACGGGCTCCTCCTCCTCCTCCCGCCTGGCTGCTACAAACAGCACCACCCGGCTTTTCTCTCCCCTCTCTGTCAAGTCCCACTGATCACACTTCCAAACACCACTCACTTCTCTGTCCTCGCGCCTGCCCCCTCTCGGCCCCCTCACCTCTCACTTGGACCATGGGAGCCTTCCAAAGCGCAAAAAGATCCTGGCATTTCTACTTTAAACTCTACTGGTTGCCCAGTGCATTGAGAGAAAATGCTAACTCCTCATGGCACGCTAGAAAGTGGCCGTGATGAACCCACAGATGGTAATTATATTAAATAGAGAAAGCAACTCCCTAATTGGAAAAAAGATCTTTTAATGAGAAATCATTCAGGAAAAGGTAAGTCAAAAGGACTCTACTTGCCAAACCTAATGAATGTAAGAGTGAAGACTGCATTGCAAGGTCGTGCAGTCTGCAGAAATCAGGTTCGTTCTGAATGTACGTCCTCACCTGTGGGCACGACTGGCCTGGTGGGACCTGCCCGGGGCGGCAGCCGCTGGAGCCGAGGAAGCCCGGAGGCTCAGCATCTTGTGCTCATTTTTCCAGAGTTTGAACGGACGAGCAAACCAACTACTGACCCCTGTATGCCGGGCCCCGCCACGCCTTCTCGGTGCAGCAGGCCCTACCCCTCCCACTGCTGCAGGAGACTCACTTGCCAGAGGCGCTGTTGGCGATCTCATCTGCCAGCTCGTCTCTCTCTTGCTCAGCATGTCGGCGGGCTCGCTCGGACGAGGCAAGTTCCTAAATGAAGTCAGGCAGGATTTAAGCTCTGGCTGTTAATGTTTCGTCAAAAGTGAAATCTGATGAAGCCTGCAGGCTGCAGCCACCTTGCTCAGGCACTCCGTGTGTGCCTCAAACTGCAATTAGATCTGAGGAATTACACTGGCAGGTCTGCTGAGGGAATGTCTGGGTGCAGGTCAGCCAGGCTGTGCTGTGTCACCATCCGGACACAAAGGTGCCCACGGAGGGAAGGCCTGGTCTCGGTAAGGGCGTGGCTGTCCCAGTGTCAGAGGCGGCTGTATTCCTGCCCTCCTGAGAAAGCTGGTGTTTCTTAATCATAAACTGAGCGCAAGCTTTATGCAAACCCAGAACTATACCAGTTCATGGTCTTGAAGTATCTGTTGCATAGACAAATAGTACAGTTTGGAGGTCAAGTACACTAACCAGACAGACCAGAAAATAAGCTGCTCGTGCAGCACAGCGAGGAGCACAGGCCACTGGGAAGGGTGGAGTGTGACCTCAGCTCAGCGCGGGGCCGCTTCCTTGAAGGAGATGGCAGCCCTGGCCCTCAGGCTCCTGCGGCTCTGCAGGGCCTCGGAGAACTGGGCAGGGCCAGGGGACGCCGGGTGCCTGGCGCCCTCTGGAGGAAGAGCTGCCTGATGGCAGCTTTTCCACTTTCCTTGGGAAGCGGATCTCCCACAGGCAGGTGCCCGTGTGCATTTCTCACCCACCTGGGTATACAGATCAAGATCATATTCTTTTGGGCCTTGCCCAAAGCCTCAAGGCTGGCCAACAGCAGACACTCAGGTCCTTCCCCTCCCTGTCCAGAGCCTCTTCCCACCAGCTGCCCCTCCACATGCGCTGTGTTTGGAAGAGCACATCTTGGTGCCTGTGGAGCAGGGCTGCATAAAGAGCTCCTCTGCTCGGCACGTGCACCTGCGCTTAGCTTAGAGCACAGGACGCAGGCCCTGAAAGGCCTGGCTCCCGCACACAGAACTAGCACGTGGGGCAGGGCATGAGTCCAGGCTATGACAGCAGCAGGTGGAACTCAGGACCCGGAGGCCTCTGTCGAACACACTGAAAGCGTAGCTCTGCCATCTGGCCTCTGCAGTCTAGTTTCCTGGGCCCAGCAAGGGCTCCTTCCGACCACTGGCTGGGTGTGCCACAGACAGGGGAGGGGCCCCGGGGAGGAAGGGGGGGACCCGAGTGGCTGAGGAAGGAAAAACAGAGAAACAGACGGAGGACAGGCTAGCCTTCCAGCTCAGTCCCCTCCACGATGCAGTGAGCCCTTGTCTGAGGTCTAAAGACCTGCAGCTTTGAAGTCAGAGTGCTGGCCTGCAGGGTGTGTGGACACTGAGGCCATGCCAGGCGCTCTCCAGGACACAGGCTCCCAGAGCCCATCGCCTCTGGGGATGGCATCACTGGTCAACTACATGATGACGTACGTACATGGGTCTTGACATGCTGCTTCAATGATGAATCCATGTTCTTTTTAAGCACACATGGCCCTAGAGCTGCTCGACTCTCAGTTCTCTAACCATAATAAAACTAGACATCATCGAAGAAAAAATAAATGCCATACATTTGGAAATTTAAACCGCACTTTTAAGTTATTCATAAGATAGAGAAACCATCATAGAAATTAGAAAAATTTGGAATTTAAATGACAACAAATAGGATACATTGAGAACAGTACCCTGAGGGGAATTTATAGTGTTCTATGAACATATTAGACAACAGGAAAGCTTGGAAATTATTGAGTGTCCAACTCAAGAAAAAGAAAAAAATCCAAAGGAAATGAAGGTACGAGCAAAAACGAACGGAATAGAAACCAAGGAGGATTAGCCCCGAAGCTGGCTCTCAGGGTAATCCCAGGATCTGCTCAGTTCACTTACGGATTTTCCTTTCCTTCTACTTTTCTGGCACCCAGGGAGTTAATGCCCTTTCTTTCTTGCAAGCTCAACTCCACATTTGTTTGTTTTTGTAACACTTGTTGGATTACAAGATGATTCACTTAGAAATTCAATGAAACATAACCTCCCGTTTTAAGTATGACATGTAGGGCTTCCGTGTGAAACAAGGCAATCTCCTGTCACTTAGGTCAGAGTTCAGTACGTGGTCCTGATGCCAACACTAAGCAAACATCACTCCTGTTTCTTACACAGGAGACAAGCCTGGGAAGTGGCTTGAAAAGCTACTGGTCAGCTCCTCTGCCTTCAGCCAGGTAGAGGAATATATGAACAGCATCAAAGTGTGACCACTTTACCGAACTGAAGCAATAAGATGGTCCAGTCACATATTAAAAATGGACAGAGAAATTACACACGGCTATGACGACATTAAGATATTTATCTGATCTTGGAGAAATTGCAAGGACAAATATTTGTTGAACACATGGATGAATAAGCAAACAAACCTCCTGCAATTGAAGGATTTCCGCTTCTAGACTCTTTAATTTCTTTTCACTCTCTTTGGATTGAGCAAAAATCTCATCCCGGGAGGCACGAGCTTCTTCTAATTCACGCTGGTAATCCTTCATCTGAGCCTAAAGATAAATAGGAAGCAGGTTTGGGGTAGTTTTCATTCTTTGTCTTTAAACATATTTTTTCCAGATTATAAAAGTAATACACATTCATTAAAAATATAATAGTATATAGAAATGACAAAGATATCACAATAAAACATTGAGACCAATAGCCCTTATGAGTATATATGCAAAAATCTTCAACAAAATCGTATCCATCAACATATAAAAAAATCATACACCATGTATATTTATACACCACTATATCCCACCATCCAACTGAGATTTATATGAGCAATGCAAGGCTGGCTCGATAACAACAAAGAATGAATATAACCATATAATCATCTCAAAATTCAGAAGTTAGTACTTGACAAAATCCAATATCCTTTTTTATTATAAAAACAACAAGCTGAATAGAAAGAAATTTCCTCAACTTTGAGAAAGGGCATCCCATTGTCCCAGAACCATTTGTTAAAAAGACCAGTCTTCCCTCATTGAATTAATTCTATCCCATAGATCTGTATGTCATGAAAAAGAAGAACAGAGATGGAGAAGTCACAGTTCCAAATTTCAAAATTTACAAAGCTATGGCAATCAAGACTATAGTATCTGCATAAAGACAGACATATAGATCAATGGAATAGAATTAATTCAATGAGGGAAAAACTGACAGCTATTATCATACTTAATGGTTAAAGACTGAATGCTTTCCCCCTAAAATCAGCAGCAAGACAGGGATATCTGACCTTGCCACTTCTGTTTAACATTGTAATGGAGAGTCTAGCCAGGGGTCCTCAAACTTTTTAAACAGGGGGCCAGTTCACTGTCCCTCAGACCGTTGGAGGGGAGTCGGAGAGTGCGGCGCACATTCCACACATGCGCACTGCGGGCCCGGGACAAGTCGGCTGCTAAGCAGGACAGGGAGCGGCGGCAAAAACACCTGGCGGGCCGGATAAATGTCCTCGGCGGCCGCATGTGGCCCGCGGGCTGTAGTTTGAGGACCCCTGGTAGTCAAGGCAGGTAGGCCATGAAAAGGATACTCAAGACATCCAGATTGGAAAGGAAGAAATAAAACTAGATCTTGTATACAGAAAATCTTAAGGAATGCATTAAAAAAAACAAACCACTGGAACAAATAAACGAGTCCAGGAAGGTTGCAGAATACAAGATCAATATACAAAAGTCAATTTTATTTCTGTACACTAATTATAAACATTCCAAAAATTAAGAAAATGATTAAAATAGCATCAAAAAGAATAAAATATTAGGCACCAACTTAGCTAAAGAAGTATAAGGCCAATACACCAGAAACTATAAACCATCATTGAAAAAAGATAAAGAATAGGTAAATAAATGGAAAGATGGCCATGTTCATAAACGGGAAGACTATATTGTTAATATGGCAATACTCTCCAAACTGATCTATCGAGTCGACACAATATCAAAACCTGAGCTGGCCTTTTTTTTTTCCTCGCAGAAATTGACAAGTTGATCCTAAAATTCATATGGAATTGCAAAAAACCTGGATAGCTAAACAATCTTGAAAAAGAAGGACAAAGTTGGAGAAGTTCCAGTTTACAAAGTTATGGTAATCACGACTATGCAGTGTTTGCATAAGGACAGACACATAGATCAGTGGAATAGAATTAATTCAATGAGGGAAAGTATAGTCTTTTAAACAGATGATTCTGGGACAACTAGATATCCATATGCAAATGAATTGAGGTTATATATAAAACCACATAACAACAACTCAAAATGGAATTTAAAAAAAGAGTAAGGTATAAAATTCTTAGGAGAAAACATGACCTTGGTTCAGGCAGTGGTTTCATAGTTATAATATTATCCAGGGATGACTTTTCCTTATAAATTCTTCTCTAAGTATGTATATCTACATGACGGTATGCAAAAACCCATACACACATGTGCAGGATTATAAACTAAACTGCCCTACACAGTATCTTCCTCTGCCCATGTAAGCCCTGCTATCATTGCATACACACCTCCATCATTTAAACGGCTGTCATCCCCTTACATTTAGGTTGTTTCCAGTTTTGCTATCAAACAACATTTCAGCTGTGACCTTGGTATATGAATATTTCTTCTCATCTGTATATTTTATTAGAACAAATTCTCAAGATGTGGAATCACCAAGGTCAAAGGGATGGAGGTTTTCTAAAGCTTTTTGTCACAACTAACAAATATCCCCCAAGAAGCAGGCGACTGCAGAAACTACTTTGTCATGTGACAGTGAAACCAGCAGGGCATTTGCGTAGCAGAAGCGATGACTGAACCAGACTAGAGAGATGACTAATGCTCACGGCAACCAAGTGGGGGAGTCAACACCACCTTCCTCTCTGGTGGCTCTGTGGCCGCTGGCTAAGCACCAACAGAAGCTGTGCAGAGCCCGAAGAGCATTCCCACGGGTGGATGCTCCACCTGCTGACCCCACCCGGCTCTGTCCAAGCTCGCTGAGTGTGGCGTGCCACCTCTAGGGCCTGCTGCACCCCAGAGCCAAGGTGACCGCTCTGGGCGGTAAGGCGGCAGGCTGGGTGTTGACCTCAGCAGGGCAGGACGACACCATCCAAGACGGCTGGTCGGCTGCACATACCTGAAGTTTACGAAGCTGCTTGATGACTTCATCCCTAGCTTTGTTTGCAGCCTCAATTTGAGATTCAAGGTCCTTCAAGTCTATTTCCATTTTCTTCTTTGAAGCAACAGCAAGTGCGCGCTGCTTCCGCTCGTCCTCCAGCTCTGCCTCGAGCTCCCGCACCTAAGAGACAGCACCGTTGTGTCGGTCAGACCCCGGGTCCTGGCACAAAGGACGGCAGCCTGGCGCCATACAGGGCTCTGGTGACTGCACAGGTCCCCTGCTACCAAGCAGCTCTTGTTATTAACAGAAAGCCACTGCAGGTGCATTTTGTTCAGAGATCTTTACAAACACCACCTGGTACACGCCATTCCCACTGACCACTACGAGGGCACAAGTTCGTGTTCCAGGTGATGCAACAAAATGGAAAGACAAGACAACTTCTTGGGGGAGTTCCCTCCAGGGACAGACACTCAAGCAGCCGTGGGGAGGCCCAGGTCCCAGGTGCTGAGGTCTCGGGCCAACACCACGTGGGTGAGCCTGTTGGACAGGATCCCCCAGCCCCGCCAGGCCTCCAGGTAATACACCCGCTGAGTCCAGAATCCCCCACCCACAGAGGCTGTAACAAGGGTTGTCTTAAGCCACTAAATTTGAGCTAATTTGTTATCTATCAATAAGTGACTAATGTAATAAATATTAGTGGAATGAAAAGAAAAAAATTAAATAATCTAAGAGTTGATACCATGAACTCCAAGGGAGTATCACAATATTCACAAAAATTTTTTAAGTAAATTTTTAGAAATGTAACGTACATTTAAAAAAGAACATACATCATAAGTGCCTAACCACTTTTTAAGTTAAAAAAAATGTATCTGTTTCTTCTCCTTTAGAGAGTGGTTTAATGAGGACACGTGATTGGAACTTAAGAAATATGCTGAACCACCTGTCAATGTGTTTAGATTCTTTCCAGCCGTACTTTTAGGACCCACAGAACATGAATTAACTACATATTCCCTGGAGGTTTCACTGAGGGCTTTTCTATCGATGATTATGGCTTGTAAGCAGCAAACGATACTGCCTGAGAATAAGAATTTAATTACATTAAATTGTAAAGAATAAACATATCGAGTGACCAGATGATTTGACTCCAGTTAACGTGTTCTAACGTGAACAAGTGGGGCTTGAGAATGGCCACACGCCCCCACCTACCTGCTTAATCAGCAGCCGCTTTTTCTCTTCATTCTGCTCATCTCTGGTTTGCAAGTCTCTCTCGAACTGGGCCTTCATGGCCTGCATGTTGACCTCCAGGCGCAGCTTGGCATCCTCTGTTGCCTGGAGCTCGTCCTCCAGCTCTTCCAGCTGGGTCCTCATTTCCTCCACCTGCTGCTCCAGGGCCCGCTTGGACTTTTCAAGTTCATGAACCTAAACCACAGGAAGCATCGAGCTGACCCCCAGCAGGGGCACAGCACGGCCAGTGCCTTCCTGCTTACAGGCCCCCGCAGCGCGTTGGACACGGCAGGCACCGGGCCAGCTTCCTGGCACCCTCGATCCCTCCCTGTCCCTCTGGCTGCTGCCAGTCCTCAGTCCAGTCTGCCATTTAAACGACAGAACGGACGCCTTTGTTCACATGTGCTCGGTAATCAGCACTGTATTCTCGGATGACCTGGAGGCTGAGAGGTCTTTAAAGCCAAAGAACAATGCGGAGAGCGCGGCGCCAGAGACACCTGCCCGCTGCCTGCCTTTGCCCGCGTCTGTACAGGCCCCTCAGCACATCCTGCTGGGGAGGACCGTTTGCACTGAAAACGCACCCGTGGGAACTGTTGGATATGAGGGGGTGTGAGGCCTGAGGCAGGGCAGTTAGAGGCCGCCCTGACGGAGATGCCCCCTCAGACACGCAAGCGCAGGTGCTGCTGCCCCCTGTGGGGTTCGTGCTATGCTGTTCTCGGGGGCAGGTGAGAAGACCACACCGTGAGGGCCTTGGTCTCAGCAGAGTCTGGCCCTTCACAGGCTCAACAGAAATGTTTGGGGATAAATGTGTGACCGTCCATTATTCTAGAGAAAGCGAATGCGGAGCAAGAACAGGGAATCACTGTGGAGCTCGCTCTCCAGGCCTCGCTCTGTGACCACAGCCATTCCTACTCCGGGGCCTTTCCTTGTCCACAGGCTGTGGGAGACCTGGGAGAAAGGTGGGCAGTCTCCCCTCGCGTCCGCTGTGGCCGGGAGCCCATATAAAGCCCTCCTTTTCTATCCCATGAAAAGGAGACTAAAGAGGACCATGCTTTTCGAAGCACACCTGCAGTGGCTTCCCTCAACCGGGCAAATGTAATGTCCATTTGACAGGTGAGGAAACTGAGGCTGAGAGAGCTTATGGCTTCTGCTGGGCAGCCGGACGCTGGTGGGAAAGCCACGTGCTGAGCCTGTTTCTGATTCCGGGGCCGGGCTCCCTGCGCTGCCCTCACACTGTACACTAGGGGGCGTGAGGGGGTACAGTCCAGGCGGCTCCCGTGGGAGAGGTGGGGGTGGAAGGAGAAACAGTCCACGGAGTTCACAGACTGGGAGCAAGTCCCCAGGGCAGCTGAGTCCCCAGAGAAACAACGGGGCTCACTGGGAAGGCCACGCCGCTCCTCTGCAGACCCCGCTCCGTGGGAGACACCCCACCTGCCTCCCTCCGAGCGGCCCTCGTGCTTGGTGACTGCCTGTTGACTCAGGAACCATGAGCCCCTCCATGAGCCAGAATGCACGTCAGGGCGGGAGGGCCCGTGAAAGCGACAAGAATAAAAAGTCTTCACCACCCGCAGGTGCTGCGACAAGAACCCACACCAGGAACAGAGGGCAGGAAACCTGGCCCTTTATTCCAGAAGACGCTAACCCTGTGTTTACCCCTGGGCCAGAACACGCCTCGGCGACCGCGCTGCTGGGCCAGGTCCCCCAGCCCTCCAAGGAGCTGCCTGCCCCCGGGACACTCACATTCTTGCCCACGTCGTCCTTGGAGCTCATCAGGTCTTCCATGTCTGCCCGGAGCTGCTTGTTCTGCCGCTCGAACTCCTCCTTGGCCTCCAGGGCCTCCTCGAGGGCGCGGGCCAGGGACAGGGCTTTGGTTTCTTTCTCTCTGGCCTCCGCTTCAGCGCGGTCCCGCTCCTCCGCGTAGCGAGCAGAGATGTTCTTCTCTTCTGCCAGCAACTACACGGAATGGCATCGGGAAAGGTTAAAAACAAGTTCAAAAGCAAGGCGGACGCACCCAGCATGTCCGACTTATTGCTGGGAACACTGCTGCGAGGTGATGGTGCTCTCTTTCCCCTTTGCTGCTTTGTCCAATTTGCTGTAAGTGTAACTGCTTTTCAATATGAAAACATTATCTTAAACTAAACAGAACCGGGAGCTCTGCCCGGAGGCACTGGCCCTGGAGCCGGGAGTCAGGGACGCAGAGCAAGAGCCCACCTGGTCAAACTTCTTCTGCTTCTTCTCCAAGTTGGAGACGATCTGGCGCTGGTGGTCCAGGTCCACCATCAGGTCGTCCAGCTCCTGCTGCAGGCGGTTCTTGGTCTTCTCCAGCTTGTCGTAGGCCAAGGCCTTTTCCTCCAGGCGCTGGCTCAGCGCCTCCACGTCTTTCAGAAGCTTCTTTTTGGCTTCTTCCAAACTTTCAATTGTCCCCAAGTCATCATCTACTTTCTTCTTTGTATCAGTCAACTAGGTTTTAGGTCAAGAAAAAAAGGTCAATATTAAAGAAGTCAATTGATTTTCACATTTGAGGAAAAAAGAAAAAACTTTTCACTATTTTATGGGAAGAAATAATAAATTAATGCTATTTGATTTGTGAGCAAAGTAATCTCAGACTGTAACTTAATTTCTTAGCTAATAATCTAGAAAATGATGATTGGATTAAAACCTTACATAGTTGACACAGTCCTGTGTCTTTATTTTATTTTTAAACTAGAGGCCCAGTGCATAAAAATTCATGCACTGGAGAGGGGGTCCCTCAGCTGACCTGCCCCCTCTCACAGTCTGGGAGCCCTCAGGGGTGGGAGGCGACCCGGTGATCAGGGGAAGGCGACGCCCCCATCACACCTCTGCTGCTACCACTGCCTGGGGGCGGGCCCAGCTGTGCCATGTGCCTGCCGCCCTAGCAGGGCTGAGGGGACTGGGCGCCATCTTTTGGCTGTGGGCAGCACCATCTTTGAGGGCGTGACAGTCAATTAGCATGTTCCCTCCTTATTGGCTGTGGGTGCTGCCATCTTTGTGATGGTGTAATGGTCAATTAGCATATTCCCTCTTTATTAGATATTTTTTGATTTTCAGAGAGGGAGGAAGTGGGGGTGGGGAGAAACATCGATGTGGTAGCGGAATATCCATCGGCCGCCTCCTGCACGCCCCCCACTGGGGGGTCACTCCTGCAACCTGGGTGTGCCCTGACCAGGAATCGAACCAGCAACCCGTTGGGGCACGGACGATGCCCAAACAACTGAGCCACACTGGCCAGGGCCTGTGTTTTTAATTCAAATGCTTCCAATATCAGAGCCAGCATAGCATCAGCATTTGGCTGGGTCAAAGAAAAACCACTTAATGGGCTTTATTTAGTGCCACCTGATTAACGGCCCCACAGTGAGCGGAAGCAGCCCAGCACGGCGGGGACACAGCTGCTAACCCACACCTGCAGGCGCCTCCGCGTCCCGAGGACACACCTGGGACTGCAGGGCCAGCACTTGTTTCTCCAGGTTCTTCCTGGCCTCCTCCTCCTCCTCCTGCTGCTCCTGCAGGCTGTTCTTCTCCTCCTCCAGCTGCCGGATCCGGCTGCTCAGGTTCAGCTTCTGGCGTGTTTCTTCTTGAAGAAGCTCCTGTTTATTTTATAAAAGGTCAATACTTAAGTTACCTTAATCACCTTCACAAAATACCTCATGAAAAATGCATGTCATAAAGAACAGAGAGCCTCAGAGTATGAGAAATACCCAGTGATATTAACAAACAGATAAGATTTAAAAACATACGTGATCACGTTATAAAAGCTCTTAACACAAATACTGCTTCGCACTCATTCAGGAGGAATGGCAGCATCCTCTGTCCACCTGGCGCCCAGGCCAGCCAGGAACCTGCACGTGGCCAAGACTCCTCCCCTTCTGGCACCGCTTCACTCCTAGACCCCCTTCCTGTCCTCACCCCGCCCCGCCCAGGCACTGGCATTTCTCACGAGGATTACCTCCAGTACTGGGCAACCCTTCAATTGCTTCTCCTTTATACTTCCTGCCAGAGTAATTTTTCTAAAATGTAATGCACACGTCTTTCCCATGACGCTCACACTTACAACGGTCAGAGGCACAGACAGCTTCTGTGCGCTGGCCCTGTCTCCTTCACCAGCCAGGCGGGGCCTCGGCACAGCGTAGGCCCAAGTACAGTGACCCTGCCCCGCTCCCTACTGATTCCACCGTTTGTCCGAGATCTTTAACCTGTATCCCCAGCACCTAGCCCAGAACCTGGCAAATATGCACCATCTAAAGTCTGAACATTTTTCAAAAATAAGATGTAAAACTCCAAGAAAGTTGCTACATTATTTTCATATTATCATAGTCATTAACCTAACTTCCATCTCAACAAGTAATTTAACACAAGTCTTATAAAAGTACGATAAGCAAGCTTCAAGCTACCCTTTTACAAAATGGACTATTTCTCCTAGGTCAGCGTATTGAAATTTCAACTAGAACAAAACCACCTTATTGAAATGGCCAGCGACACACGTGTGTGCAATAGGACCACGCGGGGTGAGCCACACCCCAGGCAGCCGCCCCTGGCCCACGTGCCTGTGGGACAGAACCAGGGCTCCGCACTGAGCCTGAGCTTCAGGGATCGCCCGAATGTCACGGCTGTTACAGTGCAAGGGGCTCCAGATAGAAGTCACCAGAAACCCGGAAGGCAATTCACGTATCGATTCTGGAAATGGTAGCGTTGTTAAAGGCCCCTCACTCCCCCTAGCATACCTGTGTATCCTGCAGCTGAGACTCAAGACTGGCTGCATCCTTAGAAAATTTAATGCCCTTCTTCTCCGCTTCTTCCAGGAGAGAGGAGACGTTGTCCAGTTCATTCTGCAAGGAGGAGCACAGTTACATCCAGCCCGCCAGTGAGCAGATCAAGGGCCCAGAACCACCCCTCTCACACGAGCATAAAAGCAGCATTGGGGGAGGACTCCTCACCGAGAGCCTGTCACCTCCCAACAGAGCCCCCGGGGCAGGCACTGTCCCAGCCGCCACAGACAAGGACGTCGTCTCTACCCACAGAGAGGACCGGGGGCTTGGAACTGCAGGGCGCACACATGGGGCTCTCTACTGCCTGGTTTATAGTGAACAGGCAGTCACACCGGGCCGCCCCGGGCTGCGGCCTGTGAGGAGGCCCCGAGGGCAGCAGGCGGCTACTCCATCCTCTCACACTGAGAAGCAGTAACCATGTGGGGTCGGTATAATTACTATTCTTACAGAACTTGGAAGTTTTATCATAGAGATTCAAAGTTTAGATTCTAGCAGTTCTCTTTAAGCTTTAAAACATCTGGTATTCACTCAGTGAATCTAGTCCATAAGGTTGTGAAAACTGCACAGTGACAGATGCTACCAGACTTAGTGTGGCCATAACATCATAAGGTATTATGTAGAAACAAATATAATATTGTATGGAACCATACCTTAATACATTTAAAAACTGGCATTATATATTTATCATGAATACTTAGTTACCTCTTATGGTCAAATTTTATGAATAATGTGGTTAAAAAAATGTTTTTCACCCTCAATGAATGCTAGCTCTACCCCCGCCCCATGCTAAGTCCCCGGTGTAAGACCTTTCCCAGGTCCGAGGTGTACAAGGAGGAAGAGGGGTTTGGAAGGGACGGTAGGGCTCCTGTGTTCCAGCTGGTCCTCCAGTCAGACGAGCAGAGGGACAAGTTAGACAAGTTCTCAGCGAATGACATTTCCATTTTTGCTCATCTTAGCACGTCCTTCAGAGCCACACGCCATCAGTCTTGGCAACAGTGTGGGGAAGGGCTCTGGTCGGCACACCGCCCGCCCGTGACCCGCGAGGGAGGCCACCGAGGCGGGCCGGCAGCTCGCTCCCCTGAGCCTCACATTGCTCATGGCCCGGACCCGCCCAGGGTGATGGGAGCCATGACCGGAGGGCGCAGCACTGGTGTCGGGAGCGCCCCTCGCCTCGCCTCCCCACCACACAGGCGGTTTCTGACTTCTCTTTGAGGAAAGCCGTGGATCTGTGAGCACCTGAGCATCACACACGACTCCGCTCCAGAAGGGCGCTGGCGAGGGCGGCCCTTGGCTGGCGTCAGGGAACGTAGATTTTGGGAGGCTCCTGCGTTCTCCTGACCAACGGCTGGCTGTGCCTCAACCAGGGCAGGAGCACAGTGATCAGAGTCGTGAGGCGGGCCGGGGCCTCCCACTTAACACATTCGTGTGAACACCGGTTTATGCCGAACACCTGCTTTCCTCTGGATCGGCATTTTGGTGTGTGCCAGGCAGAGGGCGCCCGTGCCCTGCCCCTAATCACCACCCGGGCGCCCCTCTGGGCTCCCCTGCAACACCCGCTGTGGGCGCCCGCAGCCGAGGGGCCAGCCCGCGCCCGCGCTGCTCTCCCAGGGCCTCGCAGGGACCTGTCCCTTTCCTTCCCGTGCCCTTTCGCCGTGGTCAGTCACCGCTGTTGGACCGCACGCCGGGCCCCGGGTCTCCACGCCACACGCTGATTGCAGTGCAGCACATAATCACATCCTTTGCACCAACAGACACTACTGAACTGTTTTTACTATTTGCACATTAAAGTTATTTCCAGTTACATTCTCCTATGCACACGTCTGTAGTGGACATTCTGACTGGGATCTGCGTGCACATCCTTAATTATTTCCCCAGGACAAACCGCCAGCCGTGAACTCACTGGGCAGGTATTCATATTCTCAAGGCTCGTGGCACCAAACCTGCCACACTGTCCTCTAGAGAAGGCTGTGTTAACTTACACTCAACCACAGTGTAAAAACTCCCGTTTCACAAACCTTCCCCAAGACCAGGTACAATTTTTTTTGCCCATTGTTCCTGCTCTCTTATTGACTAGACCCGTGGTCGGCAAACTGCGGCTCGTGAGCCACATGCGGCTCTTTGGCCCCTTGAGTGTGGCTCTTCCACAAAATACCACGGCCTGGGCGAGTCTATTTTGAAGAAGTGGCGTTAGAAGAAGTGTAAGTTTAAAAAATTTGGCTCTCAAAAGAAATGTCAATCGTTGTACTGTTGATATTTGGCTCTGTTGACTAACGAGTTTGCCGACCACTGGACTAGACTGATGGAGAGGTTGAAGGTGTTCTTAAAACCAGTGAAAGAACCATGTCTATGGTTCACTGTGAATTCACTAGGCTCGGGCCAATTCATGCTGTCTCGTTCCTAAGTACAGTTTAACTCAACCACAGAAACGCACACCAGGGCCCCAAGCTGGCACGTTTAGGTGCGAGGCGACGCCAGGCACTGAACAGCACATCAGCTGTGGTCTGTCAGGGCCTCGGGGTGCAGGGGGAGCTGTGCCACGGTGGGGCGTGGGCGGGTGGTCGCCTGGGCTCACCTGCAGTTTATTAGCTTTCTCGGCCAGTTCCACGCGGAGCCGGTCCCCCTCAGACACCTTGGCGTGGAGCTCCTGGACCTGGGCATCCAGTTTCTTCCTCTTGTGCTCAGACTCGGCCTTGACCTGCTGCAGCACCTTCACCTCACACGCCAGCTCCTTGTTGTCTGTCTCCAGGCCCTGCTTGTTCTTCTCCAGGTTTGCTTTGAACTAAGGGGGGAGGGAAACAGTACCTTTATTACACGCCAGGAGGAACCGCTTGCTTGTAGTCGGATTGTGCCTGACAGGGTGAGCCTGAATCAGCGCTGAATTGATGAAGGAAAACATGTGCTGTGTGGTGTGAAGATTGCTGTAGAAGGAACACACGTGTGCACACTGCTTGGGGTAGTGGGTGCAGACATTCAGGGGCTCACTGCACTGTGTAGTTTATCCTTGTCAGTGCAGGCTGGGGGCGACACCTGTCCAAAGAGTAACGGTTCATTCACGTCCTTGTTTGCAGCGAGCTCTGTGAGTCTCAGGTGGTTGGCAAACGAGTGAGCAGTGTGTATGGTGCAAGGTGGCCATAGTAGGCTGGGTGTCCATGGACGACAGGGCACATGGGACAGGCTTTCAAAGCCATCGAGTTGGGGGTGACATGGGGCTCTGTGGCCTTCCTGCCTGGCTCCATCTGCCTTCCCCCTTACTAGCTGTGTGATCCTGGCTTAACTTTCTAATAAGACTGGGCCTCCGTTTCCTCGTCTTTGAATGAGAACGACAGAGACTAACCTACAGGGTTGTAATAAAGGTTCAAGAAGGCAGTGCACGTGACTGACGCACACCGTGACAGCACTTGGCAGCGACGGACACAAGCTAACGTGAATGTCAGTAACTGCTCCTGTCGTCACTGTGTAAACTGGAAGGTGGTGGGTGGGCGAGAGGCGAGAACGCTGGGAAGTCGGAGCAAAGGCACAGAGCGCGGAGGAAAGAACGATGAGGCCTGGGAAACGCTGCCCAGGGTGGCTGAGTCAGAGGGAAAATGAAATCAGCTTCATCAGATGGAACCAAGAGGGAACAATGAAATGAGTGGCAGCAATGTGTGCGGCGGCTTGAGGTCAGAGGCGGGGGCGTGGGGGCGTGGGGGACAGATGGTGACCCGCTGGCAGCACCTGAGTGGGAGGAGGACCTCAAACTGCCCGGGTGCTTGAGCTGAGACGGAGGAGGACGGTGAGTGAGGCGGCCCTGGGAGGAAATGTGCTTGGAGATGGCGGCTGGGCCCACTGCTCTTTGGAGGAAAGCAGGGTGCCCTCAGAAAGCAGCCGCCACAGCGCCCCGCAGGGGCTGGGAACGGACACTCCGGGGGCGAGGGTGGGGAGGAGGGGGTCTGGCTGGCCCGGCTCTCCAGGGGCAGGGCTCCCTCACCCGCTTGGCCTGCTCCAGCTGCTCCGACAGCTCCTCCAGGGCCGACGCGTGTCTCTGCCTCATGTCCTGGATCTGAGCTTCGTGGTTCTTAGTTTCCTCCTCAAGAGCCTTCTTCAGCTCTGCCACTTCTTGCTCACGTTTTGTACTAGAGAAACGTATTTTAGAGAAAGCAGCTCAGAATTAGCCGACTAATTAAATTAAACATTAATTTGTTATGTCCTGTGGGGCTCAGTGGTTGAGCACCAACTCACGAACCAGGAGTTAATGGTTCTATTCTCGGTCGGGGCACATGCCCAGGTTGTGGGCTTGATGCCCAGTAGGGGGTGTGCAGGAGGCAGCTAATCAATGACTCTCATCATTGATGTTTCTTTCTCTCTCCCTCTCCCTTCCTCTCTGAAATCAATACAAACATATTTTTAAAAAATCAAGAAAATGGTAAAAAAAAAGTGATGCTTTACAAAAAATGCTACAACAATTACTTTGGTAATTACTCGTGGTGCTATTTTCCAATAGGCTGGTGCGCCCCTCACTGTGGTGCGGGGAACCTTCCGGAAGCAGCCTGCTCCCCCTCCACAGCTGACCTACGCTGGAGACCCAGTGGGCGTCCCTGAGGGCTCCAAACTGCTCTGGCAGCGCCTGCCACTGCAGTGACTGGAAGGGGGCGTCCCAAGAGGCTTTCGAAAGCTCAGGCGGTTGGAGGTCAAATCAGTCTGGACGCTGCACCTGAAAGCAGCAGGAGCCTCTCTGACAGGCGTGGGCACAGCTGCAGGCACTAACGTCCCCCCCCCCCCCCCCCCCGGGCTGCCCGGCAGTGGCCACGCGGAGGCGGGACAGGAAGTCAGGGTCTCTGGAAGCTGAGATGAGGCACAGCAGGCCCCAGACCACAGACCTGGAATGCCCTGAGGTGCCCGGAGGCTTTATCCAACCTGCACTTACCGTCTGAAGATCACTTTAGTGTCAAATGCTTTTACTTGGCTTTCTGACTTTTTTGTAATTTGTTACATTTGGGTAACGTGAAAAACCAATGTTATTTCACTAACTAGAAAAGCCTTCACCCCAAGTCACTCTTTTTTTGTTTTGTTAATCCTCACCTGACGATATTTTTCCATTGACTTTTTTAGAGAAAATGGGAGGGAGGGGGAGAGACAGAGAGAGAAACATTGATGTGAGAGAGAAACATCAGTTGGTGACCTCCCACACATGCCCTGACCAGGACCGGGAATCGAGCCTGCAACCAAGGTACGTGCCCTTGACCAGAAGTGTATCCAGGACCCTTCAGTCCGCGGGCCAATGCTCTGTCCACTGGGCCGACTAGGGCCCAAGTCACTCTTTAAGTGGGTCGATCTGAACACCGTCTTTAAGCATATGGCTTGTCAACGACTGAAACCACTCAGCTAAGTGCCATATTAACACAAGAATTTAAACAGCTGTAACTTACAATCACCCTGAAGCACAGCTCTGGCAACCTTGCTCTATATTAAAACCATTTCACTCTCCACACTAAACCAGGAGCCAGTTAGAACAGTGACTTGCACGCTGTCCTGTCTTTACTGGAGCAGTGGTGGGATCTAGAGGGCGGAGGTCAGCTGTGCCAAGAGAGAAGGGGCCCGGGCAGCTGCCAGCTCTGGGGTGGCAGGAAGCCAGACAAACGGAATCCGCAGACTCCTTGTGGTCCAGCCTCGCGCAGCCACGGTGCCTGGCGGTGAATATGCATTGGTCTGGCCTGTCCCCCCCGGTCTTCATCCTAAGTCTAAAGAGCTAAAATGCCAATGAAGATGGAGCCCAGTGAGGGGTCTGACTTGATGAACCCGTTCCTTTTATGCCAATCATGTGATACACAGCTGGGGAGGCAGGGCGTGGGGGCCCTTAGCCAGAGCGAAGGACACACCAACACTAGCACATCTGAGCTGCAGGCCACGGTAATCCTTCACAGCAGAATCTATATTTGAGGACAGCCATGGTTTTAATTAACATGCATGCATCAATTGTACTGTCTTAAAAATATTTTTTAAGAGTTGAATGGAAGAAATGATCAGAACGCCTTTTTCTATTGTGCTCAAAAGACTAGCTGAGAAGAAATAGCTCAACAAAGTCTAGTTCCGTGGTTTCCAAATGTAAAGAAAGCAGACATTTTAGAGAAGGCCAGGACTTAAAGCTCCTACAACAGGGTTACGCGCTGAGGTGGGCAGGAAGCTTCCAGCCTCAGATGGGCTCCAGCTGAGACAGGGCCCTCTTTGGGGGCACAGCCTCCGTTCGCTGCCGTCTTAGGGATCCGTGGTAGGTCCCTGACGTGTTCCTAGGCTCACCCCCGCTTCTCCACCACTGAACCCTCTCCTGTCGCCTGCAGTCTGACCTGTGTCCCTGCCCAGGAAGCCTGCTCTGCAGACTCGGGGACGTGGTTCTCTCCGGGGCCCGGCACCCAGGTGAGCCCGTTGCAGGCTCCATCTTCCGGGAAGGGCACCACTGGCTCCCCCCAGCACACCCTCAGGTCCTCCCGCCTCTCTGACCACCCGACTTCACCAACGATCCCTTGTCCTTGTTTGGCGCACAGCCTCCTCTCAGCATGATGGGCTACTCCACCCTGGGACAGCTGGCAGGCGCGTGTGTGTGCACGCTCGCACATGCACTCGCGCACAATCCAAGCTGCCCGCCAAATCTGCCAGCCACGGCGAGCTGGGGATCCCTGGGCTGGGCCCCCTGCACCCAGCAGCTTGAATCTTGAGGGGAAGCCGATGGTCAGGAAGGGGCCAACACAGCAATCTGGGAGACGACACCTCGGCTTATATGAGAGTTCCACGGGCTGCCTCAGCTCACCGCTCGTGGCCACCGCTCTCCGTGACTCTGTGGGCTGACACGCGGTGGCCGTGTGCAATGTCTCCAGCTGTGCTCCCTCGCCTGTGCTTGTCACTTCCTTCTGCCTGCACCTGCGGCTGGCTCATCTGTGACAGCCCCGCCTCTGCCTCTGCCCTGAGTGCCTGTCCTCACCTTCCGTTCCTTGTCCTGAACGCGTACCTCCCTCCCATCTCTCCCAGCAGATGCGCGCCACCCGTGTATCTCCTCCTCTGGGTCTGTCCTGGCCAGTCCCTCCGGTCCTCTCTCTCCCACGTGGTCTAAGTCAGTCTCCTTCCAGCCGCTGTGGGTGTGTCTGTCCGTCTTTCCCTTAGATACCCAGCACTGACTGGCTTTCTGATCACGGCTCCCTGTGCACCTCAGTCTGTCGGTCCATCCACCTACCCATGTGGGCTGGCTTGCTTCTAACCACTGTTATTTTATTACTGTTCTACCTGCCATTACTTCCAGGACGGAGAGAGGATACTTAAAATACAACATAAAGAACGCACACCAGCCCTGACCATTTGGCTCAGTGGACAGAGCGTCGGCCTGCGGACTGAAAGGTCCCAGGTTCGATTCCGGTCAAGGGCATGTGCCTTGGTTGCGGGCACATCCCCAGTGGGGGGTGTGCAAGAGGCAGCTGATAGATGTTTCTCTCTCATCGATGTTTCTGACTCTCTCTCCCTCTCCCTTCCTCTCTGTAAAAAAATCAATAAAATACATTAAAACCCCCCCCCCCACACACCATCTCCTAAAGAGGGCCAGCCGGCTCTCATGCGGAGCCCAGCGGGGCGCTGGCCCCTCACTCACCGAAGTTCCTGCTGAGCGGCGGTGGTGTCCAGCGTGTCCTCCAGCTCGGTTTTCAGAGCCTCCAGCTCCTCACTCAGGTCCCTTTTCTGCTTCTCTGCCTTGTTCCGTGAAGCCTTCTCAGATTCAAAGTCTTCTTGAAGTTCGGCAATTTGGGCTTGCAGCTCTCGCACGACTTTAAGGGCGTTGTTCTTGTGGAGCGTTTCATCGTCGCCCCTGTTAGAACAGCCAGGCCCGGGTCGCACTCAGCCGGGGCGAGGATGGGCTGTTCCCGGTGAACCGCCCAGCACCTCTCCACAAGAGACCCGGTTACACAGCCTCTGCCGTGGCACAAGGCCGGCGCGCTGCACAGGGCCTGCCCGCAGGCACAGAGGTACACGGGCAATGACCCGAAGGCCCGAAAGCTGGTTGGCAAAGCTAGAATCAGAATCGAGCCCAGCCCCCTTTGCAAAGGGCTAAATATCTCCATTAAGAGATAAGACAATCACTTTAATGATTAGAACATAAAAAAATTCCCTATAAAATGTTATAATTAGAACATGGCTCAAGGCAGCAGTCTAGTCTATCAAACTGGTACCATCCTACAGAGAATCGTCAAATTCAAAGAGGTTCTTAGAACACACAGCAGAGACACGCCACCTCCAGGCTTCTACCTTACGCTCTCTCTCCCATCGCATCTTCTTGTGGTGTGTGGCTGGGTGGTGGCAGATACCTGACTGGGCATAGTTGGGATGTTTGTGATGGGGGAGGGGAAGCTGACAGACGTGACAGTGAGTGGTGAGAACTTTAATTTTAGAATCTAGCTCTCCCCTCTGTAAATGAAAAGGCAGAAATCTGGCCAAAGTGAGAGTAACAGTGATAGAGGACAGAAAAATATGTTACAGATTTTGATTATAAACTCTAAGTCCTATGACCATGCAGCCAAATAGTTATTCTTTATAAAGAAATGAAAGTATTAGATATAAATATATTTACTACATATGGTTTCCAATGGTCTAGAACTGAATAGCAAATTATGCTCCCAGTGTATGGGGTAGGTATCATTTCTGAAAAGTGATTTCTCTAAACTTCTCGAACATACTGACGTGGATGGAAACCAAACATTTGCTGTGACACAGTCATTTTTTCTGCTGTGAATTTCCAAGGATTTCCTGAGGAGACTAGTGAGTTTCAGTGTGAATTCTGAGAATGGGTTAGGAGGTCTTCTTGCTGCCCTGACATAAATTATGTGCTCCTGGGTTTTCAGGTTCGGATGCCACACCCAACAACACAGAAATGACGTGTTCCCTCCCAGGGTTTGGGTCTGCACCTAGACATGGAAATAAAGCCCCACACACATCCCCACAGGCTCTGGGGGGCGGACCTGGCCAGCGCGCCCTGCAGCTCCTCCTCCTTCTTGGCCAGCTGCACCTTGAGCTCGTCGATCTGGGCCTGCAGCTCAGCGATCTGGTCCTGCAGGTCAGTTGTCTCGCCGTCCAGTTTCCTCTTGGCCTTTTCCAGCTCCTGACGGGTTTTCTCTTCCTTCTTTAAGCGTTCTTTAAGGCAAGACACAGATCTTCAGCACACTGAGGGACACACTAAATGAAAAACTCCAAATGCAAACCGATTAAAGTCGAAAAGAAGCCGTTTTACTTAAAAGCATGTCCTTGCCTTGATAACACTGTACCAATGAGTCATTCAAAACCCATTAAATCAAACTGAAGGCAGGTCATTGGTGGGAGGAGGGTATTTTAAGGAAGAAGCTGGGTGGGTTCTAAGGACGTCCTTTCACTGTTAGAGCGAAGCGATCAGAAAGCTCCTCATGGTGCGCCCACCGCTGTGCCCAGGTTTGCAGAGGGCCCAGCTGAGGCCGGCAGTGTGTGCAACTGCCTGTCACCCACTCTTTCAAGGGGAATCCCTGGTTGAACCAAGACAGCCGTTGCCACGCATGAGGGAGAGAGGGCAGAGGGTTCTGCAGCTTTTCTGCCCTCCCCTCTTGGATTTGGCAATGATTCCTTAATCAACGCCATCAATCTGTTCCACTCAGATGCCTTCTCACAACAACAGAACCTGTATGCCTTTGTGCTCTCCAGTGGGAACCAATGCTGAGGAGATGAGACCGAGCGTCGCAGGCGCATCACACAGGTGAGCAGGCACCTCTGCTGTAGGTGCACTTCCCCAGCAGGGGGCCAACACTGGTAAAACGGCCCATGAAACTATTTCCTACGGCAGTGATGGCGAACCTATGACACGTGTGTCAGCACTGACACGCGTAGCCATTTCTGATGACACGCGGCCGCTGAGGCGGCTGCATGCCGAGGATGAAACATTTGCTGCTCCTGAGGATGAAACATTTGCGAAATAATGTTTTTTTTCCTCAAAGTGACACACTACCCGAGTTATGCTCAGTTTTTTGGCGAAGTTTGACACACCAAGCTCAAAAGGTTGCCCATCACTGTCCTATGGCATCCCTTCTTTTGTCTATACCAGGGGTAGGGAACGTCTGGCCCGCGGGCCATGTAAGGCCCACCAAATCATTTGCTCTGGCCCTGCCAAGGCACTAGGGGTGAGTTAATTAAATGTTTGACCAAAGATAGCAGGGTAATTTGTAAGTTGATAATTTTGTATGGCCCTCGAATGATGTTATAAATATCCAAATGGCCCTTGGCAGGAAAATGGTACCCTGGTTCCCCACCTCTGGTCTATACTTAAAAAAAAAAGAAAGAAAAAAAGACAAAAAAAAAAAAAAAAAAAAAAAAAAGACCGCAAAGCCCTAAATATTAAAAACAAACAAACTCCTTAAAAAAAAAACAACCAAAAACAACCAAAAACAAACTCCTTTCTCCCCCTTATAAAAGCGATGCATTGGAAAGCGTGACCACGCCCTGCAGGACCACAGCCCTTCACGATGCTGGGCGCTAGAGTAGGCTCTTCCCCTGGTGCGGAGACGTCCGCGGCTGCTAGCTGAAGGGAAGGTTTTCTATGCTCTTTCCAACATCCACCCTTCTCTCTCTCTCTCTCTCTCTCTCTCTGAAGAAAGGCAGAACTGATTTTGCAAAAAATCCCCAGGATTCCCTGACATATCTTTTGCCACTGGAGCGGGACACTGTCACCCTCAGCAGTCTGTCCCTGCCAGGAAGCGGTCCCAGGTGCACCTTCTGGAACAGACCCACCAAGTCCAAGGCCTGAACAGCTCAAACATGAGTCAGATCCCAAGTATGGCCACAAAGAGCACTGTATTTCACCACGGGACCTAATATTAAAAAGTGAATTAAAAAGAATAATTCATTGCTACTCTATCACAAATTGTGGTGACTAGATCTGTTTTAATGAACACAAACCGAAGGCTCACTATTAGTAATCACCATGCATACTCTGCTATTCATGTTCCGATTAGAGTAAAATCTAAACATTCGTTAGTCCCGGTACTACATTTTTCTAGCCCCAAACACTGACCTTCTAAATCCGAGATCATCACTTCTTGCTTATTCCTGATTTTGGCCAAGTTTTTTGCCTTTTCTTCCTCTTCAGCCAGCTGAGAGGAGCACTCAGCAATACGATCCTCCATGAGTTTCTTTTCCTGAACAGAAAAAACTGCCTCAGAAAAGGCATTCCAAGGAACAACTGGGGTTTGGTATAACTTAGAACACAACTGGCCCTGCTCCCCAACAGGTCACATCCTCCAAAGAGCGGAAGCTCATCATCCTGGTGCTGACCCCTCAGGGCTGGCCTAGCCGCCGGCCTTCAGGTTCCCACAACCAGTGCTGACGAACGAATGCTTGGACACACGGGACAAGTCACTGATGAATGATCGACTTGTACAAAATGCACAAGTTAAAAGTCTAAAGGACTATAAGGATGCTTAGTGGATTCGAAACATAAAATTGCTACTGTGTCTTTAGAAACCTATACAGGTAGAGACTGAGGGAAGATGAATGAATCTGAAATCTTTGTAGAATTTTTTTGTTTAAAGCCACTTTCATGACAGCATCCACATAAACAGTCCACATGCTAAAGCAGCTTTGAGGGGAAACATCCGTACTTTGATAAACTTGGAGTTTTGGTCCTCAAGAAGCAGAATCTCCTCCTCCATCTTTTTTATTTTCGCCTCGGCCGTCACCTTCTCCAGCTGCAGCTTCTGCCGAGCCCCTTCTTCCTCGTCCAGCTGCTCCTCCAGGTCCTGTGAACACACGGTCAGCCTCGCACCTTCCCACCAAACCCGGCCACATGAATAACCAAGGAATGCATCGTGAAATGCCGATTTGTGAAAAATCAAACAAAACAAAACAAAAACCCACAAACACCAATTTGTGATGCTCAGAATGGCAAGGATATGTGTGTATATATATCTATTTGTTAATCCTCACACAAGGATATTGTCCCATTGATTTTTAGAGAGTGGAAGGGAGGGGTAGAGACAGAGAGAAGCATCTATGTGAGAGGGACACATCAATTGGTTGTGTCCCGCCCGCACCCCGATTGGGGCTGGGGATTGAGCCTGCAACAGAGGTACATGACTTTGACTGGAATTGAACCTGTGACCTTTCAGTCTGTGGGCTGACATTGTAACCACTGAGAAAACCAGCTAGGGCTGGCAAGGATCTTTTTAAAAATATGAAATGCAGTTATATGAAACAGACATTCGTATGAACCGCAGGTTAACGTTCAAACTGGGTCAATCCTTCTGGAAGGCAGCACGAGAACGTGCAGCAAGCTTTGAGAGCAAGCATTTCTGTTAATTTGCACTCAGATGTCAAGTGTGACTCGACACGGTTAGCATTAGAATAAAAGAATCGAGAAAAAAGCAAGCGAGTGCAAAGCGTTAAGCCAGCAATGTCAGGAAATAGTAACAGATGTGATTCATATAAAAAAGTGAAATTTTTAAAAAATTGATTTTTAGAGAGAGAGGAAGGGAGAGAGACAGAAGGACAAAAACACTGACAGAAAAACATTGATCTGTTGCCTCCCATATGCACCCAGACCAGGAATTGAACTCGCCACCTTTTGGTGTATGGGGTGATGCTCCAACCGAGTCACACCAGCCAGAGCTAAATATGTGTAATATTGAGGAACTATGAACACACTACATGAAAGTCTTGGTAAATAAAAGTTGGCATATTTATAAAATAGAATAACATAGAGTAATTAAAATTCATATTTCTGAATTAGTGACACAGGGAAATATGAATAATATAGAACTACATCTAACACATACTTATCTGTGTCTACTCTACATGTCTGGCCAAAAGCTGAGAGAACAGAACATAACAATTGGAAGAGGAGAGGGCCTGGCTTGTGGAAAGCGTGCCTTTCACAACACAAGCACGTCACCAAACTGGGTGGGCGTCTGGGGTTTACACATACTTTTATCACAACAGGCTCCTCTTTATTTCACGCTCTGACATTATCGTACACAATAACATACACATGATTGAACAAGGTTGTACATACAAAGCAATGTACGGTCAATTTAAGAAAGTGTCAAGGATAACTTTGGCTAAATAATTTATTCATGGTTGATTCTGAAATGAAACCCTTGCAAAGACTAACTTTTTATTGTGTAAACTTCAAACAGATATGAAGGGCACGGAGCCGCACAATGAGCCCCACACAGATGCAGCAGCCCAGCCTTAACAAGCATGAGCTCATGGCCAACCTCACTTCCTCTCTGTCGCCTCCTTCTCCCTTCTCCCCTAGCATTATTTTGAAGCAAATCCAAAACACATTTCATTTGGAAAAACCAGGCGGTAGGTATCACTAAAAGATAAAGGCCACTTAAACATACATTAGTTTGTTTGAATCAAAATCCAAATAAGGTTCGCACATTGGGATCAAACCTCAGAGAAAAAAGAAGTAAGGGGCGACAAGGTTGGATTTTTCCCGAAGTCCATGCAGTTAATAGCATGAACCTCTGGTATTTCACGAGGAAAAACATGAATACTTAATAATAACAATATTACCGTAAATATTTTTAGAATGTGTTTGAATTGAGTTTACATGTCACAAAGGGAGAGAATAAGTTAACAGTGCAAAACCCTAGAAATATAAGAGTCTGGTAAAGAACGCGAAGATAAAAAGCCTTGAAAAACCAAACCAAAATAAAAACACCCTATTTCCACAAGCACATATTTGTTTTCTAAATAAAGTAGAGAAATGCAAGTATTTTACTGGAAGTTGTTAAAATGTAGAGTTTATTTTAAAAAGTAGGTGGGGGATTAGAGGCGAATTTGGGGTCCTTCCCCCATGAGTAAAACATCTTACTGAAATGAACATGTCTTCTTAAACAAAGAGAACAGAAAATCAAAACTGCTGATAATGCCACCAGGGAAACACTGTTGTTGGTGTTATTCTAGATCTTCTGCATATTTCCATATAAAATCCTACATATAAATTTGTTATGTAAACATCTTAAATTAGATCCACTGTGCATACTATTTTGCAACTATCTCTATCAAGATATTATAAGTGCCCATGAAAACAAACATCTTAACATTTAGAACAGTATAGCATTGCCCTGGTTTAATAACCCCCCAATGTTAGGTAACTAGATGGCTTCCATTGATTTATTCTTTGAATAAAGTCTAGGATTAGACTTGATAATTAAAGGTTATTCACTTTTTAAAGCTTTTGTGATGTTCTGTTAACTTATTATGGGATATCTGAAAGCTGTGTACGTTGAAGAATGGAAAGTGTCCCGATGATTTACTGTATGGGGTATCTGCCAAGGAGATAATATATCCTTTGTGGTTTTGACAAACCTCTGAATTATCTGTGTTTTGTAATAAGTTATGGGGTAAGGAAATATTAAGAAAAAGACATGGAGGAAAGGAAGCTTAGTTTGAAGCAGTGGTGGCACATATAGATGCCCTGACACTTGGAGCATGTTGGATAGGCTGAGGGAGGGAGGCAGAAGAAAGAGTGGGGGGGGGGGGGTGTGTGCCCGAGGGCACGTGCAGAGCAACTACGGTCTGTATCATCTGTCTTGAGTACTCAACCACAGCGACAGCTGTGCTTCCTGTACAGAGTTTGTATCTCTGTGAGAAAGTAACCACCAGCAAGGACTGAGTGTTTTATTCTGATTCCTGGCCACCTCCTACGTCAGTGCTGAGCATTTCTTATGAACCAAACCACCTCATAGATGCCTATCTAATGAATGGAGTGAGCGCAGAATTATTAATGACAACACAAAGGACAAATTATGTTCCCTACAAAAGGCTACAGACCTTGGGAGAGTTCTACTTTGAGTCACTTTGCATACTGTAAGATGCCACATCAGAACATGAAAAAGTTCTTCAAAACAACAAATCTGTGTTTGAAGAAATCTATTACTTATGTGCTCTGAATGATGGCCATCTTTTAAGAGTAGGTACTTATAACCTAGACTCCTTTTGCCCTAAATACATAAAAGAGTCCTAGCCGGTTTGGCTCAGTGGATAGAGCATTGGCCTGTGGACTGAAGGGTCCCGGGTTTGATTCTGGTCAAGGGCACATACCTGGGTTGCAGGCTTGATCTCCGGCCCTGGTCAGGGCGTGTATGGGAGGCAACCAATCGATGTGTCTCTCTCATATCAGTGTTTCTCTCTCTCTGTCTCTCCCCCTTCCTTCCACTCTCTCTAAAAATCAATGGAAAAAATATCTTCGGGTGAGGATTAACAACAACAATAAAAAAAAAATACACATTAAGAATCTAAACCCATAGCTTCTATTCATTCAATAGATTCACTTGGAAAACCAAAAATATAATTCAAAATAAAAAATGACCATGGATACCTGTATATGCGCTTGCATTTTTTTCTTTTCATTTTGGAGGATTTGGTTTCTTTCTTCTTCTTCTTCCACCCTCGACTCCAAGTCATGCAGAATCTCTTCCAGTTCCTGCTTCTTAGCAGCGAGTCTGGCTCTCATCTCTTCGGCTTCAGCAAAGAGCTCAGTCTCTGCCTGCAGCTGCTCTGCAAGGATGTTCTTCTCTTCTAAGAGCTGCAATCACAACACAGCGTCCAGGACTAGGACTTGCCCCCAGCACACACACAAGATACAGTCACCAACCTTTCAGTGGTCAATACACCGAAGAAATGGAAAGTTACAAATATATTACCGCCACTGGCAAAACTTCCAAGTATGTTTTTGGCTGTAGCAAAATAAGCCAGATGAAAACACTTTAGTTGTTTCTGCTGTCTCAAGTTGTAGCATATTAAACTCATGCTATTTTAAGAACTCCCATCCTTCTATTAAGATAATTTACGAAGGGACAGAAAAACAGGAGAGGGAAAACATTCAAATGTAATATAATAAAGTTCATGGTGACTGCGAAAGCTGTTTGGTATCAAGTGATTTTTTGGCCTTTATTGTTAATCTTTTTGGCCTTGAACACTCCAATTCTATCCCTGTCATCTATAAACAGTTCTGAGCCTCTATTTGTCATGAAGCACCACTGCCTGGGAAGGGACGCGGACTGGAGACGACTGTCGCTGCGAAGAGGCAGATGGTGACCTTGCCCCATCTCATCCTTTTACCTTTTTCTATTTCCCCCATGAGCAGTCACAGGACAGTGATAACCCTGGGAGTCTCATTGAAAACAGGTGCAAATACATGTCTGATAAGCAGACATGCTCAACTGCATGTCCAAATATGACAAAGACAAAAATGCAAGAGGTAAGGTTGACTTTGGTTCATATAAAGACAAATGCATGGCATGATGGATCTGTTGTCTCTGTTCTCGAATGCCTGTGCTTTGGAAAGGAGTGACAGATACGCATAAACTAAGATGGTACGTAGGGACAGCGACCACAGTGAAACGTGTGCGAGTTCCTGCCAGTGGGGGCGCTCACGTCAGCTGGGACGCGTGCCACTTTAAGAAGCCAGCGCACACACCTGCTGGTGCTTCCTCTCCATCTCCTCCAGCTCCCCTTCCACCTTGGTCTGCTTCTCCTTCACCTTCAGCAGCTCTTCATCTTTGGCCTGAAGTTCTTCCTCTTGGCGAGTGACCTGCAGGAGCGGCTTCACCTGTGACAAAATTAAGCAGTTTACCATCACGTCTCCTGCCCGAGGGTGGTCCCTGGGCGATGGCTGCTCTGTGGAGAGCCCGCAGCCCACCTTCGTGAAGACGCGCCACCACTGCCAGTGCCGCAGCTTCAGGTACGCGGCGCAGTTCCGCTGCAGGACCTTCAGGGCGCTGAGCTGCTGCTGCTTCTTGGCAAAGGCCCTGAAGGACGGCAGGAAAAGTGTGTCTTCATGGCTGTTGTCATGAGACCACTTCCTAAAGGCACACATTCTTACTTGGCTAAGACACGGAGTGGGTCCATGTATCAAATCAGCCCTCAGTGACACCCGCGGGGACACGGGCTGCTGCTGGAGCCCAGGCCAGTTCACGAGCCGCCCAGCCAGCCTCAGGCACCATCACGGACGCCCTCCCCTTTCTTCCGAGATGCTGCCCTGACAGTGCGCTACCATTTGCCACGTCCCACACTCGCGGTCCGAGGCAATGCAGACAGTGCGACAGGGTCCCTCCCGTCCCCAGTCCTGCTTTATTAACTGTGTCCTTCTTTTCATCTGTCACAGAAGAGACAGCCGCCCTCCCCCCTTTAGGATTGCCCACTTACTTTCTCGCTAGGTAACCTCTGCAAACGGCCTGGAAGAAGATAATGATATCGGTAATTTTTAAATCCCGTTCTTCCTCTAAATGTGCCAAAACTCCAGCTCGGAAAAATATCTTGCTCTGTCCAATTCTGTACAAGTTTGGGTCCAATTCTAAAGCCCGGATCTAAAAGCGAAAGAGTTCATTTATTTTTTGATGTAGGAAAAGATTATATCAATAGTCCACAAAGCAGAAAAATCAAGAAAAGCTTACCATTCGTTCACAAGCCTGTTTGCCATCCATAAAGCCTTTAGGAATAGCATTTGGAGTTAGGATCTCGTATCTGTAAGAAAAGCAGCCAAAAGGTTTTGGTAAAAATTTGTGAAAATGTTTACCTACTAACTGTGCGTTCTGCTTTCTCTGCGAGGCATTATGATAGGTAATCATGTCAAAATAAGAGTAAAGAAGTGACCAAGTGATAATCAGATTTTCTATTTCTACAAATGAACATAAGGCTTATTCTCCCATGTTAAAGACTAGGCATACAAATTGTGGCAGAGAAGAATGAAAGCATGGTGTTTTAAAAACCCTTTGCTTTTTATTTCCCCCAAATGTTCACATGCCCAAGATGCAGGAGAATCGGCTCTCTGCGCCTGATCTGTGGGCATCTATTGGATCATAGAAAAGGCCGTGACAGCAATGCTCAGAGGCCTCCACTGAGGAGAGAAAGCATCAGGGTGACATTCAAAATAGCACTGGTCTGGGTGTACATAAGTTCACTAAGCTGTACACTGAAGACTGTGCACTTTATAGTAACTACTAGAGGCTCAGTGCGTGGGGTCCCTCAGCATTGCCTGCGGGGATTGGGCCGAAACCGGCAGTCCAACGCTGCCTGCCACTCCTGCTCATCCCGGCCTGCTGCACCTGCTGGTACCACTGCTCGGTAGGCTCGCTGCAGTCTCCAGGCTGTGGTGGCCAGCCACGAGCCCTGTGTCTGGTGCCCATCGGTCAGCTGAGTGGTGCTCCCGCTGTGGGAGCGCACTGACCACCAGGGGGCAGCTTCAGTGTTGAGCGTCTGCCCCCTGGTGGTCAGTGCGTGTCATAGCGATCGGTCGACCAGTCACTTAAGTTTTTATATATATAGATGTTCGGTGCCAGGTGGGTACTGGATATATCAGGGGACCACTTGGTAAAGCATATGATTATCTAACCACTACGCTATACACCTAAAACTAATACAAAATAATACTGAATGTAAAGTGTAATTGGGAATAAAAAAGATTTGTGCACTTTATGTAGTTATACCTCAATAAAAATAAAGTGGAGCAAATAGGTAGTTGGCTATATTAAAGACGGATCCTGGCTATACCAACTTTGTCCTCTGGATGCCAATTATGTTCCTTTTTCTCCTACCCATAAAAAGGGAGAGTCTACCTGAGTGTTTATCATGCAATGAGGCCACAATACAGGCTCCCCCAAACCCATAAGGACTGGAATAATTGCTCAACGGGATTCCCTCTGGAACAGTGGGAGAAAGGGCCATCCTATGACGGCAGGCTTGTTTATTTTATGGAACAACAAAGGCTGTCATAATTGAAAATCCAATTTCCAGGAGAAAAAAGCAAACTAAATATTAAAGAAAATTATGCAATACATTAAAAAAACCAATTTCCCATCATAAGTTTTCATCCGTTTCTATTTCATCAATTTCTATGTTATTTTCACACTAACCTAGCTGGTATAGCCCACTACACACCTAGGCTGTATGGTACAGCCTACTGTTCTTAGGCTACAAGCCTGTTCATGTTACTGTACAAAACGAGTTAAATGAAGCACAGAGAAAACAATGTAATCAAGACATGCGGGAAACATGAGATAATGAGGCTGCTGCCAATAAAACACGGCACACTGTTTTACAACAGACATTTTTAACAAATAGGAGTCCCCTCTAAAATAATGACAAAAAGTGTAGTATAGTAAATACACAAACCTGTAGTCATTTATTACTTTATCAAGTGTTACATACCAGCGGTCGCCAACCTTTCGGACCTCAAAGAACATCAGTGGTCCCCGGACCACTGGTTGGCGACCGCTGTTATAGACTGTACGTAATGGTAGGTGCTGAACTTTTATGTGAATGGCAGCTCAGCAGGTCTGTTTACACCAGAAGCACCACAAACACATGAGTAATGTCTTGTGCTGTGACCTTACAATGGCTGTGAGGTCACCAGGCGACAGGAATTTTTCAGCTCCATCATACATGTGGCCTGTCTTTATTTAAATAATTTATTGTTAATCCTCACCTGAGGATATTTTTCCATTGATCTTTTAGAGAGAGTGGAAGAGAGAGAGAAACATATTGATTGGTTGCCTCCTGCACGCTTTCCAACCAGGGCCCAGGCTGGGGAGGAACCTGCAACCACGGTACGTGCCCTTGACCAGAATCGAACCTGGGACCCTTTGCTCTGCAGGCCAATGCTCTATCCACTGAGCCAAACCGACTAGGGCATGGCCTGTCCTTAACCAAAACATTGTTATAGGGGCATGACTGTATTTTAAAATATGAGCTTAAAAAATAATTTTGGCCCTAGCTGGTTTGGCTCAGTGGATAGAGCGTCAGCCTGCAGATTGAAGGGTCCTGGGTTCAATTCCGGGCAAGGGCACATGCCCAGGTTGTGGGCTCCATCCCCAGTAGGGGGCGTGCAGGAGGCAGCTGATCAATGATTCTCTCTCATCATTGATGTTTTCATCTCTCTCTCTCCCTCTCCCTTCCTCTCTGAAATCAATAAAAAATATATATTAAAAAAAAATTATGTTTAGCACTGGTAGGTGTTGCTCAATGGTTAGAGCGTCAGCCTGAGCACGGAAGTGTCTCAGCTTTAATTCCAGGTCAAGGGCACATACCTGGGTTGCAGGTTTGATCCTCAGCCCTGGTGGGGTGAGTATGGGAGGCAACCAATCGATGTGTCTCACTGATATTGATGTTTCCCTCTCTCCCTCTTTTCCTCCCTTCCACTCTCTCTAAAAATCACTGGAAAAATAGTGTTAGGTGAGGATTAACCAAAAAAAGTTTAAATCCCAAATGTTTAAATGAGCAACTGTAAGTTCTCAGCTGACCCTGCAGACAGAGCAGTTTTTGAACCACCACAGCAGTCACCAGCACGACCTCTCCAGGAAGTAGGCACTCAATATTCCTGACCAAAAATAAAGGTAATAATGATTAGCCTTTCCTACATGCGGAGAAATCGGAAACTCTCCAGGGACCAGGAAAAGAATGCCTCACAACCTCACGCTTTGATGCACGTGGAAAAAGGTGAGAGTGCGCAGTCCAGTACCTCTGCCGGAACTCCTGGAACACGATCCGGTTGGGGAAGCCCTGGCGACAGATCCGGATGCCTTCCAGGACACCGTTGCAGCGAAGCTGGTCCAGCACGAGGTGCGGGTCCAGTTTCCCAGCCTGCTCAGCAAAGGAGAGTGTTATCTTTGAACCGCTCTAACCCGACCTAGTTCCGTGTGAGATCCCAGCACGTGTTGCTGGACACATACCCGCTTCTCGTGATTTGGAATGATGCAGCGAACGAAGTTAGGGTTGGTGTTGCGGAGAGTCGCCATCAGCTTGGTGAGAGACTCTTTGTAGAGTTGGCCAACGGTACGAAACATGCCCTTTTTGGTTTTATAGGCAGAGCCAAAAGCTGTCTCAGTCATACCAGTAACTTGATCCAGGCCCACAATACGATCCACTGGTGAAAATAAAAAGGAAGAGGACAACGAGTCAAACCCAAGTCTCCAGCAGGGAAGACAAGACACAGTGATAGTGCAGCAGCACAAGCTTGTGGACAGATGAGAAGAGATGCCATCTGGGGAGGCAGTCAGCATACGGAGACACTGCACAAGCCGTGGGACCAACAGCCACACACTTCAAGGGCGGGTAGTGTAGCTCTGACAGCTTCAGACCACATACCAGCAGATGCCTTCCGCTGCGCTACTTTCAGGGACTCACTGCCTTTGATAACATTTGCCTGTTACATACACAATTATTTGGTAAATGAGAGATCATTGGCTGGCATTATTGATACACAAATGAATACTACGACAAGTCTCAAAACAGGAAAGGCGTATAAAGATATACGTAAAAATATAAGACTGTACAAAGCAAATCCACTTAATGAATATGGCTCAGAAACTAGGGACCAGAGCCATCTCTTATCAGTCATTAGGATTTTAGTAAAAAAGTCATTCAAGTTGCAGGGAGAGATTGCATTAGTTCAGATTTGTAGGAGTGAGTATACTTCAGCTATCTCCTCAAAGTGTGAATAAACTTATTAGAGGGCAAGAACACAAATTTGGAAGGAGCCTCCTAAGAAGAATCAGCGCCTAAGCTACGCTTAATGATGGTTCAGCTCCTCAGATCCTTCAGCTGATGTTTCACATTGTCCACACAGACCTAACACCTCTAATGATGGGATTCTAAACAGAAGTCCAACACAGGGCACCATCTACATTTGGTGCATAATACGCTCTCATTTGAAAAAACTGTTCCATGAATGAAACACACTACTGAAATCTTTTAATCAAAATATCGATTGAATTGCCCTGTGAATGCCCTTGTCAATCAAACAGCCACCTGCATTTCTTTCATTCGTTCCCCAGAATAGAAGGTACTTGGGGACCTCAAGATCTCAATGAGCTTTGTGCAGAAGAGAAAACCATGACCCAGGAGGTAAGTCATGTGTCTTAAATGTTAGTGGGGAGAAGGGCGCTGAGGTCAGATTGATTCCCAGGCCCATGCCTGTAAATGCAGTACCATTTCTCCCAGCGAAGCCACCAGACTCAGGGGTTCAGGTCAAAGCTTCCTGCTTGTGCTCAGGACTCTGTCTACCATCCATCTCAGAGACCACCTTTCTTCCCTGGCCTTCAACCTGTCCCTCTGCTTGCTCCGGCAAAACCCCCACCAAACCCCACCCCTGCACGTGCCACGAAGCAATGAGCTTCCTCTAACCCATGCCCGCCCACTTCTCTGTCTCCTCAGAGCCAAGCTTCTTTCCAGAGTAGTTCATCCGTGGGCCCCTCCGCATCCTCTCCTCTCATTTCCGCTGTCCAGCGTCCTGGCTGCTAGCCTGCCCTCCTCCTCCACCTGATACTCAGGCAACCACTGGTCAAGTGTTAATTAAGAGCAGACCGTCCCGCGTCTATTTTACTTGACCCTGATATATTTTCCTGTTGACCACCAAGCGGCACCCTAAAAACTCTCGTCACTCCTGGCTTCTTTTATGAACCCCATCTTCTCCTTGACCTCCATCAACCTCTCTAGCTACTCCAGTCTCCCGATGACTTCTCCTCTGCCTTTCCTGTCCACCGGGGCGCTCACAGGGCTCCAAACTCAACACCCCTGAAAGCCTTTCTGGGATAAGGCCGGATGCGAGTCCAGGCACACACTGTCTGACCTGCTCTCCCCAAGCCATAGCCTCATCCCGGTGATCTCATTTGTGACTTGAATGACCTGTACCCGACTCCCCAGCATCCGTCGCCACACACCTATCTTCTCCTCTCCACCCAGAAGTCACAGAGGCCCCCTGCCTTCCACACATTCTCGCTAAGTGCCTGTCATGTGTGCTTTTACTCAACGCTGCGCCCCTTGCACCCAGCATGATGTCTGGCATAGCAGCCTGATGCACAGATGTTAGTGAATAAATGAAATAAAAAAACACAACTACAAAGTGAGAGATGCATTGACAAGAAGAACAAGATGCTATGAGAGAGATGGGTGGTTAGAGATCTCTCCGGAGAAACTATACTTACTGCCAAGAGGGAAAGAAAGAGCCAGTACAGAGAATATTCCAGAGGGGGGAACAGCGTGTGCCAAGCACCAGGGGCAGGAAGAAGTGCGAGAAGCTAGTGCCAGTGAAGCAGCATGAGGGACCCTCCCTCTGGCCACTGTGTAGAATGGTTGGGGAGGAGGCCGGGGAGACCAGACAGGGGGCCACTGTAGGGTCCAGGTTCTAAGAAAGAAGACAGCAGCTTGAACTTGTGAGACTTAGAGGAGATGCACAAAGGAGGGAAATTCAGGACATATTTTGGTGGGAGACTTGACTTGCTTTAATGATTAACTTGACAGAAAATAAGGGAAAGGGGTATGTCAAGAATAACTCCTAGGAGTTTGGCCTGAGAACTGAGTGGCTTGTGGTGCCATCGGGAAGATGGGGGAGAGGTGGGTTTTGTAGGTAGGAAGATGGGGTCCAAACTCTGTGTAAGTTGGGGTGCCTGTGGGACATTAGGGTGGAGATGAGAAGTTGAGTGGACATCCCCGTCTGCTGCTGAGAGAGGTCTGGACCAGCGAGGTAAAGCTGGGAGTTGCTGACTTACAGTGTTTAGTTATGAGACCGGATGAACCACCTGAGGGGGGAGAGAAGAGATGAGGGCAGGGGAGCAAGCCCCACAGCGCTGGGGAGGAAGAGCTGGATGAGGACAATGAGCGGCAGGAGGGGCAGAGGTCAATGTCCTAAACTCGAGCACATTCTCTGCCCCCGCTGCTACCCTGTCCCTCCAGTGTTTCCTCCGCAGACGTGACCACCCTTACTCAGGCCACAAACCAGGAGTCAGACCCCGTTCCTCTCACATCAGCTGCTCCCCAAACTTTCAAACGTCCTCCATCCATCCCCTCCTCTCCGCTGCCCTAGCTGGGGCTCTACCCCCTCACCTGGGTTCTGCAACCTCCGAACTGGTTCCTTCCTCAGCCCCAGTCTCCCTGTGTCCTCTCCCCCTGCCACACAGGTTGTTGCTATGCCTTTGCCCATGTGTAATGACTAACAAGTAGTTCTGAAAGTTATTTGTCCCTCTACTTAAGATCCACTTTCTCCTACAGCTTATAGGATATGGTCCAAAGAGTCGTGTGACAGTGATGGGGACTCAGCTCCAAGAGGCAGAAGCACTGCCCACCCCGAGCGGTGTGACCTGGAGCCCAGCCACCCACCTCCTCCAGCCTCAGTGTCCCCTCTGTGGTGTACCTGCCCCACAGGCGCCCGTGAAACACTCAGGTGCTCAATGCAGGAGCCTCCCTGGCCACTTCCCCACACGCCGGAGCTCCAACTGCACAGACTGGGTGCCTTTTCTGAAAGACGCAGGCCCTCGAGTGTCCGTCCTGCTCTCCGCCAGGAGTGCGGACCCCTGCTTGTAGCTGGCAGTTCCTCACCTAGTGCTTCTCAGGCTCCGGATTCTACCTGCTCCAGACTAAACAGGCTATCCCTCCTCCCGGCTTCCACTCACCAAGGCCAGGTCCCGGGACACCTCACTCTCCTCTGTGTACCTCCTCGCGGGCTGAGCTTCCTCAGGGACGTCTGTCCAGCGTCTAACACGCAGGGCCCGGGGAGCCCTTTCCTGCTGTCGCTGCACCCCTCTGACCACCAGCTCAGACAACACCTCAAACAAGGAAAGAGGAGGCGCGGTGTTCACTGTGCGGGGAACCCCACGCACTGGCCCCGTTCTCTTGAGCTGCCCGACACACGCGTGACAGTGGTCACAGTGCTGTCCCCAGCAGGAATCGCTTTGACAATAACAACCCGAAAACACTCATAATAAACCGGTTTTCAAATTTATATTTAATAAAGGTAATCCAAAGCTAAACATTTAGCATACTTTGGACTTTGTTCTTTTTTTCCCTTAACTCAAAAATTTAAAATCAGGGTTAGCTTCCACCAATGAATAAAATTATCTTGTAAGAGAGCCACGTTGGGAACTGCATTAAATGACTTGGGCCACACGAATAAAATACAATTTCACTAAAAAAATCAAGACCTATAAAAAACTCTATTTTACAAAGACATTTTCTGGTTGAAAATGGTTAGAGCGGGAATCAGAGAAAGGCAGAAATGAGAGACAAGATTGCAGCAGCCCCCTGACATGAGCACCTTGCTCCTTCTAAGACCTTCACGGCGACTGAAACAGCCCCCACGTGCAGAGCCCGTGGTTTCTGGGCCCCGCTGATCCTCGTGCTACAGACTCTCCTCCCCGAGGCGCCAGGAGAGCCTGGCGAGGCTGCGGTGGGCACTGTAATTCACCGGCTGGCTGCCCAGTAGCCTGGAAGGATTTCAAAGTATTTTCACAGGCAATTTGTTAATCTCTAAAAGCTTACTTGGACAGTGAGAAGGGAGATGAGCTCCACCGAGCTGCCATCTGTAAGGGCATATTTATGCTGAAGAAAAATGCAATTTGTAATCATCTATCTCATAAAACTGCATGAACAATTTTTTTAAAGATAAAAGAATGACACTGTCTAGTGCCAGATCGCTTAACCGGCCCCTCTAGGGGACAACCTCAGGAGACAAGAGGCATGTGAGAGTTCCACCTTCTTCAGATCCGGGCATGGCCAAGCACCAGTGTCGCTACATTTAATTTTAATTATTTAAGCCAGCGCTTTAGACTCACTGCAGTTAATACGGCTAAAAACCACAGGAGGGGGAGAAACTTATTTTAATGTTAATTTAATAGCCAGATGGTATTAATAAGAATCCCATCAGATACTCCTGCAAAAGGCCTCGGGCACCTGGCACTGTTACATGCCTCGGGCTAGGCAGGTACATGTTCTCAATGCTCATTTAAACAAATTGAGACAATTCTACACTAATGTACACTAAAATGATGCTAACAGTTAAAAACAAATTCAGAAACAGATATGTAACTGCTATGAGTTCTCAGCAACGATCCTAACATCTATTAGTATACCTTCATAATATCCCTAACATCTATTAGTATACCTTCATAATATCCCTAACATCTATTAGTATACCTTCATAATATCCCTAACATCTATTAGTATATCTCCATAATATACCTCCACTTGTTATATCCCAGCAATAACAAATTCACAGTGGTTACATAACAGTTATTTTACAGTATTTGGAAATTTTTAGGAACACGGCAGGAAGTCCAGAGGATGAAGCACTGCTCCTTCTCCCAGGCACTAGTGTAAGCTGAACTTGAATTTGCCTCCTCTACCTGCCGGGCAAACAGGAAGCCCATTCATCCTGCAGAGCTCCTACCGCACTTCTCTGCGTCTCCCCTGGGCAGGGCCCGTGCACCTAGCTCACCGCACTGGGCAGCAGAGCAGGGCTGCTGACCAGCTTGGCCTCGGGGCGCCATGAATAAAAGTGGACCTGCAGTAAGTAATAGCCAAGGAGTAGACACTAATCGACCTTCTGTTTTGCACCATCCCAACGGCACCAGCACAAGGGCGCACCAGCAACTGCAGCAGCTGCAGAGGCAGCGGCAAGTGCAATGCCCGACGCCAGGTATCTGGGCACTTCCCGTGTGCCAGGGGCAGGCTCACGTTGCCTCGTCTGATACAAGAACCCTGAGAACTAAGTGTCACTGTCCCCATTTGACCTCAGGAACTCCAGCTGCAGTACCCGAAGGCCGTTTCTCCTAGCGCTCCCAACTCCTATTGCGACTCCAGGTAAAACACGAAGGAGGAGATTACACTGTAACAATGAAACCTTTCGTCTCCTGAGAGGATGACAACTGAAATAAGCACTAAACCCTGTCAGCCTAAACCACAGTCCCTAAAATGGCACTAAAAATAGATTTATGACCAGTTGTTATAAGAATCTACAAGGGATTACATAATTATCATTTTATCAGTCATGCTACCTGATGGCTCAGTGGTTGATCATTGACATATGAACCAGGAGGTCACGGTTTGATTCCCAGTCAAGGTACTGCCTGGGTTGCTGGCTCGATCCCCAGTAGGGGGCGTGCAGGAGGCAGCTGATCAATGATTCTCTCTCATCATTGATGTTTCTCTCTCCCCCTTTCCCTTCCTCTCTGAAATCAATAAAAATATATTAAAAAAAGGAAGACTGGTTCAAAATTTTGGAAGTCAGAACGTCATCATTTCTTAGTATGAACTATGGCCAGATTAAAGCCTTTCCCCTGAATTACAAGGAGGTAGGTAAGAACTCGGTGGGTACCAGAAGATGAAGGGAGACCCCAAAGAGTTTGTGACACTGAGAAAGCCCTATAGCAGTGACCAGCCTCTCCTTGGGGTTCTCAGTCTCCATTGCTGCTACTGTATTTCAAGTCCTGCTTCTATGAAGGATTGACAGGAGTGAGGGACTTCTCTATCAATAATTAAAATTTGCTTCATGTACTTCTCACATTTTCTCTGGTGGCACCTTTCAGATGTCAGCTGCCACCCAGCACCTGCGAGTGATCAGAGAAACTGAGCTGGTCCTACTCTGGAGGCTGCAGGTACGACCTGCAGGGGAGCTCACCCTGTCCCTCCAGCACAGCCAGGATCAGAACTAAACTCAGAGGCCCTGTCACAGACCCTGTGAATCTGAGAACCCTGCCCACAGCTTTGAGGTTACAACCCCTCTCTGCTGGTTTACTGTGCCTGCATCTTCTGTTTACTGTGTTTATGGATTCGAACCCCCGGTAATAGGTTTGAAAGGAAAATATGAGGCTTTAGCATTTTCCATGATTTCTCGGAAGACAGTGATGACCGAGTTCCTAGGGATCCAAATTGTGATGGCCTCTGACATGCTACCATGCAGTGAGCATCTCTAAGAAACCACAAAGCTATCTCAGAGGTCTAGACTTCCAAAATATCTTATATTTGGAAGAAAGCAGTCCTTTGCTTTGTAGCACAAACTTGTATGGCCTCCTCATCTTGCCTCTAGGGATTCTGCTCCTCTCTCTTCTGCACTGGTCCCCGATGCTTCTGGAAACCCCTCTTTACCCCAGGCTCTCATTTTCACCCTCAAAAGTCTTCAGGTCCCCCATAATGCCATCTTCCTAACATTATGAATGTTCTTTGTGGTTTCTTAGAGATGCTCACTGCATGGTAGCATGTCAGAGGCCATCACAATTTGGATCCCTAGGAACTCGGTCATCACTGTCTTCCGAGAAATCACGGAAAATGCTAAAGCCTCATATTTTTCCTTTCAAACCTATTACCGGGGTTCGAATCCATAAACACAGATTGAGGAGAAAAATGCTTTGCTGTAGAAATACGATACACAACTTCAAGACCATGTTTAGCTGTGGGGAAAGGAGGCCCTCTAAGGAGAGGCAGCTGATCAATGAGCTTCCCCAGGGATGTCTGTCCAGCGTCTAACACGCAGGGCCCGTAACTCAACCAAAGGACACCTCGCGAGAGACAGAACCGGCACATTTCAGGTGAGAATGTGGGGAGGTGAACGAGCTTACTCCCCGCCAGAACGATGCCAGCTCACAGTGGCTCTATCCTTGTCCTGTTGGCACAGAAAACACCTGGTCCACAAGGAAGAGCATGTACACTGTATGGGAGGAGAGGCCCACTAGGCAAAGCTGCTGCGTATGACAAGTGGGTGTGGAATTCCCACGCACCCACCAATCCCCTCCCTCAAGGACTTACTGATGTGTGCCAGTGCTGAGGAAACGACAGTGAGCACAGACAGGCACTGCCCTGGCTCTCAAAGAGCACACACCTGGAATTCTCTTTAAACATTAGAAATCCCCAAGATGAAAGGAGATCGATTTAAAGAGGGCACTCTAACTTTGGGAGGAAGTCCAGAAGATCCAGCACTAACCTGTTAACAAAGCACAAGTCTCAGGCAGGCCACAGCTTACAACTACCTCCTGGCTCTCTCTTCCTCCCGCCACGTCCTCAACTTGGTCAGTACCCGCCAAGGCCAACGATGACGGAAGACTTCTTCCTCTGCAGCTCTGTGATTCCAACTCATGGAATAATCTTTGGCATGATCTCCCCCACTGCCCCGGCCCCTAAAGACTGCAATCTACCTTTTTTCATGAACTAGAATTGATGGCAGGAATCTGGACTTGGATGAAAAGGGGAAAATTCCTTCAACATAGTTTTTAAAAACCTTTTGGGTATAGATCTCAGCATTATCATGTTCCAAAAAGTATAAAGGAAATTTTATAATATGAATTTGACTGTATTTTTTAATTTCACTACATGATAACATCACTAAATAACTGGAAGGCTGGGTAATATTCATTTTATATTGTGCTTCTGGGGAACCTCTAGCATGGCTAGGCTATATTTTAATACAGGGCTAAGGATTCAGACCACAAGGCCCATCTGGAGCTCGATTTCACGTTCAATGTACAAATTCTACCACCAATCCACTCTATCTTAGTCTCACCTTGCAAATATCAAGCTTTGTAGACAGTTTCACTATCTCCAGTTCAAAAGAAAAAGCCAAGTAGCTAGCTATGCACATAAATTCCAAACAAGAGGAACAACGATGAGACCAATACCTGTGAGATAAATATGCACTTATTTGTTCATAAAATGTTAACGACTTAAAGAAAAAAACGCCTCTTTGGAATTTCTTAGAGTTGAAAATTTAACAGTAACCCAAAGACAAAGAAGACATTACTAGTAGATCAATTCCTAACCATTCCCTTGGAGGACTGTGTATCAAAACGGCACTACTGGAAAAGGTAGTGACATACCTTTTATATGCAGTGCTGCAAGTGCTATGCATAAAATAAGAAGCAATGTGTAGGCAGTAGCAATTGGATTGTTTATGCACTCAAACAGTTGCCTTGAAGTAGAATAAAACTGAGCATGAAATGAAAGGTTCATGCAGGTCTATGAGCGAAACAAAAACAGAAACCAGCCGCATCCCATCTACCCTGCCCGCCCGGCCGCCCTGCCAGCCCCCCGCAAGTTCTTCCTGTGGGCTTAGGACCCTTCTGTTTTGGAAGACCTACAGGCTTTATACATTCACCTGGTGGCTCATGAAGACCAGAAACACTGTCATAGAAAGAAGCTCTCTGAATATTCTGAATCTCTAAAGCAGAGAAACAGCAAAAACAGGACAGAAGAGCAAATACACAAACACTTCAGTTAGTGGGAAAGACATTCGACATCACAAGTAAACTTTGAAATCGGGTACAAAAGTCACTAGTCCAGGGAAGATCCCATGCAAACATTACTCATTAGAGAATCTGCACATTTGGACCAAGTTCTTTATAAGATAGACTTAATCTGAATGAAAATGCATATACCCCACTCCAGGTGTGAGCATTTTATCACACCTGTGTTAAATGACCACCCCACGTAAATGCAGGATGAAATGTTAAGAGTAATAAGGTTCTACTCGAGTTGTCCTTCATAAAATCACCTTGCAATTAGCTAATTAGGACAAGGTGCAGTAAGTTACACTCTGATAAATGTACGCATTAGTAACTTTTACTGTAAAAAATTTACACTGCTGTGCAATTTTACTTCCAATACAGATTCTTGAAATATAATTTACTTCAAATACAAATTACTAATACATAGGTAATTACCATTAAGGAAAACAAAATTCAAGTTCTGTTTAGCAAAATGTTAAAAATAACTTCATAAGTAAGAAGACACTTGATATCCCGAGGCACATTTACATAAGAAATGCAATCTTAGGTTTTTTTTTGGTCTATAAGCCCCCCGAAGTGTTAAGAAGTCCCGTGCAGCTGGGAGACAGATCCCAAAACATCTCTTAGCAGAAAGTAGGGCACTATGAGTCTCTAGGGCAGGGCTGCCACCAAAAAGCCTATTTCTCCTGGTTTGGCCTTGATAAACTCTTTAAAACCCTAGCACAAAGTCTATTTTAATACATAGTGTATTATAGTCCAGATATTGCACCTTCACAGGCAAACTATATTCATACAACACATAGTCATACATTTGTGGCCCACTTATTATTTTCTGCTTTTGCCTTTATGTGGTTGTAAAAATAGAAAAAAAAAATAGAAAAATACATGCTTTCCCAGGGTTCTTTTCTTTTCCTGGAGAAAAAGCTACCCTTATCCCAAGAGATCTCTATACCCAGAGTGAGCAGCGACGAATTCTCCACCTTAGCACACCCTCCTCCAACTCCTGTGTCTGCCCTGACTCTCCGGATGAAACTCAGTCCTGCCGCTCCCCCCACCGCTCCCCCGACAGTGGGCGACCTCTGAGATCCTGGCTCTCAGATCACACTGAATAACTGTCCACTACGCTGATGGACAACAGGCCTTCCTACAGCAGCATCATGAGGAGAGCAGACACGGGGAATGTTCCAGAGCAGACGCCAGCACGGCCGAGTCAGATCCGGGGCAGGTGAGACCGCCAGCAGCCCACTCTGACAGAAGGGACCACACGTGCGCCCAAGCGCCAATCTGCAGAAAGGCTAGGGTAACAGCGGGCTGTGCGGGCTGTGGGTCCGAGCTGTGGATTAAGTCCAGAAGCCCAGGGCTGGGGCCAGGACTGAAGGAGCTCAGCAAGTGTTTTCTCTCAGCGTTTCTGGAACCTAGTAAGTTCTTCGTGGCTATGGAAGCACAAAAAGGCAGGGGAGCCCTGGCCGCTGGTGCTGAGTGGTTAGAGCACCAGCCTGTGAACTACGGGCCACGGGTTCCATCCCCTGGTCAGGGGCATGTACCTTGGTTGCAGGTTCAATCTCCAGCCCTGGTTGGGGCGTGTACGGGAGGCAACCAATCACTGTGTCTCTCTCGAGTCTATGCTTCTCTCTCTCCACCTTCTACTCTCTCTAAAAATATAAAAATAAAAAGCAATGGAAAAAATATCCATGGGCGAGGATTAAAAAAAAAAGGGGGGGGGCAGGGGAGCACGCTCCAGACACGGCCCTGCCCACAAGGCACATCACCTGTGACATGGATCACTGAGCCCCCACCTCCACCCTTGCCGGCCAAACCTTATTTTCTTTAAACTTCTGACCCACTGCTGCCAAAGGCTCTCCCACATCTGGGAGGCGAGACAAGGCGTTACAGAGGGAAGTGGGAGGAGGAAGCCCAGGAAGCTGGGAGCCAAGACAGGCTGGCTCTGTCCTAGGCTGCATCTGCATATCCTGAGTCTCCCACTGGATTACCAGCTCCTGGGGCAGGGCTGCGTCTTTCCTCATTCCCCAAGACTCTCCCAGATGACAACCATGGTGCACATGGTTACACATGTGTGTTTGTTATATGAATGGTCAGGTGCTCACTAGGTGTTCCCCACAATATCATTTTCGGTTAGAAACTACAAAATAAGAGTCAAAGTGGTTCACAATCTCAGAACCAGTATGTAACTCAGGACCCACTTTCTTCACTACTGTGTTAATTCCCAAACACCTGCTTCTCTTCTCCTTCAAAATGAAGAGAAAATCGGATTTTGAGGCTTCAGTAGTAAAAACACCAGTTTCCTCTATTCCTTTCTTCCTGCTCATTCCATGCCCACTTCGAGGTTCTTTCCCACCAATCCCACCAGGCGAACACGCGTTTTACTTCTTCAGTCCACATGTCTCACCTGCCCTGGCTCACAACCTACGGAAGCTACTTATTCAGTGGAGTCAAGTCCACAGAGACCGGCAATCAGGCCTCTCCATGGTCTGCTCTCAGCCTGTGGCCTGGCCTCATTCCCCGCCTGCACCCTTCGTCCCAGCCCCACTCTAACGCCCAAAGGCACCACACGTCCTGAGCTGTGAGTTCCTCACTTCCATCCTCCGATCACTCACTCCACCTGCTCGGCCCTCTTCTCCCATGCCAACTTCACTTCTGAAATGCTCCACTCCACGCAAACCTACTCACGCTCAATATTTAAGGCCTGATCATGACACGGATGCTCACATATTAGTGCTGAGAACTGCCTGGCACTTAGTCACTATTCGGTAAACATCAGTTTTCCATATTTATTAAACAAATCATTCTCCTTCAAGGACAAGGAAAACTGCCTCTTCCTTCATGGCATTTTACCTTAGAACCCCAAGAAAAAGGAGGTCCCTTCTTCTGCTGAACGTTGCTACAAGCTCATCCCGTCCCCTTCACACAGCACTCACCAGATTCGTCTGGTCCTCAGACCTCCGCCTACACATCCCACCCCGTTCCTGAGCACTGAGACCTGAGGAGGGCCAGGAGGAGGGGCCACGGGACGCCAGCCCACGTCGTGCCCAGTACAGTCACAGCGGAACTGGTTCCTAACAGAACAAGTGTTCAGGCTGCAGCACTGCTCCCCTCTTCTCTCTGCGACATTTCCCACGTGCAGTTCCAGCTCCCTAGTGCTGCGTGTCCCAGCACCTGGACACGCTGTTTACCACAACTGGAGCTCACAGTCCCGGTTCCAGTTCCTCAGATTCCATCTAACCTTTCACAGCAGCAGGCTTGGGCGTCCCTGAACGATGGCACTGTGAATACCATGTTAGTCTCTGCTCTCAGCCCTCACGCAGCACCCATGGCTGACCGGTCACAGCCAGCACCAGGGAACACGCAGCATCAGTTGAAGACTTTCATCCAAAGGCATAAAGATCAAAAGCTTCCGTATTACGCGTTGGGAACCTAATCTGTTTTCCAAGTCTCTCCTTTTACACAGTCCCGGGCACTGTCTGTCCCAGGACACGTGCATGATGTGTGCAGCGCGCCTACCTGTGGGCTCCTCACATCTCGGGCGGATGTATGTGATCATTCCTGACTAGATCATCTTTGACACGGTTATCTTCCCCTGCTCACTTTCTCTTCCCACCTCTTGCCCTTTGCCCAAACTGCCTAAACCCTTCTTTCTGTTTCTTTCTCTCTGCCTCTGAGAAGACAGCACCACAAGCTCTTGATTTGCTACAGGAAAAGCAGAGGTGAGCCAGGTTCCTGAACAGGACAGCCTCAGGGTCAAGGCCTAGCCAGGGGCAGGTCCAGGGCTAAGGTCCTGCATGACCTGAGGCCAAGCAGAGAGGTGGGACACAGTCAGGATGAGATGCAGCAGGGAGAGCTAAGCTCCAAAAGATACTGGTGCCCACTATGCACAGGCACACAGAGATGTGCTGGTACCAGCACACCTTCTAGTCTATGACACAACATCGCCAAGACCTTCCCTGAGGCTCATGTAAAGAAAAGCACTCTGAGGACTGATGGGAACAGAAACTGGTCTACACACAGGCATCTGAGTGTGTTCACCAGCCACTGTGCGTGCGTGCGTGTGTGGCCAGCAGGGGCTAGGACGCATGACCTGCGTGCGGCACAGAGAAAATGCACAGGGCTTCTCAGGTTGTATGTCCCCAAACCCTTGGATTACAATCGAACTAGGCCAGGGCGGCCCGAGGCATATGCAGTTCTTTCTGGCTCTGAGCCTAGAAGGTTCCCACACTCCCCACAGCATCTGACCAAGAGGGCAGATGTCTTGTTACCCGAGTATTCTCAAAGTGGGTAAATACCGAGGTAATGGCAGCCCTGCTCTAGGGAAAGAGGGTTACAGTAAAATACATGTGCACACAGATATGTAAGAGAACCATATGCAATCCTTCATCGTAAACGACTGGCCAACCTGAGTTACAAATGCAAGGAGTACTTACCATCCTTCCAGAGCTCGGCCACAAATCTGTCCGAGGACTGGTGCAGCAGCGTGGCCACGTTGTCGTTCAGGGGGTCCATGTTCTTCATCAGCCACTCGTCTGCCTTGTAGTCCACCTGGCCCGCCCCGGAGCCGAACGAGGAGAGATGGAAAAACAAACAAAACCAAGGAACAGTTAGCCTTACCCACTGATGTTCACAGAGAAGTGAACCTAAGAAGTGGATTGTCTTAAAGGCAATCAATTGTAATGTATACTATATTTAGGGATTTACAAATGTTTATCAGCACATTTCTTATAAACTCCATCAATGTAGCAAAGTTTCACACAGTACTTTTAATCCAGCTCTCCAGCTCTTACCTTCCCTGCATAGTGTATGATGCAAAAGTCAGCTTTGTCTTTGAGCTGCCGAGGTTTCTGAAACTTGGAGTGGGAACCTTGCTCTTGAACTAGTTTTTCAACAAAGGTTTTATCTGTGGCTTTCGGGAACCAGCACTCTTCATCCAAAAGGGCAAGCACACCAGGAGGGTTGGCCTGATAATGAGAGGCAATGAGAATGGCGAGTTTGCATGTAATACCCATTGGGTCTGATCCAGATCTACGGACACCCACTGCTGAGCTAGAAGGCAATGTTCACACCAATTCCATGCTCCAAGCACCCAGGTCTCCGAGTGCTAAGCAAGTACAGGTGAGACAATGGGTGAGTCACTTATCTCATAAACATACACGTGTAAACTGTAGGTAAACTAATTCCAAGTAGATAGTCCCCAAACGCAGCAAATAAAAGACCCCACCCCCGCCCCAGCAAGGAAGTGGAGAGATGAAACTGAATGCTCATAGTCAATGACTGGATGGGTAAATTATTCAAAAACCCCACCAGGTGGAATGTTTCAGACATTTTCTATCCTAATCATTTTTTTCTGGTTAAGTAACGATTAAATAAAATGTACTGCTTCACACTTGTTGAAATATTTGAAACTATTATTAAGTAGAGTATATGGAAGGTGATGAAATAATTTATCAGTTACTTTATATATTTGTTTCAACAAACATTTGAGAGCCCATTTTATTTCACACAAGCAATTCCCTGAAAAAAGACACAGAAACATAAAGTAGGTTAGAGTGGCCAGGGACTGGGGGAGGGGAGCAGGGAGCACCTGCTAACAGGACAGTTTCTTTCAGGGATGATGAACATGTGGAATCAGATGATGGTAATGGTTACACAACTGTGTGAATATACTGAAACCCACTGAATTGTATACTTTAAAAGAGTGAATTTTAGGGTCTGTGCCTACAGCTTGCCATTCTCTGGGAGCTCAAAATTCAGTGGACTGACTTCTTTCTTGGAGGAAGGTGGGATTCTCAGTGGTCTATTTTATAGCTTCTGGATCAGCATTCATTGCCACTCTGCAAATACAGCAACTTGTGATACAAGATTGAATGTCTCAATTCCAGGGCTGCCTATCAGTTTTCTGAATAAATCTCTAGGATCAGTTTTCTTCAACTTCTATTTACTGGGGAAGAGAGGGCTGTGTACAAATATTGCATAAAGAGTAACTAGAGGTTATAGTTAAATGTAAGTGAAATACAGTAATAACATGGTCAGGGGCAGGTGGCGGTAGAAGCTGAGACCCCTCTGCAGTGAGCCCAGCACTGAGCCCTCCCTCCACGCTGCTAAGTCCGTGTCCTCCCCCTGAAAGAACTACATGAAAGAGCAGCTAAGAAAAGGCTATGATCAAAGCGACTGGGATCTCTCACTTCTGAAATAGGATCCCAAATATAATTTAATCTTTTCTAAATGACTCAGTGACAGCATAATTATGAATATCCATTATGGTGTCTCCTTGTTATTTTTCCTGCGTCATCCTTCAATGTCAAGTTCACTGTTAACACTTCTTTTAATTGGAGCTGTAAGTATGAGAGACTATTTCCTGCCTAAGGCCAGAGGCACTCTCAAGGGTTTGTAAGCAGCTTTCTGAACTTAGAGGTCACCTACTGACACCCCCTCACCCCCGCCCCAGGCTGGGCGGGGCTGGGTTTGTGAGAGAGGAGGCAAAGACTGGCCCGTAGCTTTCGAGGTATTTATTTTCCTTCTGGAAAATGTTCTCACTCTCCATTTTGAAAGAACCATCAATAGCACCATTATCCCATATTGTATAGGCCATAGTTAAATTTCCTACTTATAAAATCTTTATGTTTCTATGGATAAGTGGAATAAGGTAATCCTAAAGAACAATGGACTTAAAGAGTGAGTCAGCATTAAATTCTAAACTCCCTCCCTCCCTTTTCTGAGCTGCCCTTTCCTTTAAGTTGGGACCAGTCAGGCAAGAAATAAAAAGGTACATTCTAAAGTCTTTTGGGGAAGAGCCTAGAGATGCAGTACAAAAAGTATAGGAGGAAAGAAGTAAAGGAGGAAGGAAGGAAGGGGTGGAGGGAGGGAGCAGGGAAGGAGTGAGGAAAAAAGGAAGAATTCATTCTGCTCACTGTCCTTAAGTATCTAGACAAAGCTGGCATATCCTCCCCATGCCAATAGCTTTTGAACACCCAGACTGGACAATTTTCCTAAAATCCCACTATCCTCCCAATTTCTGGAATGTGGCCCTGGAACGCTCTCCCACTGCCGTCCTGGCCTTTACCGTCTCCAAATTCAGAGCGTCACTGACCAGGAACCACTAACCAGTGAACTACCAACATGTTTTGTTCTGTTCTGTTCTCTGGCTTTAAGATGAGGTCCCCTAGGACCAGGGCCATGCTATCCACTCCCCACATCCCCATGGCACCCCATTCTTTTTATTTCCAGGCTGTAATCGAGGAGTTAATAAAATTGTGTGGCCTTGATCTTATCCTAATCTAATAATAGTGAACAAAACAACTAAAAGTGCAGATACATAGTTAATACTTTCTTAAAACATAGAGCTTCCAGTGTTACAGCTACATATAAGTGAGCATCTCAAATCATATAATCGCTGATAATACCAATATTAAATATTCTATTCCCTTATTTATATACATTCCCAAACAATTTAGGGGGCAGCAAAGCTGTAAGGAAATAGATTCACATGTCTGTGTGGACACCGGAAGTTACTACGAGTATGCCTTCGATGTTACTCCTAAACAATGCTGCAGGTACACAGAGCAGAGCCCTCCCAAGTGCAGTCATTTGAGAGTTCTGCCCCAAACAAGCGGCTGCAGTGCCTTGAAAGTAAAACGATCTCTCACGTATGAGCCAAATGAAAACGATGTTACTTCCCTTAAACCCAAACTTCTAATGTGCGACAAGTACATCTCCAACAGGGTGAGTGTCCGCTAGGTTCCTGTTCCTCGTTCAGAAGCAGGTACTGAGCATCCAGGCTCAGGCATCAGTCCTCCAACCCCTCAGGCACGAGAACACGGGTGCAGGCTGAACAGCACAAGGAGAACTGCTCCACAGCCCAGAGCGCCTCACAGAGCATACCTCGTGGGAACACACCTACTGAGCCAGCATTAGACCTTGACCCAAATTACTGGTATCGGTGCTTAATTGTGCTTTAGTTTTCCTCTGTTTTGGCAGTTGGCCAAGTAAAATAAGCAAAGCTACTACCTTGTTGTAGCTTCCAGGGAATACACAGCCCAGTCATCAACATTCATTTGGGATCATAGTTTCATTCGAGAGTTATACATGTTCCACGTATTTCTACATGACACCGAACCAAAAGAAAATGGTCTAAGCTTGCTATAAAAATACACCTGTCTCAACCTTCAAAATAAAAATCTCTAATTAAAAAAATCTGTCAGAATAAAAATACCCTTGTACTTATAAGGATAAACTTTAGTTATCTGAAAAAGAGATTTACATGCCATGTCTTAGTTTTGGCCAAATGAAGTGCCCTGTACTGCCTAGGAGGCGAGTCAGGTGGAGCCCTCCACCTTCCCGGGTGCAGAGGGTTGTAGGTAAACGTGACTGCCACCGCCATCGTGGCACCTGCAGTCTGGGAAGACCGGGTACATGAGCCAATGTACTCACACACGCAGGCAAAGGGATAAGGCTGCACGAGAAGAGACCAAAGAAGGGTCTTAATGGCATGCTGCTTACTTTTTCAATAGGTGTTTTATCACAGTGTCACCCTCCTAGAAAATTAACACGGATCAGATTATGCCAAGAAAAACTCAAGGCACCGCCCGCATCAGGTCTGAAAGGCAACAGCAGGGAGACACTTACAGGCCTCTCTATCAGGTCAATGCACGGCTGCAGGTCGAGCCCGAAGTCGATGAAGTTCCACTCGATGCCCTCGCGCTGGTACTCCTCCTGCTCCAGGATGAACATGGTGTGGTTGAACAGCTGCTGCAGCTTCTCGTTCGTGTAGTTGATGCACAGCTGCTCGAAGGAGTTCAGCTGCCAAGGTTGAGAGAACGGGTTTCCAAACATGGGGAGGGATGGAAAAGCAGGAAGAGTCCTCTAATTATCAAACAATTCATTAAAGGTCAGTTAGGTATCAACTACATTATTGCTTGTAGCTAATGATAGCGACTGAACCGAGGGCGTCTCTCCCCATCTCTCTCTCTCCCTCTCCCCTCCCCTCTCTCACATACACACACTACATAAATATACATCACTGAACTGCTACAATGAGAAAATAATAAACTCAGTATGCTAACTGAATAATCTGCAAATAAAACAAAGCTTATTAGTGAATGGTTAATGTATATAAATGGTGAAATAAATGAAAAAGAGAAGAAGAAAAACAGAGAGACGTGGGAAGGCAAAGGAAAGCAAGCACCGCTCCATAGCTCTGAGGGGACTAGAGAATGCACGTGGTGCGGCCCCATCTACTCCTCACTCAGCTCCCAGCTCAGAGGGAGCTAAGAAAGCACTAATGTGCACTTCGCAGGGATCTTACTGAGATCCTAGCCAGGCCCGACGAACAAAGTGCACTCAATCCAGTGTGAGGCTCCAGGCTGCTTCCCTCTGCATTCCCTTCTCTTACCAAGTGGCTGACCTTTGCCAGTACTAAGAGTGACACTGCACTGCTCGCATGAAGTGAACTTGAGCATCTTTATTACAGACATTTGTTTCCTTCTCTGAGATCTCTGTTTTTCTATTGTGCTGTTGATGGGATGAATGACCAAATGGATGAATTAATAGGCACAATATTCTTAAAGCAATCACTTTCTATATTAGAGGCACTCAACCTTTTTTCCTGCCTTCACGCTATTCACACAAGTACCAAGTGCCCATAAATAACCTCTTTCATTATAAAAAGTGATCTCCAAGTAGGGCAGGTATAATCAATCTCCAAGGAATAAATTTATAGTCTGAAAGACATTCTAGTCCCCCACCCCCTACGGAGGTGTTACACTCACCATTTTGGAATGAGGTCAGGCTAGGAAGGCAGGGGCAGGGTTTACTTGCTCAAGGAAACATTTTTAGTGAACCACATAAACATCTACAGACTGCTGGATGGTGCTTATTCATGCTTATGTCAATGGCACTGCTCTGACATAGGATTATGAGACCTTACTCTCTGTTTAGCCTTACTATGTATGTGTGGTGGTTTTTAAAACAAATTTTTAATTTTTCTTCCATATTTAAGCTATCAACTATATTTTAAAATAACCAATTTTTACATTGGTAATTCATGGTATAAAATTTAAAATGTACAAAGAATTGCACTGTCTCATTCCCTAGAGTCAACTACTATCACTTATTTCTTGTGATCCTTCCAGAAATAGCCTATGCACTTATAAATGTGTTATCTTGTTTTATTTTTTAACTCAACAATGTATTTGGAGTCTTTCCATATCAGTAAATAAAGCCACCCTACTCTTTATAATGGGTGCATAGCACTCTACTCTATGGGTATCTCAAGATTAATTGAACCAATCTCCTAATGGTGGGCATTTAGCTTTTCCTATGATAAAGAACGATCAATACCAACCTTGCACTTTTAGCATTACACTTTCCTACTGTCTGTGTACTTACATGTGTAGCTTTCTTTTACATCCTTTAATACCCTCGTGAAGACTTGTCCTCTACAGTACTAAATTTTCCTATCCAAGAACAAGGTATGCTTTTTCAACTGTTCAAGTCTTCTATGTTTTCACAGTAGCCTTGTAAAATTGTCTACAACTTAATCTTGCCCATTTCTTCTTAAATTTATTCTTAGGTATTTCATCTGCTTTTGTTGCAGCTGGAAATAGGATTCTTTCCTGTCATTACATCTTCTGATTGTTTATATACAGGAAGGTAACTGATTTTAAAAATGTAACTTGAAGTTACAGACATTTCTGTTTCCTTCTCTGTGAACTCTGCCCATTTACCTGGCCACCTTTCATGATTTCTCAAGTTATTTACAAATCAACGCACATTAAGCAATTTCTTATGGTGGCAGTTGCAGTTCAGCAGGCAAAACAGCGTATACAGTACCAGTTCAGACTGCATGGAAACAGACATAATTTTAAAGTGGCCAAAGTAGCACACTGATCCCAAGAAGTACTTAATTTATTATTTGTTCCTTACATATATACTGTCAGCCTATCAAAGGAGAGGTAAAGATATAAATATTTAAGAGGTCAAAATGTTATCAACTTTTTTTGCAGGTGTATAACTACAAACCTTTGATGGATTGATGAATAAATGGACAAATCTAGTCAGATCAAGAATAAAAGATATTGAAATCCATCATCAAATCCTATGGCTTTATCTTCAAACAGAGATCATTATCTTTCCTCATTTCTCCATCTCACAGCTTATTCCTGACTCCTGAGCCGGCCACCATCACCTGGCCCCTGGGCCCCGACAAAGGCCAGTGGCCTCACGCCCTCCCTACTTCTGCTTTTGCTCCACACCATACCCCAGTTCCTGTTGGGCAGCTACATCTAGTCACTCTGGCTTTCCAGCAATTTCTAACATTAACAAATCCCCTCCCATACAGGACTGCTGCCTGGAGAACTTATGGAGGCTGGGGCTTCTCCTCCTTCATGTACCCGTAAGGCCAGCACTGCAGAGACACCTCCCAAGACAGCTGTCTAAAGCCGGCCTCCCCGCTCTTCTATCACAGCATCAATCACAATTCTGAGAACTTAGTGGCTCTTTATCTTTTATGGTTTGACTCTCCACTAGAAAGGCAGGGATTAGCCCTGCTTATCTGCCACTACGTCGCTGGTGCCTGGCACAGCACAGTGAGTGCACATTGTGAGCCTTCATTAATATCTGTTAAAAGAATAAGACGAGCCCTACCGGCGTGGCTCAGTGGTTGAGCATCAACCTATGAACCAGGAGGTCACGGTTCGATTCCCAGTCAGGGCACATGCCCGGGTTGCAGGCTCGATTCCCAGTTGGGGGCATTCAGGAGGCAGCCAATCAATGATTCTCTGTCATCACTGATGTTTCTATCCCTCTTACCCTCCCCCTTTCTCTCTCTGAAATCAACAAAATAATAATAATAATTTGAAGGAAGAGCAGGAGGGAAGAGACACACCTCAAAAATTTCAAATCCAGCAATGTCCAGGATTCCAATGAAAGATGCTCCCTGACGCTTGGTCCTATCCAGAGCTTTATTGATCCGGTGAACAAGCCAGCGAAAGAGCCGCTCATAGGTAGCTTTTGCCAATGCTTCCACTGCAAAGTCCGCCTGTAATTACACAACACCGTGTTTTATTCTAGAAATGATCTCACTCAACAAGGCATTCATGGCTATTACATAGAGTTCAATGTTCTTCAAAAAACCTGAAATAGCATGTACTGCTTAGTCATGTCTCAAGTTTACACATCAACAAAGGGTGTTAGTACAATTAAATGTAAACTAGAGTTAATCAATTTAAGGGAAGGGTGAAGATGGTCCCGGGGCTTCTCTGAGCCTATCTGCTCGGAGTCTGAAAGGAGTCCACCCTGAGACAGGGGAGTCCAACTCCTATATTCTTGGTGAGTGGGCTCTAGAAGTATACAACTTTGTCCTCCTGGATAATCTATCTATTGGGGAAAGCTCAAATTTCCTTTTTAAAAAACTACACAAGAAAACCCCCACTCAATTAGTCCCAGGAAACATCCATATTGTAGAGCTTTATCTGGCTCAGTTTGTCACATACCAATCAGAAGGTCTTATGACCACAATTTATCGTTCAAACACATGTAGAATAATTAATGATAAATGTACCTGTTCTTTGGTCTGGGCTTTCTGCACGTAGTCTCGGCCGACCTTGATCCGGGGGGTAAGGATGGCCCGAGTGAACTCCATCACATTCATCCCAAGAAGATGGCACAGCTTCTGGGCAACTAGAGTGTAAAAAAATCTCCTAAATAGTGGACTCTTCCTTATGATCCAGGCACAATACATTCAATAAACACTCGAAAAACCTGAGTAATCATTAAATTGTATTAAGAAATAACAAGTTTTAGGTCTGATGAAAAATCCCGCCATCCCTTCAAATTAATAACACTCATCCTTAGGTTATTTAAAAGAGATGGTGAGCCAGCAATTACTTATTATGGCTAATAATGCAAGTTACTGAGTCTTGGAACCCATAACAACACAGAGAATGAGAAAAATAGTGCTACCAAGATAACTGGCCGTGATCATGTAATGATCCTAATAATATTTTAATGGGCAAGAAATCTATAAGTTTAAAAAAAGTTATTTGATTACATGGCTAACATGAAACAATACATAACTGCTACTTTTGTTATTGTTGATTCTCAGCAGCATTAGGGCACCTGCCTGACTAGAAGTTCATTGTCTAATATCCCCCAAGGTCCAACAAGTATATGAATTATTATAATGAATTTTGAACTAAGTGTTAAAAATTGTCGGATCAAAATTGGAGGTATCAGTATAAAGCCATGGTTTTTAATATACATACATAGAAATGAAAATCGGCGTGAGTACATTGTGTGTGCATGTTCCCTTGCTCTGTCCTCTGAGAGAAGCAAAAACAAATGAGACCCTAGAACAACCAGATATTGGCAGCTAAATCCCATTCTTCAATACGAAGAAACAGTAGAAAAACGGCCAATTCCAGGGCCGGGGGTGGACAAATACAAAATGAGTCTGGAACATTTTGTGTTGCCATAAAGTAAGAAATTGCTTTAAAATAAAAGTGACAGAGTCATGTCAAAGTAACCGGAGCACTAGCCTGAAGGGGCTCCAACTCCTCATGGCCACATCGAGGACAGGAATAAATAAATAATTATGGAGTGGATCATAAACCATACAATTATTAAAGAAGGGTCCACATGTCTATACTGATATGAATGAAAAAGTGAAAGCTCTTCCTTCCAGTAGAATTCCAGGGAGTAAATATAGAAGAACGGTGTAGACAGAAAGTCACCACTTAACATACACCACAAACAAGACTTATTTCCGGTAAGAATCATAAACGGATGCGACAACTAGTAGCCGAAGAGCCCGATGAGAGCCTGGACTCACTTCCTTAGTCTTAGTGTCTCCCTCCTCTCCCAGATACTTGGTACAAAGGCAGAAGGTAATCCGGTAGCGGAGAAACCCAGTAGACACTTCCTTAACCAAGTTAACCTCACCAACAATGAGGCAAACGCACATACGCCTCCCGATATGAGGCACAAGGAGGCCACAACACCCCTTCTGTGATATTCTTACCCAAAATGCGTAACCTGAATTTAATCAGGAGGAAACCTCAGACAAACCCAAATGGAGGGACATTTTCCAAAACAACTGGCCAGCATTCTTCTTCAAGTGTCAAGGCCACGAAAGACGAAGACTGGGCCTATGTTCCTGGTAAGGTCAACACTGGCGAGGTCTCAGTAGCTGCAGCTCCCTTTCCGATGAGCGGTGTGGTCTCTGCAGCTCATGTCTCCACATGCCCCCATTCCCAATGCCTCCCCAGGCCACGGCAGGGTCTCCAGTGCTGCTGTGTCCTACACACACCTCTTCCCTCATATACCACAGTGGCCCCTATGCATTCTGCTCCCGAGAGTCTTGTGGCAAAGTGTCGGGAGTGCTTTCTATGCCTGCACTAACATGTTCTTGGAGAGCACAACCACCAACCATCTAAACGGAAATAAAGTCAGCATCGTCAATTACCTGTATTTTCTGGCATGGAAGCTTGATCAGTGTTCCGCTCCTTTTTGAAAGAAATATTTCCAAACTGAAGCACTGAAGATACTACTTTAAGCATAGCTTTATTAAAGAGAAAAAAATTAATAAAAATATTGCATCGACATATAGCAGAGACATATTCTAATTTATTTTGACTAAAAATTAGCTGGACAAAACTTTTCAGTACGGTATCTCTCAGGATTTCATAAAATTACAGGCAGTTCTCAGTTCCTCAATCATTTCCTAGTTTAGGCTATTGACCCCCAACGTGTGTCTTATTTAAATGAGTATCAGAATCTTAGAGAAATCCCACATACACAGAATCTCTTCATGAGAGAAGCCCATTATATGCATCGCTTCCATCGTCTCCTGGAAGTTATCTTTGTCTTGCTGTCCCGGAATGGGAATATAACCATTGGAGAGAAATCTGTAGTTGTTAAATCCTTCAAGAAGCAAGTCAGCTAAAAGAAAACAGAATGGAATACCATCAAGCACACACTCTTCAGCAGACTGAGCATGCCCACATCCAGGCAGCACCGATGCCCCAGGAGACCAGTGGTTCCCGACCAACCATCACCACCACATACTTCTCACCCCCGCACTTTCTCTCTCTTTGTATGTTCATGCTAAATACACAAACACATACAGTTTCCCATCGTCTGCAACCAGGAAGGAAAATGATAATGTAAACTGCACAAATCTCAACGGGAGTTGGGGACAGTGGTTTATATATTTTAAATCAGATCGTGGGAAAATGATGTAACTTTTCCAGAGAACTAAAACCTTATTGTTTTCAGATTTAAATATTTTAGAAAGCTTTTAAACCCATTTTCTATATTCTGTTCTTAATAAATAGTTTATAGCTAACACTGTGGGGTCAATATGAAGACTATGTGGACCTAAGATAAACACCCAGATGTAGAAGGTGTGTGCTCAGCCCAGCCACCACGAAACCTCTCTCCAAGGCAGTCTATTTAGTGGTAAATTTGCTTTTGAGAGTGATGTGCAACATAAAATATTATGACAGAATACTATAATGGATAATACCCCCACTGCCTACTTGTACTTTAGGGGATATGAGTTAGAGACAACTTAACTTCCTCTTTCGATAAATGTGTTTGTTCCTTGAGAGCAGAAGGATGTTTCTTAGGAGGGATCAAAACAGATAGGGCTACTCATCCTGAGAAAGGATGCTATCACAGGCTCCCAGCCTGCAGAGGATTTCTGATCACGCCTATCCCTTAATTCTTATCGACATCACATTTAACTCTACTGGGTACTGACTGTTTTCTTTTTCTCTATCTTGACTACTTTGATATTGCCAGTCTGGAAGCCTGAAGGTTTTCTTCTCTTTAGCATCACATACTGTATGTGCATAATACTGAGTTTTTAGCCTCTTGTTGGCTCTCTTTATTTTTGTTGCTTATTTTTTTCCTTGCAGGTCATTTCAAATCAATTTCTGGGTTCAATGCTTTCACAGCAAAAGCATTTCATCGCAAAAGTCTACACCCCAATGAGAAAAGCATTACTGCATGTATTATTACTTGTGAGATTTATGGAGTATGTTTATAATAGTCACACAGAAGCACTGAGCTTGAGAAATTGGAAAGTTGTGCATCTTCTCCCCCGTCATATACTTAGCAAATTTCTGAACCCTGGCCAGGCCTAAGCTTCCAGTCCTTGTGATTCAACAAAAATCCACCACAGGCTTTATCCAGAACTACTGGAAACATAACAGAGATATTTAGTTGTTAATCTAGAAATAAAATGTTTGTTCATTAACTTTATTAAGTAAATTTATTTTTTCTTACTTGTATATTTATAAATGTTGAAACAAAACTTGATAAATACACATCATTTGTCTTCTATTTTTAAAAATAGAAATCGAGATAATATAACACCACCCATATACCTACCACTTAAAGGTATTTATCCCATGGCATGGACATTCCATTTCACTTTCATCATCTGACCAGTTAGAGTTTTGTAACTTACACTTTAGGTGTTCTCCTGCTCCAGATAGCAGCTGGTAAAAGATATGAAAAGTACGCTCATCTTTTGCTTGACGAACAGCACGAGACTTTTCCAGAAGGTCTGAGCAAAGACGGTTAAGGATTAAGTTGGTCCTTTTTCCATGTCTATTTAATTATAAAACATTTTCTCTCTCTGATATAGATCAAGTATCCTGCTATTAACCATTCTATATGGTTAAACTTTGTAAGTGAAAAAAGAAAATGTATGCAATTTATGTTTCCCACTAATCTAGGTCCACTGGGCTAGGAGGGAACTTAAAGCTCGGAATGCTTCCCTCACCCCACCCCACCCCACCCTGTTCTTAACTTGGATTATATTCAAAGAACACAGCACTCTACAAAGCACTGTATTTCTATCACTGGAGATTATTCTAACAAGAATCAGAGAACTGTCGTCTGTAACCTTCCTAACTGGCACACTACCAGTTCAGAAGCACTTCTATTTTATTATCTTTACCTAAATTAATTCCATATAGACCTGCCATTTCTTAGGACTAGTGTACGTATTTGACATTTTCCTCTAGTTTTATTCTGCTTAACACTAACTGAAACGGCTTTAACTGTACTTTTATAAGGCTTGTTTCAATGGGTACACGCCCATCGTACGAATAGCAGAAATAGGTGGTAAAAAATTTAAGCTAACACAACCATAGCTGAAGAGTCGTTCAATATAACAGTATTCACCTAAAGGTCCTTACACCACACACACATTCCCTGGGCTGATGACATACAGGCGACCCTCACCTCAGGGCGACTCTCCACTTCCCCAGCCACGTGATCAGGTCGTGACCTGGTGTTACAAGACCAAGTCACAATCTCCTGGGACTCAAGTTTTACCATCTTGATAACGGGAGTGATATCACAAAGGGTTTCTTTGAGGCCGCAGGAAGATGAAATGATTCTTTATTTTAGATTATACTATTCTGAAAAAGGATACATGTTTCAATGTTGGCCCCAACAATATAGCCAGTTACATCAAAGTTGATCCGAATAAATTTGCCCTGAAAATAAATTAAAAAGAAAAAATTGAAAATAAATAAGGACAGAAAGGATCTGAACACCATCATAATAAGCCAATGTGCCCTGCTGAGTAGACACAAATTGGTTATAAAAATGAACCTTAAATATTGCCTTATTAAAAAGAAAGAAAGAAAGAAAGAAAGAAAGAAAGAAAGAAAGAAAGAAAGAAAAGCCTCAATAAATTCCTAAACTGTAGCAACAGGATAGGTTACCTTCTTGGACTATAACATAATAAAAATGAAACCCTAATCATTTAGAACTTTTAAAAAGCTCTTCTAAATAACCTGAGATATGAGCGATTTCAATAGTATAAAAGGAACACTACACCCAGCCTTATAATGATAGACTTGAAAAACTGAATAATATAGATAATTTCCTAGGAAAATAGAAATCCATTTAAGAAAAAAACAAGAGAAAACTTGAATGGACCATAATCACAAAAAGTAATGAAGTCATTTGGCAAATTCCTAAGGAATATGTAATTGCCTTACTACATAACTATTTTAGGGAAACAGAAAAGTGATTATTTCATAATTCACTTTATAAAATTATCACAACACTGTATACCCAAACAGGTAAAGATAGCACTAAAAAAAAAGAAAGCAAAACTGAATATCTTACTCATAAGTATATATCCTATATAATAAAAGGCTAATATGCAAATTGACCGAACGGCAGAACGACCGGTCGCTATGACGCGCACTGACCACCAGGGGGCAGACACACAATGCAGGAGCTGCCCTCTGGTAGTCAGTGCGCTCCCAGAAGCCAGGCTCACAGCTGGCGAGCACAGTGGCGGTGGCGGGAGCCTCTCCCACCTCCATGGCAGGCGGAAATCCCCCGAGGGGTCCCAGACTGTGAGAGGGCGTAGGCTGGGCTGAGGGACCCCCCTCCCCAGTACACGAATGTCATGCACCGGGCCTCTAGTGTATATATATAGAAAAGGCCAAATTAAACACTGCAAAACAAAGAAACACAACAATGATCAAGAATGGTGTATTCCACACAGCTAAGAAGGGCTGATACTAATATACATGCTACTATCATTCATCACATGAGTAGTCAAGGGAATGAAGGACTTTCTTCAAGGAAATGAACAAACTGACTCTAAAATTTATAGGGAAATGGAAAGGACCTAGAATAGTCACAACAATTTTGAGAAAGAGAACAAGAACCAGAGCTGAAGGGCTCAAACTATTCAGTTTCAAAAACCTACAAATGTATTAAGACAGTGTGGTGGTGATGTAAGGATAGAGATACAGGTCACTGGGACAGAACCGAGTCCAGACATAGGCCAGACATGTACGGTCAATCCATCTTCAACTGAGGTGCCAAGGTAATTTAACAGTGAAAGGATCTTTTCAATAAATGAAGCTTAAAAAGATGTAAAATAAAAAAAATTAACCAGGACCCTTACCTCACACCATATACAAAAATTAAGTCAAAGTAGATCACAGACCTAAATGTATGGGGTAAAACGATAAAACTTCTATAAGAACAGAAGAAAATTTTTACAACCTTAAGTTAGACCAAGATTTCTTAGATAAAATGCAAAAAAGCAGGAACCATAAAATTAAGCTCTGATGAGTTTTATCAAAATTTAAAACTTCTGTTTTTCAAAGGACACTGTAAAGAAATAAAAAGAAACTTCAGACTAGCAGAGAATATTTGCAGAACACATTATCTGATACAGGATTTGTACCCAGAATACATAAGGAACTCCTACAACTAAATTATAAGACAACCAAGTAAATTTTTAAAAAGTTGTATAAAATATTTAAACAGATTACTTCAATGATATGTATGGCTACATTTTTAAAGAAAGACTAGCAAGGATATAGAACTATAACTCTCATACAACACTGGTAAGAATGCAAAATGGTACAGCCACTTTGGAAAACAGTTTGCTGGTTTCTTATAAAATTAAACTTAAGTTACCCTATGACTCAGCAGTTCCACTCTTAGGTAGTTACCTAAGAGAAACAAAAGCATGTGTCCACACAAAAACTTGCACAGGAATGCTCATACCCACTTTATTCTTAATAGCACTCATTGGAAACAACCCAAATGTTCATCAAGTGGTAAATGGATAAAGAAATCATGGTAAATTTACACAATGAAATACTACTAAGCAATAAAAAGGAACCAGTGAGATGCTATGTGAAAAAAGTTAGGCATAAAAAAACTACACACTATATGATTCCATTTATTTGACATTCTAAAGAAAAACTATAGAGACAAACAGATCAGTGGTTATCAGGGCTAGGGGTAGAAGCAGGAGGAGGCGGCTGATTACATAAAGGCGAAAGGAAACTTTGGGGTAATGGAAATATTCTCTCTGGATCCTGGTGCTAGTTACACCACTATATACAACACTCACCAACACTCATTGAACTGTACACTTAAAAAGGGTGAATGTTATGGTATACAAAATACAACTCAATAAACCTAATTTTAAAAACTACTCAAGGGAGATAGCTTGATACTTTAGGACCTACTAACTAAATGCCAATTTTAAAAATATAATTAATCAGTTATTCTTTATATTTACTACAAACATTAAACATATTACTTTCTCACTAAAGTGAAAAATCTTGGCTTACATCTTCTACTTATTTCTCCACTCAACTTGCCTATTCTTATACCCACTACTTTAGGCCCCTTCTCATCTTTTCAATGTTTTTTTTTTTTAGTGCAGAAATATTTACTTAAAGTAGAAAAAAATGAGTACTCAGTACTGGAATGCTACCACAGAAAAACTTGAACTACATTTTATTACATATAAATTGTTCCTCAATAATGTTGTTTTTCAAAACTGAAGAGGGTAATTTACTAAAAATGTATGATCTATTATTTTTTTGTCTAATTTTATGAGCATTCATTAAGAACTCATCCAAGCCTGACCGGCGTGGCTCAGTGGTTGTCAACCTATGAACCAGGAGGTCACAGTTCAATTCCTGGTCCGGGCACATGCCTGGGTTGCAGGCTCGATCCCCAGTGTGAGGCATGCAGGAGGCAGATGACCAATGTTTCTCTCTCCCTCTTCCTTCCTCTCTGAAATCAATACACACACACACACACACACACACACACACACACACACACACACAAATATCTATGTATATAAAAGCCTAAGTGACTGTTCAGCTTGTAGCTATGATGTGCACTGACCGCCAGGGGGCAGACGTTCAACACATAGGCATGGAAACATGGAACAGACTGATGAATCTCAGAGGGAAGGGGAGGAGGGGGGAAGAGATTAACCAAAGATCTTATATGCATACTAGAGGCCTGGTGCATGAGATTCATGCACTGGTGGGGGGCATGGCCTGCAGGGATTGGCCCGCTGTGGGAGCACTGCTTATCCTGGTCTGCTGAGCGGCTGTGGACCCGCCCTCTGAGCGGCTGCTCCCTGGTCCGGCATCTTCTGTGGAGCCGGAGCACTTGCCTCTCCAGGGGACCCAGTCAATAGCACTGAGAGGCAGCGGAGTAGGCCTCAGTCCCATGGTGGCCACAAACCCGCCTCCCAGCCTCTGGTCAGCCAAGTGGCGCTCTCACTGTGATAGCGCACTGACCACCAGGGGGCAGCTCCTGTGTTGAGTGTCTGCCCCCTAGTGGTCAGTGTGCGTCATAGTGACTGGATGACCAGTCGTTCTGCTGTTCAGTTGCTGGACTTTTATTATATAGGACTAGAGGCCCGGTGCACAAATTCATGCACTGGTAGGGTCCCTGGCTTGCAGGGATTGGGCCAAAACCAGCAGTCCAACATCCCCCGAGGGGTCCCGAGAGGGCACAGGCCAGGCCGAGGGACCCCACCAGTGCATGAATCCGTGCTCTGGGCCTCTAGTGTATATAAAGAACTCATCCAAGCCGGCCGTTGTGACTCAGTGGTTAAGTGTCGATCCATGAACCAAGAGGTCATGGGTTTGATTCCCAGACAGGGAATAGGCCTGGGTTGCAGGTTCGATCCCCAGTAGGGGGCATGCAGGAGACAGCTTATTGATGTTTCTCTGTCATGGATGTTTCTGTCTATTTCTCTTCCTCTCTCTAAAAATCAATAAAGCCTTGCTCTGGACAGAAAATGCATAGCTAGTTTGATACACTTAGGTGTCATGCCATCATAACAACAAACATGCATTCCATTACAGGCCTGTTTCAGATGCCACTAAACCTCAGAATTTAGAGGGGAGAGGGAGTATGATTACAAAGAAAAGGCATTTTGTGACAAATAGCTCTTACCACCTCTTACAAAGGCATGTATACACTCGGCATAATAAATGATCAAAACAATGGCTAAACCAAAAAAATCTCTGGACATGGTCTTACATTTATAACTGAGTGTATGTGAGCGGAATAGAATATACAAAAATGGAACATCCCTGGGAAACTAGGATGGTGTCAGTCACAATACCTGCCATGTCCTCTAATCGAAAAGCTCTCAGACCCCAAAACTTTCTGAACAATTTAAATTCCATTGATGATAATGGGTAGTAAGCATTTAGCATTTTCTTCTGTAGAGAACTTGTTAAGAGGCACAAAACCAAAATGACAATTTGTGTGTGTTTTTTTGGTTAGTTTTATATTATGGGAGAGAAAAAAAGTTTTGTTTGCATTTTTTTTTCTTATATGGGAGAAACATTTTCTCTTTTGAGATAGGGTCTTGTGATGTCATAGAAGTACAAGTTTTATACATATAGCCACTTGACACAAATAGTATATTTGTGACATTGAGATGCTGACCTAATGCCCCCAAATCAAGTAAAACTGTGAGGCTGTGTTCTTTCAACACGTGAGAACGGTGTGGTGCGGGCACTTCCAAAGGACGAGGAGGTGGTATGGGAACACACAGGAAGGCATCACAGAAAGAATGCCATTCAAGCTGATTACAGTTTATCAAGTATATTAGTTTGCTTCAAGCTAAATGGTAATTTAAAGGGAGGTTCTAGGAGTATTTTTTCCTCTAAAAAATTATATTTATGGGGATGACATTGGTTAATAACATTATGTAGGCTTCAAGTGTAACTCCTTCTTTATTTCTAAGTTCTCTTAAAATAAAACTACTACAAAGAGTAGTCCTCGATATACTGCAATCTGATTTCAGCTCCTAAATTGTGAGACATTATTTTCGAGAGAGACAACATTCTGGGCTAACAGCTGATCAAAGTGGCATCTATAGTCTCTTCTGCCAATAGGTTCTCACTATTTTCCTTGTGTTGTCAGAACGCGATACTTGAAAAATATTTGTAACGTCTGACAGCTCATAATTTTGTTAGAGTGGAAGAACTTTTTTGCTCCATAATTGTAAGACATTTTCATTGTTAGATTTTAAAAAATATATATATTTTATTGATTTTATACAGAGAGAAAGAGAGAGGGATAGAGAGCTAGAAACATCGACCAGCTGCCTCCCGCACAACCCCCACCGGGGATGTGCCCGCAACCAATGTACATGCCCTTGACCGGAATCGAACCCGGGACCCCCCAGTCCGCAGACCGACGCTCTATCCACTGAGCCAAACTGGCCTTGGCTCATTGTTAGATTTACAAGCACCAATTAGAATGGCCAATCCAATGAATTTCATTTCTACGTCATCTCTTTCCTTTCAATAACTTTCATATACACACCTGCCTTCAGCATTTGTCCACTTACAAACCACATTAGATAAACTGTGGTGGATAAATATCACATAAGAATACTGTTACATGTCCATTTAACAAAACCACGGTCCAGGTTCTTGTTGCAAAACAATGAGTAAGGAAATCCTTCCTGCTGAATGCTAACGCCATGCTTCCTGTCCTCAGAAATGTGTTCTTACAGAATCGATTCCTGCCATCATTAGAGTCTATAGCGCTACCTGTCCCTCTGCATTCATCTTCAGACTCATCTAATGTTTTTTAAATGCTTTTCTCTATTATTTTTCTTCTCTTTGACATTATGGATAGAAAATGAAAACTCTCTTTGCTCTGGCTGGTATAGCTCAGTTGGTTGGAGTGTCATCCCGTTTATACCAAAAGGTCTCGGGTTTGATTCCAGGTGAGGGCACATACCCAGGTTGTGGGTTCAATGCCTGCTTGGGGTGTTTCAGGGAGGCAACTGATTGATGTTTCTGTTGCATTGATGTTTGTTCTTTCATTCTCTCCCTTCCTCTCACTCTCTCAAATCAACAAGAACATATCCTCAGGAAAGGATTTAAAAAAAAAAAAAAAAGCACTGGCCGGTCAGTTAGTTGGAGCATGCACCGAAAGGTAGCAGGTTTGATTCTGGTCAGGGCGCATGCCTGGGTTGTGGGTTTGATCCCTGGTAGGGGGTGTACAGGACACAGCCGAGTTATGATTCTTTCTCATTATTGATGTTTCACTTTTACATTGATGTTTTTCTCGCTCTCCCTTCCTCTCTAAAAATCAATAAACTATTCTTTAAAAAACCCCACAAACTTCTGACTTTTCAATTATGTTCCCTGAAAGCTAAAAGTAGACTACAAAGATGATGTCTCTAGTCCTCAGACATACCTTCTTGAAAGATAACGCAATATGATCATTGATACTCCATATAATGTATCTTAGATTTATAAAATTATCCAATGGACTCACACATCTATATATATATATAAAAGCCAAGTGACTGGACAATGGAATGACTGGAACGACTGGTTGCTATGACATGCCTGTGGTGGCCAACTGGGTCAATTGGGACCCTGATTGGCTCCCTCAACCTCCCGCGGCCCCTCCCCCTACCCGGCCCCACCCACCCTGATTGGGGGCGGGGCCAGCCAGCCAACCTCCTACATCCCCCCCCACAGCTGGCCCGGCCCCAATGTCACCCATCAGGGTGGGACAGCCAGACCCCACCCGTGCACAAATTCGTGCACTGGGCCTCTAGTAGTAATTATAAGAGAGAATGAATTTTATTTTTAAAATAAGTAAATTTCAGGGTCTCCTTCCTGCACTTGTCACCACATCCCTGTCTGGATTCCCGGATGCCTGTTCAGTGCCGGACCTCTGCCCACTGCCCCCATCTCACAGTGTCCAGGCTCTTCACTCGCATCCATATCCAGGGCCATTGCCAATGACCAGTCCCCTGTATCCCCCAGGGAAGAGCCTGGCCCTCCCGACCACCTGTCTTAGTGTCTGCTCTCTGGGCATCCAGGAAAGGCTGTGTGAGGACAGTGAGAAGGCAGCTGCCTGCAAGTCAGGAATTGAGTCCTCATAGAAACCAACCTGCTGGAACCTGGATCTCAGACTCCCAGCCTCCAGAACTGTGAGAAAATTGAAACTACCTTAGAGATCTAAAATCTGTTGTTTAACCCCACCCCCCAAAAAAGGTAAATTTTGTCTTTGTTCTTCAGAAGACCCTAAGAAGGAATAAAGTTAAAAAATTATTAGTCCTTATAAATAGTTGGAACGCCTCAAAAAATAAACTAAAAAACTAAAATTGGGTCCTGATGTTCAAATTTTAAACAGCTGTATTATCTATACAATACCTCATCGAGTTAATAAAAAATTGCTATTTTAGAGACAGTAGTCAAAAGACAATGTTATTCCTTCAAAGCTGCAGAGAATATACTGCCAACATACTGTTCAAGAAAATACTTTCTCAAACTTCTCACTGTAACACTGCAGAAAGTTTAATCAAAATCATATGGTATCACGTCATTCTCACTGAAGAAAATGTTTCACTCAAAAAACTCGTTACATAGAAAAACAAACTTTCAGATTTCAACATGTCTATTTAACTTCTTTATTATGTCTATATCAACGTGCTGTTTAAGCTTTTAGTTTCTTATACTATTTCCTATTATTTTTCTTGATCACCCCTAATAGAAATTCAAATTCATTAAACAAGGTATTTTTTTTTACTTGGGAAATAAAATTGTTATATTGATAACTATAAACTCTAATAACTTAAAAATATAAATCAGAAAATTGTCCACTGTATATTTAATAAACTTATTTTGCTCTTACTTCTTGGGAAATTATAAAATAGGAAAGAAAATAAAGGAGAAATGGAAGAAACAAAGGTTTTTGGCCTCTGAACAGGTAACTTAAAAAGAAGTTTCTCAAAATAATTTAGACGTGTGGTCCCTTAATTGGATAAACAAAGCCACAACATACAACATTTAATTGTCTCTTCAGTTCCCTGGTCAAATTCGTTCCCTTTCTTTCTCATAACTGGTGTCCATAGTTGTTCTAGCCAGTATAGCTAGTGCAGAGAAATATCTTCTGGCTAAATAAAAATCTTTAGGCAAAAAGTAATGAAATAAAGGGACAGAATGAGGAAAGAGATAGGGCAGTAGAAGGCTGCTGTGGGATGGGGGGTGCGGGGTGGAGGGCAGAGTGGATTAGGGTGTACCTCCACCCCCGTTTCTTTTATACACACCCAAAAGAACAACATATTTAGTCACTAATAAATATTGGTTATAAGGCAAAGCTCTAGCATTGATTCCATTTTGAAAACACTTTAACAAAACAAAAACCTTACCAAGTTGAAAATTATCAACTCTCTATGCTAAATGACATTCACATTCAGCTATATTACAAGATCTACCCCAGCACGTTGCCAACATGACAAAGTGAAATTTCATAACCAAAGAGAAATACTTCCCTGAACATCCCCCAACAGTCCAGGATTCATAGATTCCCCTTAATGTTGGATATCCTGAAAAATTAGGCAAGAAGCAGGCCATGAAGTATGAAATCACTTCAGTCTTGGGAGGAGGAGGAGGAAGGGGAAGGAATAAAATCTGTTAAGTTAAAAAGTCTTTTTCTCACAGTAATAAATACTCTTTCAGAGTTAACATTTTTATTAAAATACAAATCTAGACTAAAGTGGAAAACAAAGTTTTACTTTCAAGTGGTCCTCTAATCTTTAAAACATTATGTGAAGAAACTTGTAAAAATGCCCACTCCATATTTGATTTCCATGTCAGATTATGGTACTCAGAATATTGAACCAGAATTTCACCAACAAAAACAAAAACAAAGAAAAACCCTCAAAATATGACCAGTACATTACGTATGAATTACAGAGCATGTGCTTTAATGCCATATACATGTTGAATACCAATCCAAGAACCTCTGAGACCCCGCACTTCCTGCACGAGCTCTGGGCAGCAAAGATGACTAGAATCCCTTCCTGTACATAAAGCAGAAATTAAGAATTTCACTTAAAAGGTGCAACTGGACAACTTGGATATTTTAATATTGTCAAGAAAGTAATAAGAAAAATGTTTTATTTAAATAATGTTATTCCTTTTGAATTGACATTGATTTTCTAGACCTTTCTCTACTGTTTACAATGTATCTGTAGTAATTGCACCTCGATGGTTAGCAATTTACTACAGGGGTACAGGTTTGTTTCATTTGAAAATATTCTTCCCCTTCCTAATTTGATATTTAAAGTTGTTATAAAATCTGTAATTTACTTTAAGACACGTCAGTACAGTGTGCTACGTATATGTGTTAGTTACTCCACGAAAAATCTACACTCTGGAGCAGGGGTGGGGAACCTCGGTCCTTCTAAGACCTGAGAAATCATTTGCTCTGGCCTTGCCAAGGCATTAGGGGTGAGTTAATTAAATGACCGAATATAGCAGGCTAATGTTTAAGTTGATAATGTTATATGGCCCGAGAATGATGTTATCAATATCCACATGGCCCTGGGCAGAAGGAAGGTTCCCCGCCCCTGTTCTAGAGACAGCTATTGACCCTAAATGGGAAAACCCATTCGAAGAGGAATTAAGCTAGGATTTAACCTAAAAGCCAGATGGCTATTTAACATGCTTCAGCTATCCTAGTCTCATGTAAACTATGTAGCCTTGTTACTTAGGATCATGGACATTAGGAATTCCCGGGATAAAATGAGTGGCGTTAAGAGACAAGGACTGATTGGAAATACACAGGTAATCCCCCACTCTGGTGTGAACAAGTATTTAAGAATCTAGTGGAGGCCATCGCAGAAGTGCCAGCGGTCAAAATGAAGTTTAATCACTCTGTGATTTCCGACCGGAGCCGTGAAAGGCATTTCGATGCACTTTCCCACGTTCGCCGGGAGATTATGTCTTCTCCTCTTTCCAAAGAGCTGAGACAGGCGTACAATGCTCGATCCATGCCCATCGCAAGGACGATGAGGTTCAGGTTGCTCAAGGACATTACAAAGGGCAGCAAATTAACAGAGTCGTCCAGGTTTACAGGAAGAACTACGCCAGCGACATTGAACGAGTGCCTCGGAGAAGGCGAATGGTACGACTTCCATGCGTGTGTTCACCCCAGCACACTGGTCATCAAGACTAAAGCTGGACAAAGGCCGCAAAAAGACCCTGAATGTAAAGCCAAATCTCGCCAAGTAGGAAAGGAGAAAGGCAAATATAAGGAAGGAACAATTGAGAAGATGAAGGAATAAAGTAATCTTATACACAACTTTCATTAGAAACTTAAAATGGAAAAAAAAGAAGACTCTAGAAGGCCCGGAGCTGCAGTGTTGGGAAGGCTGTCTCGGGCTCCATGTTAAACGGCTCCGTGCAGCCACTGATTTGGAAGATGCCGGTGGCCTGGTTCAGACCATGTTCTGTCTCTGACACTGTAACAGTGGCCTCAGTACATCTTTAGGTTCAGGGAGGTGAGAGGACTAAGGACAGACAGTGGGGGCTGCCTTCACGATTTATGCAAGGGCACAGACTCTGGCTTGCTTTCATTGTAACCTGCTAGCCTGGTGGCAGGGCGCACACCCAGAGCCTTTATCTATCTGTAACTATTGGAGGCAGATTACCAAAAGGTACATCAACTGGAGAATTGCCAAACTGGCTTAAATAAGTTTGGGGGGAAAAAAGAAAGATTTGTGCAAATATAGAAAGTGCTTCCTACTAAAACTTTGAGGGAAGATGTATCTGCTGATACAATCATTTTGAAATTGAAATCCCTGTTTTTAAAGTTTCATTACAAGAGATTCATTTTACATAAAACCTCCTCCATCTGGAACACATTTTACTTCTCCATAAACAGCGAACTGGAGTAACTGTGAACGATTATTTTCACAAGGGTAATGCTCTTCTAAAGAATCCCCTTTAATACAAACCATATGTTAGCATCTCTGAAAGAAAAGATATTCTTCAGGAAATTACTTGTCTCTTTCAGATCAAAGAAATGGAAACAAAAGGATTCTAAAGCTTATGGAGCTTAGTTTCAAATATTTTTCACTGTGAGCATGTGGTTTGTAAATACTGACTACATGAAATTCCACTGTACACCCAACTCATTTTTTAGTATCACATTGCTCTTCCAGTATGAGGTATAACACCAATACCAACCCAAGGCCTGTCCTGTCCACGGAGCCACTGCCTCCCATGTATCTTCTGCTCATCCTTCAGAAACTGGGGCAGGCACACTCTCAGGGGGTCTAGCACACGCCATACGCTCCCTGAGCTCAATTGTGGCGTGTCTTTGAAAGTATATTAAAGTGAAACCCAAAAGAAGGTGAGCTCTATGAGGCTAGGGACTTTGGTTTTGCCCACTGATATATTCCCGGGGCTTAGAAGAATGTTTAGCACTTAGTAGGCAACCACCTTTCAATAAAGGGATTGCACACGTACTATGTACTTACATGTGAAAGGCACAGCCAGGAACTAAGGAGCCAGAGAACAAGGTAGATGAGGTCCCTACTGTCAGAGATCTTACATTCTAGCAGCAGAGACCATAAGTAAGCAGAGTAATTAACTATAAGTTGTGATTAATGCTATGAGGGAAATCAATAGGACACTGATAGACAATAGAGGAAATTCCTGAGACAGGGTGTTAGACTAACTAGGTGTTTAAATGAGACAGGAGAAATGTGGACAGATCTGAAATACATGCTGGAAGTGTAACGAAAAGAGGTTACTCCTGGCCTGGACTTGGGCCCCCCCCCGCAAAAAAAAAAAAAGCTGAATCAATGATGATTCATAGGTATTTTGTTTTTCTAGGGTTTTTTTTTTTGGTTATTTTTATTTTATTTTATGCTTAAGCAGGTGGGTGATTTGATGATACCATATACTGACACAAGACTTAAACAAATTTTGAACAGAAGAGATGAAGTTACATCTGGAATATGTTAAATTTGAGAAATCTATTAGACATCCAAATGAAGATATCAGGTAAGCAGCACAGTGCCTGGCAGAGAATAGGTGCTTAATAATTAACTACACAACAAAAAATATAAATTATATAAAATTTACTTTAAAAATGAGCCAATACTGGCTACTCTCTAAACCTGTGAGAACCAGTGTTGGCAACACCCACAGACAACTGCTAACGGGATGTTTGAACTGAACATGAGTCAATCAATGGAACTAACCACTTCGTTATTTTATGGAACCACTAAAATCAACTACTTATAGTATTGTGTAATGCCTTATGATAGTAGTAGCTAGCTACTAAACCATTTCTTTAAAAAAGATACTATACCTACCAATATAAAATTGACTTTCTAAAATAAAGCTCAGCCTAGCCGGTGTGGCTTAGTGGTTGAGTGTCAATCTATGAACCAGGAGGTCACGGTTCGATTCCCAGTCAGGACACATGCCTGGTTATGGGCTTGATCCCCAGTGTGGGGCATGTAGGAGGCAGCTGATCAATGATTCTCTCTTATCATTGATGTTTCTCTCTCTCTCTCTCTTCTCCTCTCCCTTCCTCTCTGATATCAATAAAAAATATTTAAAAAATAAAAATGAAAATAAAAATAAAAAGCCCAAAGTCAATAATTAAAGATACTTTTGTTTCTTGTTGAATGAATAGCTATGTCTAAAAATATTGCCTTAATCAAAAATATTTTTTCTAAAATGATTAGCTTTTAATATGTTAGATTGAACATAAAGATTATTATACAGTAGCACAAGCACTTTGGAAGGAATATCAGCTGAAACAGGGTTTGCTTAGAATTTAGATTGGATGGGGGATTCTTGCTAGCATCAATCTTGCTAGCAAACAATCCAAGGCATTCTTCCTACCAGTAGAATTTATAAGTTCCTACCAGAATTATTAAACATTGTATAAATAATGAGACTCACGTATAGTAGTATTTACTTTGCAAATTAATTTTAAAAAGCAAGGAATAAGCTAGAGCAGCGTTTCTCAACCTCGACATAATTGACACTGGGGCTGGATGATTCGTTGCCTGTCCTGTACACTGCAGGGTGTTTAGCAGCATCCCTGGCCTCTACCCACCAGATGCCAGCTGCACGCCACTACCCATTGCCCAAGTCGAACAACCAAAACTGTCTCTAGACACACCAAATGTCCCCTGGGGGGACCCTAATTGAGAAGCACTGGTCTAAAATAATGCAAATTACAGATTATAACCTACACATGCCAATAGAGAAATTTTATTAATAATTTGTGGCAGCCAATTTCCAAGATGAGTTCAACAATCCCCACCTTTTGATACGTCATCATGTGTGACCAATAAAATATATCACAGGGATGGAATGTGACTTCCAAGGTGGGGTCATAAAGAACACCGTGTGGCTTCTGTCTTGCTCTTTCTTGGATCCCTTGCTCTGGGGGGATGCCAGCTGCCATGTCAGGAGCAAGCAACTCTATGGAGAGGCCTTTGAGGTGGGGAATGAAGGCCTCCAAGCAACCACCAGGAGGAACGGAGGCCTCCTGCCGAAAGCTACCCCAGTGAGCTTGGAAGAAGATCCCCCAGCCTCAAGTCTTCAGATGACTGCAGCTCTAGCCAAGAACATCTTAATGACAACCTCATGAGAGATCCTGAGCTAGAGCCACCCACCACACAGAAACTCTGAAATAATAAATGTTTTAAGTCACTAGGTTTTAGGGCAACTTGTTACATAGCAATAGGTTAGGGTTACAGAACTGTACTATCTGTCTCAAACACAAAAGCCCTGGCAAGTACATGAACCCTTACTGCTTAGTAACAGAATCACGACATTGTTTATCAAGGACACAAATGACTGATTCGTAGCAATTTATCTTTTCTAAGCAAAAATAAGATAAATGGGCTCAAAACTGTTTCTCCTGAATTTAAAGTGTGGTTTAGGGGAGAACATCAGAACAGACTGGTAACTGGATTTATGTGGTAAAATAAAATATTTTCCACTAAGAAGGCCTTGAAAATCTTCACAGAGATCACATACCTAAGTTGGTAGCTCACAGTGTCTTCTATGCCATGATACAGCCACTAAACACAGGGCTTTCAGTAGGAAGAACTTAAGATTTAAATGTGGCTCAGGCTCAATGGTGATGATCCATGGAATGACAGACACTCTACAAACAAAGCTCAGTTTCCCCAGATGTCTTGTATAGCCAAGAGTCTCAGCGGGCTTCCTACTGCCATAGGCACATTTGTTATCCCACTTTGTACAAAAACAAATAAAATAATTACTGAGTGAATGCGGATTAAGTGACTCTTCAAATTTTCTCTTACTAGGAATAAACAATATTCTAAGCAAATAGATCCTAATTTCCTACATAACTTGGAAGTCTCTTGTACTTAAAATATCTGATGGTGTTATAGGCTAAATTGTGCCCTCCCCCCAATTCATATGCTGAAGTCCTAACTCCCAGTACCTCAGAACATGATGATACTTGGAGATTAGGTTTTTACTGAGGTAATGAAGTTCAAATGAGGTCACTAGGTGGGTCCTAATCCAAAATGATGGGTGTCCTTTTAAGAGAAAAAATAGGCCACAGACACACACAGAGGGAAGACCATGTGAAGACATGGAGAAGATGGCCATTTACGAGCCAAGGAGAGAGGTCTCAGACGAAAGCAACCCTGCCAACCCCTTCATCTCAGAATTCTAGCCTCCAACTGTGCGGCAATTAACTTCTGTGGTTTCAGCCGCCCAGTTGGTGGCAGTCTGTTATGGCAGCCCTAGCAAACTTGGAGGCCACTTCCACTGAGCGCAGAGACCATGTCATCAGAAAATTAACATGCAGACCATGACTTTACATTCCCAGAATAAAACAGTGTGTGACAATGTTTTCAGATTCCCCCAAATTAGCCACTGAATTGAAGTCTCATTATTCTGGCCTTCTTGACTTTTACAACACGTCTAATATCAGAAGAGGGAGAAAAAACAATTAACTCTAACCACTGAAATAGAAATATAACGGAAACTGAAGACCCTCTCCAAAATGATCGTGAAAGGGTTATAGACTCTTGATGACTATAATCCAGGGCAAAAGGTTTACTGAAGGAATGCCCACTTTGTTGAATACGGGTCTGGAGATAATCTGCCATGAAAGTGTTGACTGAGCAGGTGGAATGGGGAGGACAGTATCCTCACACTAATACTAATTTGGCTATCACGTAGGATAATATCCTCAGGCGAACTGTTATAGTTGATCCAACTGAGGGAGAAAGTAAAGCTTTTAATGAATTAAAGAAAGTTGAACAGAAGAATTTTTAAAGAGAAATAATAGTAATGACAACTTATTCTGAAGTCCATGACATGGGAACAGCAAGACATGAGAAGGATAACTTACTACACTGAATACCAACCTTATGTGTTGAGCATTTATTATGCCCAGTGCTGTGTTAAATAGCAAACACGCATCTTTAAGTCCCCATGCCAACCCCCTAACAGGTATTACATATCATCCCCAATCAAAGTTGAAAAAAATAAGTTCAGAGACGTTACAGAATTATATATCCATACAATCTACACTAATAAAAGAGTAAGATGAAAATTGACCGTACCTTCGCAACACCCACCAGCTAATCAGGAGTGAGTATGCAAGTTAACCCAACAAAGATGGAGGCTTAATTTGCATATGCAGGTGCCGAGTGGCCGGGGGCAGGGCGGGACGCAGGCATTCCACACTGCCCCAGCCGCTCCAGGCCTCTGGGCAGCGTGGGAAGGTGGAAAGGCGGCTCCGGCCGGAGCGAAGGCGGTGCCGGCAGCCAGGGTAAGGAAGGCCCATTCTTGCATGAATCTTCGTGCATCGGGCCTCTAGTAATATATAATTATCTATTTATGTAGAATATATGATTACAATTAATTTCACAGTTTTTCAATTGCTTTTTAAAATGTGCCTACTAGAAAAATTTAAATTACAGGTTACCTGCATTATATTTCTATTGATAGTACTATTCTATACTATATTGATTAGCCTCTTCCAAAAATCTATACAGTGCTGTATTTAAATGAATCATAATAGACACTTAACTAGAAATCTGAGGAATTAAGTTTCAACTTACAAAACGAGATGAGTTATCATTTTTCACAGTCTTCGCATTTCCAAATGATTCCAGAATTGGATTGGCTTGCAAAAGTTGCCGTTCAAGTTCCCCCTAAAAGACATTACACATACACACATGTATACACACATACACACAAATAAAAGCAGATGTGTGTTAATCTAGTGTCTTTACTCCAGTCCTCAGGGGAAAAAATAAAAATAAAACAAAAAACTGCCTCTTTCCCTTAGTCCTTTCATTTAGTTAGTCATCAGCAACCTTTGTTGACTTCTTATTCTAGGTCATAAGAAGGAAAAGAGTTAGCATCTATAGAGAAGAAAATGTCACATTGATCAGAGATGACAAATTTAAGGACAGGGCACATAAATTAGGCAGAGAATTCTGAAAATAAAACAAAGTAACTGGTTTTCAGAAAATAAAATTTAGCATCAATTAAGAACATATTAATACTTACATGTTATAATTACTGGTCTAAAGCTTGCCATTTTCCCAAGGGTTTCACATAATATTTTAATAGCGTAGACCAGGCAATGTCCTCATCCATCTCCATGATCAGAGTTGGTAATACTACTGACTTCTCACTCAAATGTAAAAGACTAAGTATAGAGTATTTGATATAATGTATGTGGGGTTTTTTGATATGTTTTACTCATATATGCAAATTAGGTTATAAAACAGATTTTACAAAAAGTTGTGAGCATATTAATATGTGTTTTATCAGGAAACACAATAGAAAGCTGTATGAGAAAGCATGATGTCATTTCTGACCATATAAGCTCTAAAAAGTGATGCTTGTTCCTGGAATGTAATTTCAGAATTACATTGTATGATTTTAGTAACTCTGCTTTTTCCAAACACAAATCTCACCCCTATATTTTAAAATACCCACAAGTACTCTAGACCTAATGAAAGAAAGGACTAAAAACCACTACCAGCCCTGACCTGTGTTGCTCAGTTAGTTGGAGCATCATCCCATGCACCAGAAGGTCACAGGTTCGATTCCTGGTCAGGGCACATACCTAGGTTGCAGGTTCGTATGGGAGACAACCGATTGATGTATCTCTCTCACATTGATGTTTCTCTCTCTCTCCTCCTTCCTCTCTAAAAATCAATAAAAAATAACAACAAACAACCACTAGCAAATGTGATTCTCTAAGGAAAAAAGGAATAGAAGGAACCTCACATAAGATTTGTTAATTAATGGTCAGTTGCTATGTGACTAATTACACTATAATCAAATCCAAAACCAGAACAAATATATGCCAAATGGACTCCTGTACTCAGCTGAAAGAGTGAGGATGTTTTTCTGAGGCACACGACACAGTGAGGAGATATGCTCCTTATATGTCTACTCTGCAGCATTTATCTGGATTGTTCAGACTTTTACAGGTGCTAATTACAGTTTACGATTGTGTCCCACTGAGACCAGTCAGGAACCAGTCCTTGTCAGAACCCCAAGCTGCATGAATTTCATGCTACCAAGTACTGAAACACGTTCTTGGCATTAGCTGATAGGCTTTTTATACCGTGAATCGTCTAATTTATTAACTTCAAAACACCAGCTTATTTCTGATGTAAACCTTTCTAAATATTATACGCTAACAAAATTTCTTAAACATGGTATCCTGAGCCAATTTTAATGACTAAGAGTCATCATTAAAAATGTTAGTATCTGCCTGGCTGGTGTGGCTCAGTGGTTGAGCATCAATCTATGAACCAGAAGGTCACGGTTCTATTCCTGGTCAGAGTACATGCCCAAGTGTGAGCTTGATCCCCAGAAGGGGGCATGCAGGAGGCAGCTGATCAAAGATTCTCTCTCATCATTGATGTTTCTATCTCCCTTTCCCTTTCTCTCTGAAATCAATTAAAATATATTTTAAAATATTGTATCATTCTGTGATGTAACAGAGTGCCCTTCTCCTGAGGTCACGTCCAGCGGTGTGCCTTTGGCTAACTAACATCCTACAAAAGCCCTCATATGCTGGCTCTGCAATATGTTTGGGCTCTAGAATCCTTTTACCTCACTCAGAATGTATAATCAGAACGTAGAAATTGTTAGAAAAAACCGACTTTTCATAAGTGGGGTATTACCTTTTACAACACCGAACATCTGTTAGATCAAGGAATTAGAATAGGTTCCTCAAAAATTGCACACTATTCTGCCAAGTAAAACCGTAATGAAAATACTTTAAGAAGTAATCCACCTTTAAAATGTTTTCCTAACTTGGGAGGCAATACAAGTGTTGCATATTCCATTTTAATATTCCTTAGGCATGGCTACAAGAATTCTTTGGATCAAGTTTATTGATTCTTTTCCTTTCATGTGTGTGTGATTCTCTCCTGCTGGCTTGTAGCAGCAATTTTCAACCTTTTTCATCTCATGGCACATATAAACTAATTACTAAAATTCTGCAGTACACCAAAAAACATGTATTTTTTCCCTGACCTGAACAACAACAAAAAGTATAATTCTGATTCATTCACAATGGACCACTATTGTTCTGTTGGCTGTTGTCACTTTTTAAATTTGATAACCTAAGGGAAAAGAGTTCAGAGCCCCCGACTATAGTCAGGTATTGCATGTTTTAAACATTCTTGTGGCACACCGGCTGAAAATCGCTGGCTTATAGTAATTGACTGTATTCCCTGTACCCGTGGTCGGCAAACTGCAGCTCGCGAGCCACACGCGGCTCTTTGACCCCTTGAGTGTGGCTCTTCCACAAAATACCACGGCCTGGGCGAGTCTATTTTGAAGAAGTGGCATTAGAAGAAGTTTAAGTTTAAAAAATTTGGCTCTCAAAAGAAATTTCAATTGTTGTACTGTTGATATTTGGCTGTTGACTAATGAGTTTGCCGACCGCTGCCCTGCACCTAGCTCAGTCAGTAACGAGTCAAACTGATGCACCAGGACTATTTGCTGAGTAAATGTATAATCAGAGATCCTAGAACATTCTAGTAGCATTTGGCGAAGGGATGGTGGCGAGCTAAAGGTGGTGACAAGATTTGGGTAAGGGTCCCTGTAGTCATGGAAGTAGCTGTAGACCTTGGCACTTCCGTGTCCCTCTTGGGGCCACTACAGTGATAGCGTGTGGTATTACTTCTGTCCTGATGGATTTGTGGCTTCAGTGAGACCAGGCAAAGACCTCAAAAACTCATCAATGAATCACAAAAAAACTTGACACAAAACATACAAAAATGGTCTTACATTAAGAAATTACCACTAAATTTGATCATTTCTGTGTTGAGCCATTTCATATTTAAACAGTGCCAAGATCTCTCAACCAAATGACAAAGGCACTTGTAAACCATCGGGCAGTGACTAAGTGCTACCCCCTTCTGCTAGACTGGCTGGGCAGTGTCCCTTATTTCTATCCAATATAAGAAGAAGTGTCGTTTGGGAATGTGGAAAACAGTTACATTAGCTATTGAAATTATTTTTAAAATTCTAAGTGTTTAGAATTGTATGGTTTAAAGATTGACCAATGGTGATGAAAACCCTGTTTATTACATAGTGTATATACACTTGCTATATGTTAGAGGATGAGTTTAAATTGGTAAAAACTATATACCCCTTTCAAAATTTCAGTTCGGTCATCAAGGGGACTCAGTCCGAGCCCATCCTGCACCTGCAGGCTGAGAGGGCAAAGGCGTGGTGTCGCACTGAACACAGGAGGAGGGATGAAACGAGGTGGCAGCAACTAGTCACAATGTTGAGAAATGGACTCTAATCACACTGGCAGGTCTAATTTCTGTACTTGCTGGCTATCACCTTGTGTCTTAGTTCAAGGCCGTTTAGACCAGTAAATGTAATGGTAGCCCGAGCTGCTGCCTGGCTTTGGGGCAGGTGAGCGGGCTTGATGGATCACTCTTAGGGAATGGTCGGTCAAGTTTTAGAAACTGGTTGTTTTTAAACCTTCTCGGAAACTGTGCTGAGCTCGGCCTCTGGTGTGGCACTGAACACCGTGCAGGCTCTGAGGCCTGTGACAGCGACCGATGACGAGGGAAGAGGGTGCGGAAACTACTTTCAGTTGGCTGGGGGGCAAAGCCAAAAAGTTTATAGGTAAATGTTTATTTAACGTTTACTTAAATATTGTGAGCTAAATTTTAAAAATTGATGTCATGTATTTGTTCATGTTTCCGTAAGTTTCAAGGGCACATATAAAAAGTACAGATCACTGCACTGCCACAATGGCTACAATAAAGACAATGAGAGTGCTGGTGAGGATAGAGAAACTGGCACCCTCCTAAACTGCTGGTGAAAATGTACCAAAAATGGTCCAGTCGCTTTGAAAAATAGTTTGGCAATTCCTCAAAATGTTAAACAGAAAGTTACCACAACTCACCAATTCCACTCCTAGGCATACACCCAAGAGAACTGAAAATCTATGTCCACACAAAACTTGTATGCAAATGCTCAGTGCAGCATTATTCACAATGGCCCCCAAATGGAAACAACCCAAATGTCCATCAACTGATGAACGGATTAACGAAATGCGACATATTTAATATAACGGAATTTTATTCAGCCATAAAAAGGACTCGAATACTGATACATGCTACAGCATGAATGAACCTTGAAACACTGTGTGAAAGAACAGTCACAGAGAACCACGTACTATATGATTCCATTCATATAAAATATCCAGAAAAGGCAAATTCTTTGAGACAAAATATTTTAGTGCTTTCCAGGGGCTGGGAGGAAATGGAAGGTGACTCCGAATAGGTACGGAGCTTCATTTTGGTGTGATGAAAATGTTCTAAAATTAACTGCAGTGATAATTACATATCCTTTAAAAAACTGGACAGGATACTTTAAATGAGTGAATGTTATGGTACATGAATTAAACCTCAATAAATAAAGCTGATTTTTAATAAGCAAATAGACAAACAATAATAGACTCACAAAATCAGGAGCCTAGAAATCGTACTAATAATAAAATGCTAGAAATTTATACAAATGGTTCCTGGGAACCTGAGTCAGTTTTGCCTATGAAGTTCATCAATGTAAATTAACAAACCAGTGATATCAAGCCAAAAGAAACACTGACTTGCGAAGTATAGACTTTCAACATTATAATAGTTACTTTACGGCAGTCACCCTCAAAATGGGGAATGGAAATCACGAATAGGGGCACCCAGGAGGGGGAAGGGAGTGTGGACAGAGAAGTAATTACTGGCTAGGACCCTCTCCAGGCTGTACCCATTCCTTACTACTCATGAGTAGCTCATATCCCTTAAGTGTCCTGGGGAAGAAAAATTAATAGAGAACCAGTGTTCTCATGTTTCTAAAAACATAATCATAGCTGCTCCTTGACTAGACTACTATGAAATAAACTTGGGAAAAGCGGCCTTGATGATGCTGTGCACAGGAAATCCATGCAGGAAGACATGCAAATCAACGACAGCGAAGCGCGGCCTAGAGAAGCGGTTGCCTTCTTTGGGAGAACTTGCTACCCAGGGATTGATTGACCCAAAGTAAAATCTAGGGGGAGGCATGCTACTCACATACAACAGGGATCCACTCGGTAGTTTAAAATGACATCGAAACAAAATGCAAAAAACAATGACTTATGTTTCCCATAGAGGGCTGGCAAACCTAAATCTGTACTTCATTTGAGTAGGGACCCAAGTACCCATTAAAAGGACAAAAGCTGGTTTCTGGTCTAGTGGCTCCTTCTTTAAGTATCCTATAGGATGATGATTATTTCATTAACCCTCCAATTTGTCTGAATGCTCTGGTCTGCAGCTAAAAGAGCTGAAGGACACCATAGGCCTTCAGAGGTATAGTACAGCTTTGGGATGTGAGAATTTCTTACAATTTTAAGGAAGACATCTGAAAATCTCAGTACCTGTGACTATTCCTTTATTTCTATTCTATCCTATTTAGAATAGAAACTTGTGACAGTTTCTTTATAGAAATAGTTGATTTCCATAACTCGATACCCTTTCTTGCTGTATATTAGCTTTGTAGCATTATGTTTGTGGGAGACAGACAAATCAAGACCATTCCCATGCTAGGAAGGGTTACGACTGAGGATGGATGTCCCATCCTGCCTGAGGCACTGGCTCGGCTCTGCCCTCCCCTCATCCCCGGGGCAGCAAGTGCTCCAGTGGCAGTGTGTTCACTGCTCTGCTCTGTGGAGCTAAAGAGGTGGCATCTGATAGCTGGGAAGATCAACACTCCGCCAGGACATGCCACAGATAAAAAATTCTAATTTTATAAAATATAAGTAGACCTTTAGGTTAAAACACATACGGCCATAAAATTTTAACAGATTTGAAATTTGTTAACCCAAAAGGTACCACCCTTTAAAGTTGCAGCCCCAGGTTCAAAATGTAATATACGGCACAAGGCCAGGCCTCCATGTGTTTAAGAAGCATTAATATAATTCCACCTAGTACTTGGCATATGAAACCCTAAGGTTCTAGGCTTCATAAATGTGCGATTCAATGTCATGATAAAAGCGTAATTACTAAAGTTCATCTAGAAAACAAATTTAAAGCAAAACGGCATGCTGCTTCTGATGAAAAGAACAAGCCTCTAAGCAACCAATTTTCAAAATCAAAATGTTCTTCATAATAGATTTCACTCAGAACTAACGGTATTTGTTTCTAGTAGAAACTCAATCTAAAGACAAAAATTAGTGCGAACACTCAAGACTAAGAAGCATAAAGAAAAGCACTTGCCTGGTGTTTCACGGGTTTAGGCGATTCCTGCTGCTCGTTACAAACAGACAAATGCAAACGTTAGCAAGAGTGGTTCTCCCCTCCAAGCGCCCAGTCCCGCAGTTAGAACTGGGAGGGCTGGGGTGGCTGGCATTCTTTCAGGCCACATTAACGAACAGTTTTGCTATCTACAAATTAAGGATGGAGGACATTTACATCCTTACCCCTTTTCTATCTCCATTTCTTCCCAAATTTCTAGCCTCCCCTCAAGCTGCTGTGGGCAGTAGCAACCGGCTGCTCTGCGAAGTTCAGAAAGAACTGCCTAAAATATCTGCGGCTCTTCTTTTGGTGGAAAAATAAGTCTTCATAGGCACTGCTCATCGATTTTTAACTATTCTCACCAAATCTTTGCAAGAAATGAGGCTTCAAGCCACAGCCATGATTCCAGTTTCCCATTAGAATGACTAGTTGACAGCCATTTCCTGATCATCGGCTTCCTTTTAAGTGAAGGAGAGAGTTGTTGGGTCGGGTGGGGGGACAAGGGAGCTGTCAGAGAGCAGCACACTGGGTAGACCCGCTTCCTCAGTGGTTCTGAAATTATGGAAGAATAAACCTAAGGTTTAAAACAACAGCCACCGAGCAGGAACTTACAGGAATATTATGGTCCTTTCGGCCTTTGTGTGAAGAAGCGACGTGAGCAAGGTACTGGATGACCTTCTTGGTGTTCTCCGTCTTCCCGGCACCCGACTCGCCCCTGGAAGAGACAGTAACACAGGCCGCCTTGAAGGAAGCACAGCACACATTCCAAAATTACACTCAACAAGTGAAGCTGAGCGGAAACAAGAATTAGAAAATAAAAAGAAGATAAGTAGAGGAAAGAGCCTATCAGCAGTAGTTAGAAAATTATTGTTTTTAAATGGTATTAAATGAACCCAAATCTTTTTTGGTAAGGGGCCACAGGAAAATGCTCACAGCACTTTTTGTTCTTGGCACGAGGGTTCTGGCATGGAAGTGAAATTTGTGAGAATGCTTGTGAAGAAATTCCTTAGCACCAGAAACATACCCAGCACAGGAGATGCGATTCTTAAAACAATGAAAGGAAGGTAATTTAACCTGAAGGAACTGAGGGGACTCAGGGGTGCCCACTGATTACTGACATTCGTCTCCTAAACCAGCCAAAGCTTTCTGGGCTCATCCCTCATCGCAGGCGAATGATGGTCCTCCCCCGGTACCAGCACACAGCACCTCTCAGCTCACACCTTCAGACACTGCTGCCTCCCACGCTGGACGCGTGTGGCAAGGGCCACGGTTCCATGCATTTGTTTACTTGTGTTTATTTGTGTTGCTTCTTTTAAATCTACATAGCCTTGTGTAGTGTTGATACACAATTTGTAGAGAAAGTGAATGAATACTATGATTTTTTGTTATGAAGGAGGTGGGACAAATGCCATCACTTTATATGATTTATATGTTCAAACAAGGCTGGCACATTCTGCTTATTTCTACTCAGTGCTGAGCTTGAAAGTCAGGTAAAAGTTGCTAGCATGCAGTGACATCTGAACTGGGGTCTCTCTGCTCAAATGTTTAAGGCTCCCTAGGACATAATCAAAGCAAACCTACCTTGACAATCAAAATCTCAATTTAAACAAAAATGTAAAATTTAATATATACTAGTAATTAGGTTATTTTTAAAAAACCAAACTCAAAAATGTTATTTGACACATTGCCAACTAAGAATCCTGTTTTATCTAAGGCATGAAAAATCTATTTTTTTTCCAACAAACCTTGACCCATTCTTGGCTGTACTATGAACTATCCACAACTTAAATTTTTCAGGAGGTTTACTGGTTGCATTATCTTCTTAACTCTCTGTACCCAGATACCCACAATCTCAACCGCAGAGGGGGTGACCAACTAGCTGTATGGCTTTGAATAAGGCAATTATCTTTTCTGGGCATCAGCATCACCATCTGTAAAGTGTAGGAATTGGATTAGATCCTTTCTAGCTCCAAGATTCAGTAATTCTAGATATTACTTATTATTTTATGAGAATATATTAATCACCATTGTTGTTATATTAAAATTCATCCCCTTCTTTGTTTTGCCATGTAGGAGTTTTAAATCTTAGGTACTCAAATTTATTAACTTTCTTGTAAGGTTTCTTTCTGCCTGTAGTCACAGTACAGGCCTTTTCTGCACCAAATTACGTCCATCTATATTCTCATTTAAAAAAAATCTATATTTTTCTTGATTTCAGAAAGGAAGTAAGAGAGAGAGAGAGAGAGAGAGAGAGAGAGAGAGAGAGAGAGAGAGAAGCAGTAAAGCAGAAAGAGAAACATCAATGATAAGAGAGAATCACTGATTGGCTGCCTCCTGTACACCTCCCACTGGGGATGGAGCCTGCAACCTGGGCATGTGCCCTCATCGGGAATCAAACCGTGACCTCCTGGTTCATGGGTTGATGCTCAACCACTGAGCAACACCAGCCGTGTTGTATTCTCATTTTTAATTATCTATATTAAATCCATCTGTATTTTCTTCCAGAAGTCTGATGGTTTCAGTTTTTATAACTAAATCTTTAATCAACCTGAAAAAATAATTTATGGTTGGAGGTAAAGATTTAAACCAATTCCCCCCCCAAATGACTCAACCTACATCCCAATATCAATGGTTCACAAAACATTAATTCTCCAGTGATATGAAATATTATCTTTATCTTATACTCACTTCTTATACATATGGCTTATTCCAAAGCCGGTACCATATTGCAGTCGTTTTGAAATATGACTAATCAAAGTACACATAATTTTCCTTCTTAAAAAAACACACAAACCAAGTCGTCTCTGGGGTTTGTTCTGTCAGATAAACTTCAAATAATTTGTTCTGCTATGCCTCCCCATCTCCTGCTTCCACAAATAAACAGGTGGAATTTTGAATTAAATAATAATATTAATATATATGCTATTTTTAGAAGAAATGATGTTTTCATCTCTGTCTCTCAGGTAATTATTTTTCTAAGTTCATAACAAGCAAGGACCATTTGTCTTATTCATCTTTAAAATCATAGTGCCTAGCATAGTAAGTGCTGTTGAATACAGGTCCTATGCATGTTTTGTTAAGTTTACTCCTAGGCTCTTTAAAAATATTTTTTGTTCCTGTCATTAATGTCCTTTCATCACCATTCTATTTTCTACCTGGCTATCACTGGTACATAGGAAGGTAATAATTTTCATTCATTCATTCCACAAATATTTACAAGTCGACTTCTATGTGTAGGGCATTCTTCTCAGTGCTAGAGATGTAGCTGTGAAAAAAATGCATGTCCTTATGGAGCTCAAGTTTAGGAGAAGAGAGAGAAAATAAACAAGAAAAATAAGATGATTACAGGATGTGAGGAATGCTACAAAGGCTGAGGATCCGGGAAGAGCTTCCTGAAAGATGAGCTGGAACTAGCAAGTGAAGAGCTGGGGGCAGAGTGCTCAGGCAGATGGAAAGACAAACACAAAAGCCCTGCCGGGATGGCGTGGCTCCGTGGTTGAGGATCAATCTATGAACCAGGAGGTCACAGTTTGATTCCCGGTCAGGGCACATGCCAGGGTTTCGGGCTTGATTCTCAGTAGGGGGTCTGCAGGAGGCAGCCGATTTATGATTCTGTCTCATCAATGATGTTTCTATCTCTCACTCTCCCTTCCTCTCTGAAAGCAATAAAAATGTTTTTGTTTTTTATTAAAAGCCTCAAAGCAGGAAAAAGCTTGGTATATTCTAGGAACCAGCAGCCCGTGTGTAGGATTTGATGTAACTAACCAGCAAGGTGGAGAACAGCAGGAGACACTGATGATGTAGGAACAGGGTGGATGTATGCACCCAGGAGTCAGGGGAAAGAATGTGGGTTTTACTCAAGTACAATTTCTTAGTAGCTATGGTAGAGGTGTTCTCTGTTTTGTTCTTAACTTTACTCAACATACTTAGTGTTTCAAGGTTAATCATGTTGGCTGTCGGTTTCAAACATAATGTTTATTATGCTGAGCAATGAGCCTCTCATTTGACCGATGACTCGTACAGTTATGACTGGGCTTTTCAGCTCCGTTTGCCTCTGGTTTCTCAGTGAACCCCTCTCACCTGGACATGCTTCAGTTTGTTCTTAAAGCACTCTCCCCCTCCCATCACACTTCCTGGGCTGTTTATTAGCATAAACGCAACCGTTTATGAACTCTGCTACATTTCACACACTTCAGTTTAAGGTAACTTTGCTGTAAAAAATGTTTCAAAGTTGGGTGTATTCAACACTTGCCTGCTGAGTTACCAAGAGGGGGAGATGATGAGCCTTACATCCTCCACCTTAACAGGGGACAACAGCCTCTGCTGTGTAAGGTGGTTGTGAAGAAAAAGTACCGTCCATCTAATGCACATGATTAGCATTCAACAGTCATTACCGTTACTGGCCCTGAAACGGTTCATCCATCATACAAGAGGTCATTTGAATGAATAAACTCTAAATTACTCCCTGAATCGATAGTGTAAGAATGTGGCTCTGGTGTCAAAGTGGATTCAAATCCCACCTACCACTTCCTGGCTATGGGGCTTCGGGCAAGTTACTGAGCTCTTTGACCCTCAGTTTATCTGCTTTAAAAAGAGATAGTTATTTCCTAGGACTGAGAGAATGCATGTAGGAGCCTAGCACTGCACCTGGCCAAAGTCTCTCAATAAATGGCTGTAGTGGTAGCAATAGCTATGATGATCAATAATGATGATGATAAATATATTAACAGAAGTTTTATAAAAGCCTTTGATTTGAATATGAGAGATGGAGGATCAAAGGAATACAATTATTGGAAAAGTTTTTTTAAAAGGGCAATGGCACATCTGTCCCATATGGAAGCAAAGAAAATAAAGCCGCTTGAACAAAAGTCACAGGCAAAGGGAGCCAAGCAGATAGCTCAGCAGACTTCTCTTGAAGAAAATGAGAAGAATTCTGAGAGGAGAACAACAGGACGAGATCTCAAAGAGAAGGAGGACAAAGGGAATCTGACCTCATTTCCACCAACAACACACGGTCTGCTGACCCAGGAGTTCTATGCTGTGAGTGACTGCTTGTTTCTGTGCTGGTCTCCTGCTTCAAGGGCAAGGTTAACAGAACAAAACAAGGAGCCTGCTGGGTGGGGTGCCCTGTGTCTGCTGCAGTGCTTCCGGACATAAAAGATCAGGAATTTCTAATCTGAAGGTATTTGTGTTTTCTAGAAAGGTCTATGGCTTTCTCTGGTTCCTCAAAAGGATGTGCAATTCAAAACAAAAGCTTAAAAACCAAGAGTGGGAGGAAGCAGTAAAGGAGATCATTAATAAATGATCAGTTCCAGAATCTTCCTCGGATTCCCTCTAGACTAGGGGTGTTTCCTCAATGAGAAACCCCCTTCCCAGATCTTCACTAGTTCTGTTTTTATTCTCACTGGCTATTTATAACATTCAATTCAGTCTAGCTTCAAAAACATCCCTTGCCTGAAGTTCTTGCTTTAGATGATCTCAATTTGAAAAACAATATATATATTATTCAATCTGTAACAATAAAAGTATAATATGCTAATTAGACTGGACGTCCTTCCGGATGATCTTCCGGACAAAGCTGGGGCTGCAAGGGAAGTCTGGGTCCGGGGTGCCAGAGGGAAGCTGGTGCCAGCAGCCAGGGGAAGGAAGGCCTACTCTTGCACGAATTTCGTGCATCGGGCCTCTAGTATTAATATATATATAAAACATTAGTCAATTTCTTATAGTTTCAAAACTGTTAGAAAGTAGTCTACTAGGAAGAGCAGAAATTTTATGGTCAAGGTAGGCTTGGCTGGGGCTGGGGGCAGGGGCGGGCTAGAAGAGATCAATGGGGGAAGAAAGGGAACATATGTAATACTTTCAAAAATAAAGACTTTTTTAAAAAAAGAGGCTTGTGTTCAAGTTTTCCATCACACATGTAAATTTAACAGGGGAGTTGCAAAGATTAATGGAGATATTTGCAAAGTCAGTTCCTTGGCAGATTTGCCTAGAACATTTTAAACTTAGAATTCCAAGTTGATTTGCATACTCTCCCCCCCCCCGCCCCCCCCCCAAGTAAGACACAGCTACAATAACCTAAAAATTCCTATAGTTGAAACTTGAAGACAGCTAACAGAGTCCTAGAAAAGCAAATTGAGGTCTAAAAAGGGTGGCTGTCTGGCCTAGGTCACAGAGCTAGTTCATGGTAGAGCTGGGACAAGAAAGAATTCCAGATTCCTATCTGACAACATAACATTTCAACTACACCACACTGTTGCCTTGCTTTTTTTTTTTAAGACTTATATTTTTTAAATAGCAGTTTTAGGTTTATAACACAATTGAGTTCCTGTTGCTCCAGCCTCACCAGTACTTGTTGCCAATGTTTCAGATTTCATCTGCTCTAGTAGGTGTGTTGTGATGATGATACAGGATGTGAAACAACTCCTCAGATGCTCTTTTGCCATCTATATATCTTCTTTGGTGAGGAGTCTGACTGTTGAATTTTAAGAGTTCTTTGGACATTTGGATAACAGTCTTTTATAAGATGTTATCTTTTGCACGCATTTTCTCCCAATCTGTGGCTTACCTTCTCATTGTCTTGCCAATGTCTTTGGCAGAGCAGTTTTTAATTTTAATGAAGTCCAGCTTATCAATTATTTCTTTCCCGGATCATGTCTTTGGTATTGTATGTAAAAAGGCATCTAGGTTTTGTCCTATGTTACCTTCTAGGCGTTTTATAGTTCTGTCTTTTACATTTAGGTCTATGATCCACTTTGAGCTTATTTTTGTGAAGGGTGTAAGATCTGGGTCTAAACTCACTTTTTGTTATTGTTCTTGCACCATTTGTTAAAGTGACTACCTTTGCTCCGTTGCCTGTGATCCCTTGTCAAAGATCAGTTGACCTACATTTATAGGGCCTATTTCTAGGTTGCCTTAGCTATTTAATCAATTCTATTGAATCGATTATCTTAACATTTTTAACCTTTTGCACTCGGATGTCGAGTGTGACTCGACACGGTTAGCATCGGTAGCAGGAATCGAGAAAAAGCAAGCGAGTGCAAAGGGTTAAGGCATGTTTCTCATAGCAAGAATCAACTGTTCTAAATCCAGGTTGGGTTGGTCATCACCATTTAGTGTAATACTTGTATATGATAGATAAAATTCCTTAACAAAAAAAAATCTATTGTCACATCCTGATAGAATGCTGAAGTAACCATTGTTTTACAATTGTTGCATTATATTTAAACTAGAGGCCCGGTGCACGAAATTCGTGAACGGGGGGTGGTGGTGGTGGTGGGTGGGGGTGTCCCTCAGCCCAGCCTGCACCCTTTCCAATCTGGGACCCCTTGAGGGATGTCTGACCACCCGTTTAGGCCTGATCCCACAGTTTAGGCCCGATCCCACGGGCGGTCGAACATCCTTCTCACAATCCAGGACTGCTGGCTCCCAATCACTCACCTGCCTCTGCCTGATTGCCCCTAATCGCTTCTGCCTGCCAGCCTGATCACCCCCTAACCACTCCCCTACCAGCCTGATCGACACCTAACTGCTCCCCGGCCGGCCTGATTGCCCCTAACTGCCCTCCCCTGCCAGGCTGGTCACCCATAACTGCCCTCCCCTGCCAGTCTGGTTGCCTCTTACTGTCCTCCCCTGCAGTCCTGGTCCCTCCCAACGGCCCTCCCCTGCTGGCCTGATCACCCACAACTGCCCTCCCCTGCAGACCTGGTCCCCGCCAACTGCCCTACCCTGCAGGCCTGGGTCCCCCCCCAACTGTCCTCCACTGCAGGCCTGGTTCCCCCACAACTGCCCTCCACTGCAGGCCTTGGACCCCCACCAACTGTCCTCCACTGAAGGCCTGGGTCCCCCCAACTGCCCTCCCCTGCAGTCCTGGTCCCCCCCTCCCAACTGCCCTCCCCTGCTGACTTGGTCTCCCCCAACTGTCCTCCTCTGCCGGCCCGGTCACCCCTAACTGCTCTCCCTGCTTGCCTGATCGCCCACAACTGCCCTCCCCTGCAGGCCTGGTCCCCCCCCAACTGCCTCCCCTGCAGGCCTGGGTCCCCCCCAACTGCCCTCCCTTGCTGGCCTGGTCTCCCCCAACTGCCCTTCTCTGCTGGCCTGATCACCCCTAACTGGCCACAACTGCCCTCCCCTGCAGGCCATCTTGTGGCGGCGATCTTGTGTCCAGATGGGTGCAGCCATCTTTGACCACATGGGGGCAGCCATCTTGTGTCTTGGAGTGATGGTCAATTTGCATATTACCTCTTTATTAGATAGGATACGTTTTATAGGGAAAAAAAAAAACTTGAGTTAACCAGAAGTTATTCATAAATGTAAACCAAATTCTTTAAAAGGGAGGCTTAGACAACAAAGTAAATTCCTCACCAAGTGTGAATTTTAATTCTAATGAGAAGGAAAGTCAGCACGAGGCTTATCCTCTTAACAGGATTTCACTTCCAATTAGATGGAGGGCGTGTGGAAAAGACTTTGCTCTCTGAGGATAAAGGAAATCCTGAGTGTCTTCACCAAAGACGTGTCAGGATACTAGACTAAGACTGAGCAGGGGGCCAGGGTCCTTAGGTGGGAGCTCACACTGCCTCCCTGAGTTTGCAAAAATAAAGGCTGACTGGGGAGTTGTAGGCAGATGAGGCCAGAGGGTACATTACATGCTCATCATTTTGGGAAGAAAAAGTAAACTACAGAGTAAATGACTAAGTAAACAAAACTTAAACAGAAGGAAATGTTGCTTCCAATTGCATTTTTTCTTTATGATACAACGCAAACATAGATACTTAGTATAAAATAACTATTAAATAAACGTGAGTGAACAATTATTCTTATACAGAAAGTTCATTAGGTTGGCTGTGTACTAAATTTAAGAAGACCTCGTTATACATTCTTGGAGTTCTTCATGTGGTAGGTTCTCAAACGCACCAAGGAACATACAATATTTTCTTAAACCTAGGATACTTTGTTTCACATTTTCCTGTTTCTCAAGTCACAATGTAGCTTATAATAGATAGAAATACGAAAAGCTGTTATTAACTACCATAACTAGAGGTATCTAAGAATTAAGAACATGTGGCAATGCTAAAAGGGGCGGGATTTGCTGTAAGTACACAGGGGGACTTTCTGGGGTGATGGTGATAGTAATGTTTTCTATTTTGATAGGGATTGGGGTTACTTAAATAACTTAGCACATGTACACTAAAGATGTATGCATTTTATTACATGTAAATTGTCTCAAAAGTTAAAGATGCAAATTCTGGACTTTAGTAACTGTTATATATGCTGACATTATTCAAGGGGAAATGTACTGACATGCATCAAATTAAGGGATTAATAGTTCACCAAAGTGGTATAAAAACTTTAACTGAAAACATCTGAACAATCAGCAGCCACAGAAAGAAACATTCCCTAACCAGTGGTCGGCAAACTGCGGCTCGTGAGTCACATGTGGCTCTTTGGCCCCTCGAGTGTGGTTCTTCCACAAAATACCACGTGTGGGCGCGAACGTACAGTGTGATTGAAACTTCGTGGAACATGCGCAGAAGTTGGTTTTCGGCTCTCAAAAGAAATTTCAATCGTTGTACTGTTGATATTTGGCTCTGTTGACTAATGAGTTCGTTGACCACTGCCCTAACCTTAAGCAGAGCCTCCTGAAAATACAGCCGCCACTGACCCCACCCCAGGCAGTTGCCTGATGGGAAAAGACTGAACCTTAGCACCAAGCAGTGTAAATTCAGCTGTCTATTAACATTACAAAGCCGAATAGGCCCCTCCATACTTTCCTCAGAAAGCCCTAATCTTCCTACTGTCCCCTTTTTGCTAAAGTTTAGTATAGTTTATAAGCCTTTTATTTCTGGCTACTCAGCAACTTATTCATCACATGCATGTGTAAAGAAACTTTGTCCGTTATCAGTTAATTTTCAGACCCTCCAAACTCTGGACCCAAGTTGGAAAAGTTAGTTTTCCTCCCAGCACAAATAAAAATAGATTAATGGATGGATAAAAGAATGAACAGGTTAATATATATATAATAAAGCAAGTATAGAACAATGTTAAAGGTAGAATGTAGGTGGTTGATATATGGGTCTTGACTGCAGCTTTATGTAAAAATATAAATAAGATGTTCAGAAAAGTTGAAAGAAAAAAGGAAAAGAGAGGGAGGGAAAGAAAAACAAAACAGACAGACAAGGCACTTGATGATTGCTACTTTGTGCCTAAGAGGTAGCCAGCTGCTAGAGAGACTTACCTCATACCCAAGCCTATTAATTGATGACAGACATCAGTCTAAAATGGAAATAACCATCTAATTACAAGTGCTTGTGCCTGTAATGGTCACTCTGGTGCTGAAAGTAAATTAGTATTCACTGACCTCTCGTTAGGTCAAACAGCAGTCATTCTCTCCCCAAGTGTTTCCTGCTGCCAGACATTCCAAAGTCATCAGCAAAGGTCATCCAAGCTCCCAACTCTCCCCCCACTCCTCAATCAAAGAGAGTGGGTGCCCTGCACCTGACTCCCTGCTCTGTCTGCAGGGTTACCGACTGCAGCCCTGCAGATGGGCTACACAGCTTTGTTCCTCCCTAGCTCACCCGCAGAAATATGCAGCTCCCTACGCTCGGTTCCTGGAGAGTTTCGACTAGATGCTGGCTGCAGCTTTTTAAACTCATGCTGTATAACCAAGAATTTGGCTGGTCTTTGTCCCTGGTTCCTGGGAGGGAGCTTCTAAGTCCTTGGAATGTCTTTGCTATTCACATGGGCCCTGACAATTTATGCTAACGAGGTGACTCATAGTGGGCACCTAGATCACTCCAGGATGGGAACTGGCCAAGCTGAAAGACCCAAAGGGTGCTTAGAGGTTTGGGCTGCTGGACCACATGATATCAGCCAGATCTCCTGGGAGGGGAGAGGGCTGGAGAGTGAATTCAACCCTGTGGCCAGTGATTCAATCCATCACGCCGACATATGAATCCCAATAAAAACTCTGGACTTGGACACTTAGGTGAGCTTCCTGGTTGGTGACAGGCAAGGGTGTGCTGGGCAGGAAGTGTCCAGAACATGGAGGCTGTGTCTCTGGGAGCCTCTGAAGGGTAGTGGCAACCCCCAAATTTGTGTTACTTTGTCAGAAGTCCCCAGGGCTTGGGAGCCCCTGAGCTTGTGGCTGGTGTTTATAGTGAGGGCACCATGTGGGAAGTCAGTGTCAGAACTGCAATGTAACAGATAATTTTTAAAAGACATCTGCATATATGCATAACCCATGGACACAGACTACAGTGTGGTGAAGGCCGGGGGCAGGGGGTGGGTAGTTGCCAAGTCCCACTCCTCATGTGAATGACATCCCGGACCTGGCAACGTGATACCCTCAACTCCAATGACCTCCTCCTACTCTCTTCAGTTACCCACTCCTGCTGCCACATCCGAGGCGCTACCATCTCCCCTTGTGTGGCCACACTGCCTACTCTTTCTGCCTGACACTCCAGCATCCCCAAGATTATCTGTTCCACTTCATCAAGACCTCTAGTTCATGGATGCATCTACTTCCTCCCTCTCAACTCCCTCCTCTTTGCCCACTTCCCATGGTCCATTGAGACAGTTTCTCTTGCCAATATCCCCAATTCCTATGCTCCACTGTCGCCCATTTGCACCCACTTGCAAAAACTGGGATTGTCCCACCTTTGGATGGGATTTGGTTCCATTCCACACACTCATGGTGGCTAAGCAATGGCCCCAACTGTCTCCCACCTCGCTGTGTCCACTCCCTTTGGCTGTGTCTCCACACGGACCCTGGCCTTGGCCCTGTGTCTTGCTTGGGAATGGGAGAGCGGTACATGTGACACAAGCAGAAACCTGGACTTTGGTTTCACACGGGCTCTCACGCTGCTCCTGGAACCGTGCCACCAGGTTAACCAGGGCTAGCCAGCTGCAGACCGAGGGGACATATGGAGGAGAAACCACGGCACCCAGCAGGTGACTGCAGATGCAGGAATGAGCCCCACCTGGGACCGCTCAGCCCGGCCCGGATCAGCAGACCTGCCCAGCTGAGCCCAACACAACCTCTGGGAAAACGGTTTTCAGTTTTAAGCCCTTGAATTCCTGGATGGTTTGTTGGTTAGGAAAAGCTAATTTATATAACCCAGAGGCTAAGCAAAGCTGGAAAGAAGTTTATACAACAGAGCAGACTGGTGTCAGCTATTACTACCTCTCTTCTCTCTTCAAATCCACTCTGCCTACCAGATGACAAAAGCTCTTCACTTCATGGAAGAGAAAAACTGTTGGACAACTTTTCCAATTCCCAGCCTCCCCATCCCTACTTTCCTACCTCAGCACCTGTCAGCCTCCCTGGCCTGTAGAGGGGTCCCGGTCCCCGCCCAGCCCAGCCCAGCCACCCAGCCCTGCTCTGGTCTCACTAGCTCTGGTCTCACTGTCCTCCTCTCTCCCTCAGTCCCCTCCTTCCTGCCCCCACCTCCCTCTCATTGGCATTTCATCTCTCCCACATTAAAAACACCGGCAATAACCACAAACGTTCTCTCTCTACACGCAGACCTTGTTTATTGTGCTTCACTGGTGCTGAGTTTTTTACAAACTGAAGGCATGACCCTCCACCAGGAAACAGGTTCTGACGCGACTGACTGCAGTGGGCTGGAAGCATCTCAGCAACAGCTGACCGTTTAGCTGTCTCTGCAGCTCCTCGTCCTCTGCCTGACCCTCACCTGTCGCTTTTCCCCAGGACTGCATGCCCGGCACGCTCTCTACACATTGTTCTGGGGCACCTCACTCACGGCACGGCTTCCATTACCATTCATCCTGCTGGCTCATCAGCGCTCTCTCTCTCTCTCTCTCTCTCCCCCCTGAGCTGCACCCACATATCCAATGGCCCAGTGGGCAGCTCCACTTAGATGAGGCGTATGCACCTCAAAGTTAATGTGTCCTCAACCAAACTCATTATCTTCCTCTCCAAATCTGTTCTTTCTCTCATCTTCCCAGGTCAGGAAACTTCAAGAAATCATCGTAACCCCACCTCTGCTCTCAGCTCCTCTTTCTTAGGTGTATAAACCACCACGTCCTGGCGAGTCTGTCTCCTGAACTGAACGCCACTGAGATTCGTCCACTTTTCTCCAGGCTCGTGGCCACCCCTCTACCCGGAGTCACCACCATCTCTTGCCTGGATAACTGAACAGCCAGCCTCCACACTGCTCTTCCTCCTTTAACTCTTCCTCCAACCCATTTCCACATGACGGCCAAAGTGGCCTCTTGAATGTGCAAATCTACTCATTCCCTTCTGTGGATACTGTTTTATTGAACCCTGACTCTAATACTTAGCACAGAACACAAGGCACATAATAATCAATAATGCCTATTGGGGAGCATGGCTAAATTACTGAAATGTTTAGTAGGTCAACATTTGGAAATACAACTAAAGATGTAAGTTTCACAGATTAACATTATGAAATGTGTGAAAAACCCAGTCTGTCAACCAAACAGTAATAGCAAATTTAAGCAACTTATATAATCTTAGTTTTAAAAAGAACTACAAGGTTTACAACAAACTCTTAAAAATTACTGCTCTACTTTACCCCCCTCCATAAAAAAATTAATTGCTTTACTTCCAACAGAATAAAAAATGAATCTGAACATTCATTATTTACTTACGTGCAAAGAATTGACTGGTCCTCACGATCTATAAGACAAAATAAACAGAAAAAGAGAAAGTGACCATTTGCCTGATTTTTAAAGTATCTGATATAATAAAGTTACAGTAACAGCCTCTAAAACAGTAACTGCACACCTCTCAGGTCAAGCTTCCCCAAACTATTAGATAGTCCCAAATCCAGTCAAGTTCACTTACTCTTTCGACAGATTCTCTGGGAATAAATACCAGCCCAGGCTTGGCAAACTTTATATGCCTATCAACCTTGATTCTCAGCCGCTTCTGCTTATCAAATTCAGCTGGGAAGTTTTATAACAACGTACTTCTTGGAGCGCCACCTTTGCTAAATTATTTTCAGGTGCTGTAGGGATTGAACAATCCCACGTTAAGTAAATTCCCTAACTCAGTGGTCGGCAAACTAAATTAGTCAACAGAGCCAAATATCAACAGTACAACGATTGAAATTTCTTTTGAGAGCCAAATTTTTTAAACTTAAACTTCTTCTAACACCACTTCTTCAAAATAGACTTGCCCAGGCCGTGGTATTTTGTGGAAGAGCCACACTCAAGGGGCCAAAGAGCCGCATGTGGCTCGCGAGCTGCAGTTTGCCGACCACGGCCCTAAGTGATTCTGAGGTAAGGCCAAGTTTGGAAAACCAATGCCTTTCAGAATGGCTTCAAGAATGCCCACAACCATTATTAATGTGACCTTAAAGGAGAAAAGATCTAGCATCAAACACGGAGTAGAAAAGAAGGTTGAAGGAGGATATATCTCTATGTGACGTTTAGCCACTGTCTCAAGTCAAATGTTATATATACCAAAAATAAGGAAAGCCAGAGCAATGAAAAAAGTCTAACATGATTTCAAAGTGATCAATGATTAAAGTATTCAACTCAATTTTCAAATGAAAAGGTGAAATTCAAATCCACATCCGGCCCATGGACAAAACCACCGGTTTAGGAGGTATGATTTCCGATCACTTATGAATGAGCATCACTGTCTCTATATTACAGATGAGAAATGTTCCCCGAGGGGGTCAGGTAATCCTCCCAAGTCACACACGACTGAAGGGCAAGGGTGCTGGGGTGAGGACCAGCCAGGTCTGCCTCTAGCGCCTGTGTTCTCAGCACTACTAACCCAGCTCACCGTTGCTTCGAAACGTCACAGGGCCTGCCGAGGTAGCTTTCCTGTCACTACCTTATGCTGGGCTTGCTTTCCCTCATCAGGTGCCCAATGAGGATCTCACAGTAGTTCAGGCATAAACAAGTGCCATGAAGGAGAAATACATACTTCATTCACTATGCCATACTCTTTCCATCTATTGGTAAAATAAGCAAATCCATTCATCTATTCTATGTATAAACTGAATTATATTCCTGCCTGGCCCGGAAAGCTTAACTCCTAATACAGACATACCTCCTCAGAGATTCCAGCCCACCACAATAAAGTGAGTATTGTAATTAAGCAAGTTGTAATCTTTTCTGTTGGTGGAAGGTCTTACCTTCAATTTGTAAAAACCCTACATCTGTGAAGCGCAGCTAAGTGCAATAAAACAGGTATGCCTGTAGCTCCTACCAGTTTTCCCTTCCTTCTGGTTGCCGTAGGCAGCATTCATAGTACACAGTTGATGTCCACCTCCTCTGTCTGCTCACTTTCCCAGAGGCCATGCCATATCCTTTCTTCAACATGCGCCGCCCAGATCCACAACTACCTGGCCGTCTCAACATGTCCTTTCCTGCTCAGATCCGCGGTATCTTCTCTGGGAACCATCCAGACACTCCCGCAGACTCTTCCCCATTTTCTTCTTTGAGCCATATTATTGAGTTAGACAAATAATACTGCCAACTGCCTGCCCAGTAGAATGTGGTGCCTGAGGTCAGAAACTGCCTTACTTCTTCATTCCCAGAATTAACGGTAAGGTCTGCTGAGAGAAATTCAGTGCTGGGTACCATGGTGGGCACTGGCAAAACAGCACTGGCAAAATAGCGGGATCTGGAATCTTTTGTTCTCGCTCCAGCTCTGCTGCAAACGGACTAATGTAGCTATAGATGAGGCATTGATTCCCTGCTGGTTCCAACTTCTTTACCTATAAAACTAGGTTTTAACAAGTCTTTGCTTATCCTATAAAGGCTTTGCTTATCCTATAAAGGCTATCCTAAAAGGCTAATATGCAAACTGTTCCCTCGACTGGGAGTTCAACCAGGGGATGGGGCAGGCCAACTGCCCATGGCCCCTCCCCGCCAATCTCCGATCAGGGTGGGCTGGCCAGACCCCACCCATGCACGAATTTGTGCACCGGGCCTCTAGTTCACTATAAATATGAACCATCAGACCCCGAAATTCTTCTGTTCTGAGCAATTTCTATAGAACTCCACTACACCAAGTGTTTTTTATGGCTTTTGTGAACTGGTTTACAGATGTAAAGAAACTGAAACACAAAAATTAACCAAAATTAAATTGCATGCCATCCTTAATCCATTCAGAACGGTTTTCTTCCCACATCTGTACATGCTATTATCATTGTCTGAAATCTGAGACCTAGACAACCCGATATATCCTTCAAATCTGCGCAATACTTCATTTCCCATGCTTCTACCCCCCAGCCAAAAACAAAACAAAACAAAACAAAACAAAACAAAACAACTGTCTTCTAAGCGAGACTTGTTTATTCTCGTTACTCATCTGTCTGACTTTGGGCTTCAGTGTCACTAGCAGTACATAAGGGGAGGGGCTTCATAACCTCCAAGTTTCTCTACAACTAGAACTGTCCCACCCCTCCCCCTCCCCCTTCTGTTTCACTCAGTCTTCTACATCCTTCAAGGACCAACTTCAGCAGCACTATGGCAGTTTATACTTGATCTTGAAAAACCTATAAATGTGACCAGACACAGCCTTATATTGGTATTTTTAAAAAAATATTTTTTATTGATTTCAGAAAGGAAGGGGGAGAGAGAGAGAGAGAGAGAGAGAGAGAAACATCAATGATGAGAGAGAATCACTGATCGGCTGCTTCCTACACTCCCCACATTGGGGATCGAGCCCTCAACCCAGGCATGTGCCCTGACCAGGAATTGAACCATGACCTCCTGGTTCATAGGTTGACACTCAAATACTGAGCCAAACTGGCTGGACTAAATATTGATATTTAAAGGAAACAATTTTAATTTTAAAAATGCAAATAGCCTTCTGAAGACTAGGGACTCTTCTGATAATTCATATTTTCCAAAGCACCTCCCAAAATCACATACCATTTAAGGAGATACTCAATAAATCCATACAAATTAAATCTATTTTCAACAGTGAAAATAGTTTCAAATCAATGCCTTCAGCTCCTACCTTAAAAAAACTAGATAAGACCAAATCCAACCCAAAGTAAGTAGAAGGAAAGAAATGATAAAGAAATAAATGAAATAGGAAACAGAAAGAAGGGAACCACCCAAACAGTGAAACCAAATGCTGGTTCTTTGAGAAAAGTCAATAAAATTGTAAACTTCTAGACAAACTGATCAGGACAAAGACACAAATTACCAATATCTGGAATATGAAAAGCAACACCTCTACAGATCTCAGATACTAAGAGGATAATAAGGAAATATTAGGAATTATTTTATGTAAATAATTTTGATAACTAAGATTAAAGGGACAATTTCTTGAATGACATAAACTATTAAAGCTCACTCAAGAAGGAATGATAACCTGAACAGTCCTATATCTATTAAAGAAATTGAGCCCTGGCTGGTGTGGCTCAGTTGGTTGAGTGTCATCGGTGCACCAAAAGGTCACCAGTTGATTCCCGGTCAGGGCACATGCCCGGGTTTCGGGCTCAATCCCTGGTAGGGGGTATGTAGGAGGCAACTGATTCTCTCTCTCCCTTCCTCTCCCTCTTAAATAAAAAGAAAGAAATTGAATTGGTAAAACTAGTATGATATTATATGTCAATTAAACCGCAATAAAAAAATAAATTCATTGTGTAATTAAAAACCTCACAGCCCAGCCAGCATGGCTCAGTGGGTTGGCACATCATCCTGTGCACCAGAAGGTCACAGGTTTGATTTCCGGTCAAGGGCACATACCTGGGTTGCAGGAGTCAAACCTTCCACTCTCTCTGAAATCAATGGGAAAAAAATATCCTCGGGTGATGATTAAAAAAACAAACAAACAAAAAAAACCTTCCCACAAAGAAACATAGCTTCACTGGTGCATTCTACAAAACATTTAAGGAAATAATACCAATTTATATGAACTCTTCAGAAAAACTGAAGAGGAAAAAACACTTCTCAACCCATTCTAAAAGACAAGCCTTACCCTGATACTAAAATCAGAAAAAGACATTATAATAAAAGAAAATGACATATAAATATCTCTCATAAACAAGTGCACAAAAATTCTTAACAGAATGTTGGCAGATCAAATCCAACAATATATAAAAAGGATAATGTACATGAGCTAGTGGTGTTTATCCTGGAAATGCAAGGTTAGCTCAACATCCAAAAGGCAAACAATCTAATTCACTGTATCAACAGACTAAAAGGAAAGCCATGTAATCATCTGAATAGATATTGAAAAAGCATTTGATAAAACTCAATATCCATTCATGATTTAAAGAAACTAACAAAAAAATCTCAGCAAACTAGGAACACAGGGAATTTCATCAACCTGATAAAGGGCACCTACAAAAAAAACCTTTTGTTGATATCATCTTCAAAGGTGAAAAACTGAATGCTGTCCCCTAAGATCAGGAGCAGGAAAGGATGTCTGTTCTCACAATACCTTTTCAGCATCACAGGGCAAGAAAAATAATTAAAAGCATAGGATTGAAAAGGAGGAAATAACAATGTCTCTATTTACAGAGTCCATGATTGTCTATGCAGGAAATCCCAAACAATCTACAAAAAACCTTCCAGAAAAAGTGAGTTTTGCAAGGTTGCAAAATACAAGGTCAATATAATGTATATTTAAGAAAGAATATTACTATACATTAACAGTGAGCAATTAGAAACTTAAAAATTTTAAGTTCCACTTAATACTAAAAACATGAAATGCCTAGTTATTATTAGAGTATATATCATGTCTAGGTATAAATTTAACAAAAACGAAATTTGTAATTTTTGTAATAAAGTTTATGTCTAAGAACATTACTTTCATTCAATAAATACTTATTGAGCATTTTATTGAAACAAGAAAAAAAATAAGCTCTTTTCTGTTTTGCATTAAACAAACGGTTGAGTGGGACCACATGCTCTGAATCCTCTGCATTGTACCCTCTTTTCTAGCGACAGATCCTTCAGAGGCCCAGTTACATTTAGTTACTTGCTCACATTTGTAATTGAAAACCTGGATTGATCAGCATTGGAAGGTAGCATGAGCTTCATGAGCCACCGCATATGCAATGAACTACCCTATCAGATGTCCCAACCCAATTGTGCTGTGTATATAGTACATTAGCAGGTAGCCCCCTGCTTACAGAATGGAAAACAACAGAACTGTTCAGCATTTTTTTTCAATTTATAAATTATTATGCAATAAAAACTATAAATTACTGTAATTCCTTTTAACTTTTACATTGAAGTTTATTTTTGTGGATAAGAATGTGTCACATTGCCTTGGTTTTGAATCCTAGCTCATACCTCCTACTAGTTACATTTTCTTGGTTACATTTTTAACTTCTTGTGCCCCATAAAATAGGGATAAGTGATCCTATTTACTTTTCAGGGTTGTTGTTGTGGATTAACTAATACACATAAAAGCAATTAGCTCAGTTCCTGGCACACAGTAATATTCAATAAATGCTCATCGAGCATTAATGACAGTATTAATACTATGATGTGCTGATAAGCCACACACATCTTTTTTTTTTTAAACAACAGCTTTATATGTAATACTTTAAACAATAAAATAAAATAAAAAGTGAAAACAAAAACAACAGCTTTATTGACAGATGAGGATAGTCGAGTCCCCTACTCTCAGGGTCCTGGCGGCATCAACCTCAGGCCTCCTGCAACCAGAGAGCCACATCTTGCTCCTTCTGCGTTGGGACATTAACATTGATCCCAGTTAACTATTTTGTTAGATCTAATTCCCCATTTAACCTGTCAAGATATTTTTAAAATTCTGTTTCTTTTCATCAGATGTATTTATTTTCCCTCCCAGTTTTGTGTCATCTACGAGTTTTATGGGCATGCATCCCACATCTTTAAGCATACTGACAAAGATGTTGGGAAGGGCACAAACCCATTGTGCACACACTGGTAAAGCTGGCCAACCTCAATCATTAAAAGCACTTCAAGTGCAACTTTTCAGCCTACAGCCACAAGGATATCATGGCAGAGTACGGAATGCATGTAGAGTCCCTCTGTTTACACTGTCTACTGTATTTCCCTTCCTACTAAGCTAAAGTGAGTATTTTCATGTTGTTTTTAGACTGTTAACAATAGAGTCCAGAATCTTTCCTGGCAGTTGCATTAAGCTCAGCAGTCTGGAGTGTCCCCCCACCCTCCTTTTTTTTGTTAATCTTCCATTGATTTTTAGAGAGAGTGGAAGGGAGTAGGGATGAGGAGCAAGAAAGAGAGAGAAACATTGATGTGAGAGATACACATCGATTGGTTGCCTTCCACACGTGCCTTGACTCCGATTGGGGCCGGGAATCAAACCTGCAACCCAGGTACATGGCCCTTGACTGGGAATTGAACCTGGGACCCTCTGGTGTGTAGGCTGATGCTCTAACCACTTAGCAACACCGTCCAGGATGCTTCTTCCCTTTAAAAAATTAGAATTACCGTATTTTCTGGCGTATAAGATGACTGGGCGTATAGAAGATTTTCCTGGGTTAAAAAGTCGTCTTATACGCCAGAAAATACGGTATATATGTGAGCCCATCCCGGCCTTCTGGAAACTCCCCTTCTATATAGCTCAAAGACCAGAGTTACAATCTCAATTGTAAGAATGTATTTGTCTTTTTGTTTTTTTAATCCTCACCCGAGGATAATTTTCCATTGATTTTTAGGGAGAGTGGAAGAGAGAGGGAAAGACAAAGAGAAAAAAACCAATGTGAGAGACACACATCAATTGATTGCCTCCTGCATGAGCCCCGACCAGGGCCCGGGCTGAGGAGAAACCTGCAACCAAGGTACATGCCCTTGACGGGAATCAAACCTGGGTCCCTTTGGTCTGCAGGCCGAAGCTCTACCCACTGAGCCAAACCGACTAGGGCAGAACGTATTTGTTTAAATGAGGAACTATGGTTTCAATTAGGGAAGAAGTGTACCTTCTCAAATTTCTTCTCCCATATAAGGCAAAGTTTGCTCATTCATACATTACATGCTTTTCTGTAAATAAAGATTATTCTTAACAGAGACACAAAACCAAAAACAAAGAAGCTGACAATTCTTCTTTCTCCATTATCTAGTAGTAATTTATCACTGCCATAGCTGTTCTTAGTATTCTTTGGCTCTGAAAGGTTATTAAATATAATCTTTTTTTAAGCCTAAACTGATTTTGGATATTGAACCTGTCCTTACCAATCTGACACTATTCTAATCTTGAAGTACTTCCTATTTGCCTCAGAGGACCTGGTACGTAAAAGTATCCAAACTAAACTTGAAGGAGATTCCCTCACACTCCCCTCTTCAGACCCAGACAGCAAGACAGCCTTTCCATGACCTACAAACTTTGATGATAGGTGGATATAGCATATCCTGTTTTCTGATCATGGAACTACTTTATAAGAACCATACAGATTTTAATATATCTTATCGAATTTATTTTAAAAAATAATAAAAGTAGATAGAGGGGGGGTTATAGACTTCACATAGCACTAGCAAGTCCCATGTATAATGTAGTCTTTTTGAGCAATGCTAAGTACATTAAAAACTGCTACATTTTGTTTTTTTTAAAACATGTCCTTCCATAAACCATGTGTCTAAAGCCATGTTTCAAATGAATGACTCTTCACATTTATATTTCATTCTAAATCCAAAAGAAAATAATAAAAATCAACCAACTCAACACATTTTTTAACTTTTGCTGTCTCTTTTACATACATTTAAATAAGAAATATTTTATAATCTTTCTTTCCCCAATGAAACATTCACCTTTTCTGTTTATTATTCTTCCTGCTGGCTCTTCCTGTTGGTTTTAAAATCTAATATAACAGAGCTTTGCTTATACTGGCTTGTGGTGTGGATCAGATGTATATACAAACTAGGAGCTTTTGAACATAAAAATTACCATGGAGTATTTATGAAGCAACAAACATACCAGCTTCCTAGAAAAATCGCCGTTTTGCCCATTCTAATTTTAAGAATTAGTCATTTTTTTTACAATAAACATTTATTTAATTTCTAATCTTTTAAAAATTTTAGTATTTTTTGCTAAATGTAGCATCTAATAAAATATCTAATTACGTTTAAGAAACTAAGCATTTCGTATTGTAACATTGCCAGTTACCTTGAAGCATGCATCTGTAAGCAGACTCAGATATAGCATAGATGTGTGGAGGCATCTCGTGACGTTTCTTCCCTCTGTACATTTCAATAATATTCTCAGAGTAAATTGGAAGGTTCTTGTAAGGATTTATGACTACACAGAAGAGTCCAGAATAAGTCTAGAATAAAAATAAAATACAGTGTTTTAAAAAAGGCATATATCAGACAAATAGAAATCACAGTCATCTGAACAGGGAGACTTTATCCTTTGGATAATTAATCTAGTCCCAAAATTAAATCTAGCGCACGAGAGGCAATTCTAAACGACAAGCAGTTCTGTCACAAAGAGATTTTTAATTGGCTCTCTCCTGGATCAATCACTTCCATCTGTAAAATGGAAATAATAATATATGCCTCATGACTTCACAGGGCTACCATAAGGTTCAAACAATGGTCTTTTCACACATTCTTTCCCAAGAGTACTAGGTATGAAAAGTTCATTAATGTAGTTTCAGATTCCACACTGCAACTAATCTTTAAGAAAGCACCCTTTAAGTTTGGGTATACTATCAAAGAAAAATACCCATGGTTATCTGAAAAGGAGATTATTAAAAAGATTTACAAATATGTAAACTTCTCACTCTTCTAATTTTTCTTTTTTGGAAAATATATTTTTTTCCATAAAAATAATTTACATTAACTTGTTATATATTTAAGTGAATTTATTTAAGTAAATGGTTTATTATTTTTAAATGAATTGATAAATATTTTAAAATTTTGCTTTAATTTCTAATACAGTAAATATCAATAAAAATAATCCACATAAACAAAAGCTCTTGGGGGTCCTCAATGTCTAAAGCCACTCGTCTAGAAGACACAGGCCTTGCCTGACCAGTAATCAGTACACAGAACTGATACTAACACTTTTGACTTTGGGGTTTTTAAGTTCACATGGAATGATTTCTGAGAATAATCTACAAAATTGATCCTGGGAATTAGAGAAAAACAAGAGCAGTTAGGATTGCTGCCAGATGCCCCAGTCCTCTGAGGGACTGAGGATTTGGAAAGGACACTCAGTCACACTATGAAGCAGACCCTGTAGTTAAGGTGACTGGGGTAGACCAAATCCAAAGGCGAGAGGACAGGACAGGCGGCTGAGAACTGACGTGTTCAGCTCCCCAGGGAGCCGAAGGGAGAGTCTAACCAGCAGCTGTGTTGGGAAGGGCTGAAACCCTTGGCAGTTGCCACCAGAAGGCACTCTAGAGACTACTCTGTTTTGAATACTGCAGTTACTAACGCTAAAACAAGAGAAGGAAATCCTGCCAAAAAAGGTTAAGTGATCAGAACTATCTCTGTAGCTGTTCTCTTTCCGAAACTCACAATGGTAGGCTGTACCGCGGAATGCCCTTCCTCACCTGGCTCAGGGGTACAGGAGAGGACAAAAGGCAAAAAGACCCTGCCCTCAGGTCACTGATCTGGGCTGTCTGCCTTACAGCCTGAGCCGGAGACTTGCCCTCCCTTGCTGATCACTGAGGTCTCCAGACTGCTGGCTCTCAGAGTAGAGCACACAGCTCAGGCAACCCCGGCTAACTCTTGGGCTTCTCACACCATCACCTGGGCTCTTCCTCCCAAATCAAGTCTCTCATCTAACTAGCCCAGCCTCTCTGCCACCATATGACAAAAAGGCATTGAGAGATAATAAAAACAATGATTGTACTATGGGTGAGGAAGCTGAGGAGAGGCGATCTGAATATTTTGTTATTGAGTTTTATTTATATAAAGTTAACACATCATAACTATACATCTTAATGCATTTTTAAATATATAACCTCATTTTTTTCATTCAAAATTAGATAATAGTCTATCATGAAGCCACAGATTATGTATTTTACTTTTATAAGAGGCAAATAATTAGACTGGCAAAAAACAAAAAACCTCCCAGAAACATACATTCTATATGTATGACATGGTAACAAACCATAACAATGGCATTTTTAATCAGAAATAATTCACTTGGCTCAGTGGTTGAACATCAACTCACAAACCAGGAAGTCACCAGTTCGATTCCCAGTCAGGGCATGTGCCCCGATTGCGAATGTGGGCTGGATTCCCAGTGGGGGGCGTGCAGGAGGTAACTGATTAATGATTCTCTCTCATCATTGATGTTTCTATCTCTCTCCCTCTCACTGAAATCAATAAAAATATATATATATTTTTTTAAATATATTTTATTGATTTTTCACAGAGAGGAAGGGAGAGGGATAGAGAGCCAGAAACATCAATGAGAGAGAGACATCGACCAGCTGCCTCCTGCACATCCCCCACCGGGAGATGTGCCCGCAACCAAGGTACATGCCCTTGACCGGAATCGAACCTGGGACCTTCCAGTCCGCAGACCGATGCTCTATCCACTGAGCCAAACCGGTTTCGGCAATAATAAAAATATATTTTAAAAAATTAAAAATAAAAATCAAGAAATAATTCCAACATGTGTCTACCATGTGTTTCTGAGGACTAGGATTTAAAAAAATGAATAAGTCTCACAAATATGAGTAAGGCGTCAAAAAAAACAAGGTTCAATAGTCATCAGTACTCTGCTTGCCAAAGGGCCGTAATCAGTATTTAAGTGGAAACATTAAATTTAAGTGCTTAAAGAGGCAGCTGATATTCAGAAAATTAGCTCAATGTCGGGCTCCTGCATAAGTGATAACTGAACTGACACTCTATCACTTTTGTCCTTCCCTAAGGCACTCGGTAAGAGGGCGATATGTTAAAATAATTTCTTTGATACCTTAAAGTTTAATTAAACTCCACCGAAGTATTTAAGGACATACACAGGTCCTGGCTGGGTAGCTCGGTTGGAGCGTTGTCTGATGCACCAAGATTGTGGGTTCAATCTCTGGTCAGGGCGCATACAAGAATCAACCACTGAATGCATAAAGTAGAACAATGAATCGATGTTTCTCTCTCCCCCTTCCTCTCCCTAACATCAAATAAAGGTGTGTTTAAAAAAATGTTTTTAAAGACAAACACAAGATATTATGCATCTTCATGATGCATACACTCTTAGACATGATGACAATAAGTATTCATTAAATAAACAAAACAATATATGGCACTAAGAAAAGAGAGTGGCACAAGGAAGAGAAAGATTTATAGAAATTATAAATCGTAGAGAAACTCTACTGAAGCAGAACACACTAGCCCCAGGCACTGAAAGTCAGGGCCATCCCGTCAGAAACTGTAAAACTAGGAACACAAATTCAAACCTAGATGGTCTTTGATGTTCTTTTTAAACACTATTAGGTCAAGAGGGGGCATAAAGGAGTCCCTATTAAAATATTAAGAGCATAAAACTAGGTGGGGGGAGGGGGGATATACCCAAGGCAGAGTGGTGAGAAGTCCAGTCTAGCTGCAAATTGTTTGTACCCTGGAATGAGGCATGAGCCCAGAAGGTCAAACTGAACAATTTAGATGTTGTCCTCTATAGATGATTAGGTACCAGAGATTCAGCAGAGATGAGTGATGGAAAGAAAGAAGCATTTTTGAAAATGTATAAACCTGGCAGCCATGTGGGAAATAGAGTGAAGGGGCAAGAGGTGAGAAGCAGGAAATGGAGCCTGCTGATAACAGCCTGGCCCAGTCACAGCGGAGATGAGAGAAAGGCAATACAAAACGTAGAGGGGCTGAGTCACAGGGAAAGCTGGATGGAGACGCAACATACTCAGTAACTCGGGAGAGAGAAAAACCACTTAAGATACAAGTTAAAGACTCCAAGCTTGAGAGCTGGAAAGGTTACTGTTGGACAAGAAAAATGATTTGATTTGTGGGAAAAATAATGAATCCCCTTTTAGCATTTTGAGATTGAAGTTTGTTAAAAGGGGATTCATTACAATAGGTAGTTTGCCTAGGGAGCAGTTGGAAGGAAATACTGAATTGCTCAAAGCCATGAGAAAAACCTGAAGAATTGCAAAGGTAAGTTTGCGTGGCCTTTAAGACCCCAAGTAACATTATATACATAAGAGAAATACAAAAATATTGGCACAAAATAGTTAGCAATTTTCAAACAGGCTATGCCGCTCTGTCTCAAAGCCTCTATATATGCTGATCACCCTGCCAGGAATGTGCACCTCTTGTCTAGTGCTGGGAAATTCCACTCATCCTTTCGGTGTCAGGCCTCTGTTTAAGAAAGTAGGGATAGTGTACACATTGTTTCATAGGTTCTGAGTATTAGAGAGCCAGGAAACGAGGCAGGGGCTATGTCAGTGAAAGGGAGAGGAATGAGGAATGGGGACTGACCTGGGAGCACTGTACAACCTACCCCCAGCTGCAGCTCTCAGAAGACACCACCCAAAGAAAAGAAAGGAAGAACAATTCTCTCCCACCACGTGCAAACATCGCACCTAGATAACATTCCCGTGTGTTTAAGAGAAAACAAACAATTCACGTGTGTTTAAGAGACAACAAACAACCCTATGTAATAAGGAGATCATTATCCAGAGGATCTGGAGAAAGAAATTACCTGTGGAAATTATCTACAAAATCAGCTAAAAGGAAACTTTAGGGAACAGTGGTATAGCTGCAACCAAATTTAATATAATATGGACTCTACATATCGGAACAGAAATGCATAAGGAAAAAAGAGGTGACTAAAGCAAGGAAGAACTGTAAGGAATAATCTGAAATTTAAAAAAATTAAAACCCACAGTGGGGAAAAAAGGGCTGAATGGATATCAGGAAATGAGGTGATAGAATGGACACATTCTCAGAGGGTGTCTTTCTTTCTTTCTTTCCATTAATTTTTATTTATTATTATTATTATTATTTTAATTTCAATTCTTTATTGTTGAAAGTATTACATGTCTCCTTTTTCGCCCATTGACCTCTCCCCACCTGCTCCCGCCCCCCAGCACAGGCCCTCACCCCCCTATGTGCCCACTGGTTATGCTTATATACATGCATACAAGTCCTTTGGTTGATCTCCGACCCCTCCCTCACCCTCCCAGCCTTCCCTCAGAGGGTGTCTTTCTTAAAGAAAAATAGAACAAGTGTAAAATAATAAAGAGACAGACAGATAAAACCAATAAAAAATATTTAGAAGACAGATGAATATGGAGAGAAGAGAAAGGATAAATAAATATTAACTATTATAGTTCCTTTGGAGGGAAACAGGCTAAAACTGTAAAAAGAATAAAAAAAATAAACTAGAAAACTTAGTGTGCGTGTGGGAGAAGGGTGTACTGTATACATAGAGTTAAAAAGAATCCATCGAGACAATAAACACAAGGAGTGGTGGCAGTAGACTGGCACCATTTTGCAGCCCCTAATAACATAATAGATCTGGACAGCGCTCACCACTGGCTACGAAAAGCCTTAGGTGAATGGCAGATGAGGACACTCCCAATACACAAAGAGGGCTGCCAAAATCCAAACTGACCACTACTAACTCACTGATTAATCTCAACATCATAAAGTGAAAGACACCCTGGCATTATTGCCTCCTGAACCTGTTCAAGCCTCTGGAACCAATCAGTACTTTACAGGAAGCGCCACAGGAATGGATTAATAAAATCCAAATATGGGAAATTCTACAGCACAATTGACCTTGTCCTTCAAATTAAAAAAAAAAAAGAAAAAAGAAAAAAAAAAGAGGGGGAACATAGATTAGAAGAGACATAACCACCAATTACGATATACTTTGACCTTGTTTGGATCCTGAATTGAATAGACCAACTATAACATTTATGAAACGTAAGGAAAATCTGAAAAATGACTGAATATTTGATGATACAGAAGTATTGTTCTTTCTTTTCTAGGCAGCTAATAGTCACCAATCCCAAAAACTAATGCAGAGAAGCAAGAAGCTGAGCAGAGCTTTAGCAGAAAGCAAGGCTGGGAGAAGAAAATGCAGAGTTTGGGTAACCCAGGAGGAAGGTGAACACTGGGCTTTCAGCAGTTACCAGAAACAGACCCGCCTGCAGCCTCGTTGGGAAGGATGGCAATCACTGAGGGTCTTCAGTGCTAGCCCCCGTGGCCTGTCCAAAGAGTTCTAGAATGAGCTTATTGTCATCCAGAGCCTCAAATTACCCTCACAATTTCTCCTATACAATAACTAAAATACAAGACAAAATCTGGATCCCCTGTGAGCCTAGTTTTATTGCCGTGTATTATTACCTTGGATAATAATATTTTCAAATAAGACATGATTGAGAATTCTGACAGAGAATTGGAAACTATTAAAAGAAAACTCAAATGAAAGTTCTAAAATTGGAAAACAGAATAACTGAAATAAATAATTCAATAGATGTGTTTAACAGCAAATGAGATACAGCTGAAGAAAGTTAGTTGACATTTTAATTAGAAGCAAATATCCAGACTGAAGCCGGGAAAAAACAGGAATATAGAAGAATGGGACAGATATATGGGACATGATGAAAAGGTCTGAAAGACGAGGTATCTGATTCCAAGAAGAAAAGGGAGAATGTAGCAGAAGCATATCTGAAGAGATAAAGGCTAAGAATTTTCCAGAACTAACAAAAGACATCAAGCCACAGATTCAAAAATGCTACGAATTCCAACCAGAATATGTTAAAAACCATACCTTAGCACATTAGAGTAAAACTGCTGAAAGCCAAAAGCAAAGAGAAAATTTTAGAAATAGCCATTGGGGAAAAAGAGATTATCTTAAAAAAGAAACAGCAATAAAACTATAAGCTGAATTCTCAACAGAAAAAAAAAAAAGATGAAGGGAGAACATCTTCATAGGCTGAAAGGAAATAACTGCCAGCTTGAAATTCCAAATCCAGGGGGAAAAAGAACTTTAAAAAATGAAGGTGAAATATAGACACTGTCAGACAAATAGAGACCCCTTTCTAAAAGAACGATAGAAGCTAAGAAAAAAATAAAAAGCAATAGGAAGTAAATGAAGAAACCTAAATGGATGCTGACCAAGAAGAAATAAGCCTCTTGCGGGATTTAAAATACAGAGAATTAGCCCAGCTGGTTTGGCTCCGTGGTTAAGCATTGACCTATGAACGAGGGTCACAGTTCGATTCTGAAGGTCAGAGCACATGACCAGGTTGTGGGCTCGATCCCCAGTCGGGGACGGGCAGGAGGCATGGCGATCAATGATCCACTCTCATCACTGATGTTTTTCTCTCTCCCTCTTCCTTCCTCTCTGAAATTAATAAAAAAATAAAAAAATAAAAATAAAATAAAATACAGAGAATTAAACAGCATAACTTTGCAAGGGAGGAGTAAGTGGAGTTCAAGTGCTCTGAGGTCCAAGCTAACACTAATGTCATACAACACTGCATTACTAAAAATGGAGATCATGATGATTCACCGGAAAGATATAAACATTATACATTTTTACAGATGTTATAACATAACTTCAACAGTATATAGCAAAAATTGACAGAACTAAACAGAGAAACAAAGATTTTAACAGTAGTAAGGAACAAGCAGATAAAAAACTGTGAGAACATGCAAGATTGAATGACACTGCACATATAAGAGACACTGCATCCAATAACTGCAGCATACATGTTTTTCAAGGGCATGATGACCTCTTATCCAAACTGATCATATGATGAACTATACAGCAAGTCTAACAAATTTCAAAGGACTAAAACTATTCAGGTTATGTTCTCTGACCAAGGGGGGATTACATCAGAAATAACAAAATAAACCTAAAAATCCCTTTATGTTTGGAAATTAAGCAATTTACTTCTAAATAACCCATGGAAGCAACAAAGACATCCTCATTATTTTGAACTGAATGAACAATAAAAACACATATTAAAACTTGTAGAATACTGCTAAAGCTTTTACCTTAGAATGAAATGTATAGCCTTTAAAGTACATATTAGAAATGACTAGCTGAAAAAACACAAAACAGTGATCTAAATCTCCATCTCTAAAATGAGAGTGAACAAATTAAACCCACAGAAAGTACTGTAAAAATCTCTCTATATAAAACCCTAATATGCTGAACAACCGAACAACCGGTCACTATGACGTGCGCGGACCACCAGGGGGCACGCGCGGAACATGGCGTCGGCAGCAGGCAGCAGAGTGCAGAACATGGTGGGCATCGGCGTGGTAGGATGGTGGAGCAGGTGAGCAGGGGCGCCAGACCAAGGCGGGCCACCGGTCGCTGTCATCAGGGCGAGCCTCTGGTGGTTAGTGAAAATTCTTTGCTCCCGCGCGCCACCGTCCAACCAGGTGCTCACACCTACTGTTGGCACCATCCCTGCTCGCACCTGCTGCCAGCGCTGGAGCCGCTGCTCACACTCACTGCCAGTGCTTGGCACCAGTCCCAATTGCTTGGCACCATCAGAGGGTGTGAGCGGTGGTTGCCAGCCCCGATTGCCCCTGAGGGTTTCTCCACCTCCCCCTGCTCCTGAGGGGTAATCGGGGCAGCAGCTGCTGCTTGCACCTGCTGATGACGCCAGCCCCACTTGCACCCATTGCTGGCGCTGGCCCCAATTGCTCCGCGCTGTCAGTGGGTGCAAGCGGGGCCAGCGCTGTCAGCACGTGGGAGTGGCGGCAGCGGGAGCGGGGCTGCCCTGCCGGTAGACAGGGGACCCAGGGCCGCGGCAGGAGGAGCTGGGTGGGGGCGCGGAGAATGGGCCAAGACCTGCCCCTGTGCCCACCACAGCTTCGCGACCCACAGTGCCTTTCAAGTTGCACGAATTCGTGCACTGGGCCCCTGGTATAATATAAACAGAGCCACTTTAAAATGGCGGCGTCAGCTACATCCCAGAGGAGCTGCCTTGCAGGTCTTCTGCCTCAACCCTTCGGAATGTTAAAATAGGGCAAATAACCAGCACTTATCTCCAACAACTGTTTGCAAAGATAACGAGAAATCTGACATGACTACCAGACTGATGACTTCCAGACTGATGACTTCCAGACTGAAAAGTAAAACATTTTTAGAATTAAGCCACTAGTTAGTTTATCTGCACCTACAGAAATGCCTTCCGCCTTTTGGTGTGACTGTTCCCCGTCCCTTTCTCATAGATGCTCCTTGCCTGTGTCTCCTAATGGAATTCTATTTTGAATAATGCCTAAGCCAGTGCTTTCCAAACAGCTATTCTTTTTTGATCTCAAAAGAAATGCTTGTTGCCTCTCACTTTGGCCTTTATTTTTAGGTTAACAGTACAGTTGTGGCCACTTAATGAGAAGGATACACCTGAGAAATGTGTTGTTAGGTGACTACATCATTGTGCAAACATCATAGAGTGCATTACACAAACCTAAGTGGTATGTATAGCCTACTCCACATCTAGGCTATATGGTGCAGCCCATTGCTCTCTAGACTCTAGAGCAGGCATCCTCAAACTACGGCCCGCGGGCCACATGCGGCCCGCCGAGGACATTTATCCGGCCCGCCGGGTGTTTTTGCCGTTTTGTTTTTTACTTCAAAATAAGATATGTGCAGTGTGCATAGGAATTTGTTCATAGTTTTTTTTTTTTTTTAAACTATAGTCCAGCCCTCCAACGGTCTGAGGGACAGTGAACTGGCCCCCTGTTTAAAAAGTTTGAGGACCCCTGCTCTAGAGTCTAGAGGAGGAAAAATAACTTTCTCTCTTACCGGGTTTGTGGCTGAGACATCCCTGTGATAAGAGATTAAAAGGAGAAAACCAAAAAAGTATAGTAATATGTATACCTCTTGTATACATGGGAGAGACCCAGGAAAACAGTAATTTGCCAAAATGACTGAATTCACTACCTTAAATACCATCTTCAGCTGAAAGCAAGAGGATAGCCCTAGCCAGTTTGGCTCAATGAATAGGCAGGGGTCCTCAAACTTTTTAAACAGGGGGCCAGTTCACTGTCCCTCAGACTGTTGGAGGGCCGGACTATAGTTTAAAAAAAACTATGAACAAATTCCTATGCACACTGGACATATCTTATTTTGAAGTAAAAAAACAAAACGGCAAAAACACCTGCATGTGGCCTGCGGGCCGTAGTTTAAGGACGCCTGGAATAGAGCGTCAGCCTTTGGACCAAAGGTCCCGGGTTCAATTCTGGTCAAGGGCTCCTTCTCGGCCTGGGCCCTGGCTGGGGCTCATGCAGGAGGCAACCAATAGATGTGTTTCTCTCACATCAATGTTTCTCTCTGTCTTTCCCTCTCTCTTCCACTCTAAAAATCAATGGAAAAATATCCTCAGATGAGGATTAAAAAAAAAAAAAGAAGAAAGAAAAAGAAAAAGAAAGAGGAAATTGGGGTGGGCAAGTCAGTTATGGGAGGCTACCAGGAAAAAACACAGTAAACAGGGTAAGGTTGTTCTCAGATATAAATCTTCTGAATTGATAAGAGTTTCCAGAAATAAGGTCATCTCTCTCTACCAGGTACAGGAGGGAGGCGCCCTTACTAATGGAGATTTCCCTTACAAATTTGTTACCTTTACAAAGGGCAACTCCTACTTGGTTTTTCAGAGCTCCTCCCATGTCTGCTGTTTCTTAAAATTAGCCTAGAATAATCCTTATGCCAAAGGCACATATTTGGCAGTGTCAAATTCTGCTGCCCTATAAGCTCCTAGGATGCAGACCTGTGCAGCATGTTACTGTACTGAGTACTTAGGCAACTGTAACGCAATGGTAAGTATTTGTGAACTTCATTGTGTATTACACATTACCACCTCACTGGGTAATAGGAATTTTCAGTTCCATTATAATCTTATGAGACCACTGTCATATACATATGTGTGTGTGTGTGTGTGTGTGTGTGTGTGTATATATATATATATATATATATATATATATATATACAGTCCATCACTGACCAAAACATCATGTGCAGATGACTGTAGAAAAAAAAACCCCAAATGTGTGCAGGTAGATAGACAGGTAAAGAATAAGGTGGTTAGAGAAGGAAGGAAGAAAGGAAGGGAGGGAGGGAGGAAAAAGAGGACCAACAAAGTCAGAAGTCTGTTTTTTGAAAAGACTAGTGATACTGATAAATCTCTGATGAGCCTAATTAAAAAAAAAAAAGGGTAGAATGAATTTTAGAATCAGGAATAAAAGTGAACATCACTACAAATCCTACAGAAAATAAGAGGGTATTATTAACAACTTTATGCCAATAAATTTGAAAATTTAGGCGAAATAGACAAATTCCTAGAAAAAATTATCAAAACTGATACAAGAAATTTAAAATCTGAAAAGTTCTACATTTATGAAAGAAAAACATTCCCACAAAGAAAACTATAATTTTAAAAAGAAATAACATCAATCATATCCAAACTCTTTCAGAGAACACACAAACATAAAATATTACTCAATTCACTTTATAAAGCCCACATAATCTTGATAGCAAAATAGGACAAGGACACTGCAAGAAAGGAAAATTTTAAGTCAGTCTCGTTTACAGAAATACAGGGTGTCCCCAAAAAGTGTATACACACTTTAATAGCTGATAGCTCAAATTAGAAAATGAAATGTTATTTTAATAAACACTGCCTTTATAATTATTCCAAGTGTGTGTATACATTTTTTGGGGACACCTTGTATATAAAATTCACAACAATCTATATAGATAAAAGCTCAGCGACTGGAACTGCAAAATGACAAGATTGACCTGTGGCTATGACAAGCACTGCAGCAGCCAACCAGCCTGATCCAGGCCCCGATAGGCTCCCCCCCCCCCCCCCCCCCCCCCCCCGCCACCAGGCCGGCCAGCCCCTGATTGGTCCCCAAAACCCCAATTGGGGGTGGGGACGGACGGCCAACTGCCCACGGCCCCTCCCCCTAGCCAGCTCCACCCCCAATTGGCCCCCAACACCCCAATCGGGGGAGGGGCTGGCTGTGGCCCTCCCCCTGGCCAGCCCCGGCCCGGTCTGCCCCAAAACTCTGATTGGGGGTGGGGCCAGCTAGCCAACTGCCCATGGCTCCTCCTCCCTGCTGGCTCAGCCTAATGGGTCCCCATCAGGGTGGGCCGGCTGGATCCCACCCATGCACGAATTCGTGCACTGGGCTGGCCTCTAGTAACAACATAATCAGAAAAATCACACTGTCATCCATGCAGGATAAAAACTAAGAGTAGAATGAAACCCCCTTTAATCTTATAAAAGAATATTCAAAGCAAAAATCATTCTTTAAAAAAAGGTTTTGAATTTAATTTTCAATTACAGTTGGCGTACAATATATTAGTTTCAGACATACAACACAGTGATTAGACATTTATATAGCTTATGAAGCAATCATCCTGAAAAGTCTAGTACCCATCTGATATCCTACAGTTATTACAGTATTATTGACTATATTCCCTATGCTGTACTTTACATCCCTGTGACTATTTTTATAACTGGAAAATTGTACTTCTTAATCCCTTTCACCTTTTTCACCTATCCCCCTAACCCAGTGATGGGCAACCTTTTGAGCTTGGTGTGTCAAACTTCGCCAAAAAACTGAGCATAACTCGGGTAGTGTGTCACTTTGAGGAAAAAACATTATTTCGCAAATGTTTCATCCTCAGGAGCAGCAAATGTTTCATCCTCGGCATGCGGCCGCCTCAGCAGCCACGTGTCATCAGAAATGGCTACGCGTGTCAGTGCTGACACGCGTGTCATAGATTCGCCATCACTGCCCTAACCTATCAATTCTCTATTAGTTTGTTTTTTAGATTCTATATGTAAGTGAAATCATATGGTATTTGTCTTTCTCTGTCTGACTTATTTCACTTAGTATAATATCCTCTAGGTCCATCCATATTGTCCCAAATAGCAAAAGTTCCTTCTTTTTTTAACGGCTGAGTAATATTCCATTGCAAACATCATTCTTAATGATGAAATGCTGAAAGCTTTCCCTCTGAGATAGGAATGATATAAAGATGCCTCCAGTCACTACTTCTATTCAACATACATTTACTGAATGAAGGTCCTGGACAGCGCAATAAAGCAAGTTAAAGTGTGAATGGGAGAGGGGCTTTGTAGCAAGCCTGACGAGCTCAGTGACCATGTAACCTAACCACATAGGATGATCTGACATAAATTTCCTACATGAGGCATAGTCACATAGTGAGCTTATAGATTCCTTAAAAGGTCAATCTTTGCCTTACGGGAGCCCTGTCCATTGTTTTTGTGCATCTAAAATAACATACCCTTGGAATATCAGTAACCATCTTTTCCAGACCTCTCAGTGGCATAACCACCCACCTTCACAGGACAACCCCAAAGCTCATTTTCTTGCTGTCCATACCATCTCCATTACTGTAAAAGTTAAATGTTAACTATCCTGTACCCACTGATGTAAAACAAGTACGTATGTATCTCTCCACTTTGCTTTTCATCCAATCCTAGAGACACCTCACCTTGCTTTCTCCCACCTCTTTAATCTACCACTAATTGCATGCAGCCTTCTCCTTTGATCCTAAAGGAGAAAAAAGAACTGCAAAAGTGTCATTCTCCAGAGCATTTACTCACTCCTTTGAGATTTTTCTTGTGAGTTGGTCCTCAATTTTTTGGCTCAAACTCTTATAAAATTTATCTATAGGTTTCGACTTACTTTTGTTGACAAAAGAACTACATAAGAATTGGAAAGGAAACTGTCAGTATTTGCAGACAACACTGAGTGTATTCATAGAAAATCCAAAAGAATATCCAGCTGAACTATTATAATTACTAATTAAATTTACTAAGGTTAGTGATTATAAGGTCAATATACAAAAATTAATTGTAAAAAACATAGCAACTGTATTTGTGCATAATGGTAACAATTAAAAAGCAATATTTAGGACACCATTTTAAAATAGCACCTGAAAATCAAATACACAAAAATAAATTCAACAAAAGATGTACATGGTCTCTACAAAGGAAATAAAATATATTGAGAAAAATTTTAAAAATAAATAAATATGTATACCCATAAACTACAAGACCAAATACTGTAAAGATCTCATTTCTCCTCCAAATTGACCTATAGAATCAACAAATCCCAATCAAATTTCCAATAAGGGCGTGTGTGAGTGTGTATGTATGCACACACACAAAGCTATAATAACCAAGACAATATCTACTGGCTCACAGACAGGCACACAGACCCATGAAACATACTAAGGAGTCAACAAATTCATGAACACCTGGTTTATAACAAAGGTGGCACTTCAGAGCAGTGAGATAGGACTGTTTCAGTAAACAACACTGGTCAATTGGAGAACCATTTGGGAAAAAACAATCAATCTTACACTGTCCACAAAATTCAATTCCAAATGGATCTGAGGCTGACCTAAATTATATATATATATATATATATATATATATATATTATATATATATATATATATATATCATCGCCCTGGTTAGTGTGACTCAAGTTGGCTGGGCATCGTCCTGTGCACGAAAGAAGCATGGAAGGGTTGCCGATTCACCTCCTGGTCAGGGCACATGCCCAGGTTTTGGCTAGATCCTCCCATAGGGGGTATACACGGGGCAGCCAATTCATGTTTCACTCTCACATCAATGTTTCTCTGTCTCTCCCTCTTCCTTCCTCTCTCTCTAAAAATAAATTTAAAAATCTAAACATAAAATCCTATATAATGAAAGGCTAATATGCAAATTGAACAAACTGCAGAACGACCGGTCACTATGACGCACATGACCACCAGGGGGTAGACGTTCAATGCAGGAGCTGCCCCCTGGTGGTCAGTGTGCTCCCACAGAGGGAGCACCGCTCAGCTAGAAGCCGGGCTCACGGCTGGCGAGCCAAGTGGCGATAGCAGGAGCCTCTCCCACTTTCGCAGCAGCGCTAAGGATGTCTGACTGCCGGCTTTGGCCCGCTCCCCAAGAGGAGCAGGCCTAAGCTGTCAGTCAGACATCCCCCGAGGGCTCCCAGACTGTGAGAGGTCACAGGCCAGGCTGAGGGACCCCCAGCAAGTGCATGAATTTCGTGCACCAGGCCTCTAGTTATATATATAAAATCAAACTCCTCTCTCCTCTGACTTCAAACTGAGTTCAACCCATGGGAGACATTAGCAGGAGACTGAGGATGGGAGGAGGTAAAGACAGGTAATTTATTCCCCAGGATCTTCCCTGCCAGTTGTTATGAGTTATGGGCATCCCTCTTTAGGGACCACGATTCCTATCAGGAAGCCCTTTCCATACAACTATCCTCTCCCAGTTGAGGTAAAGTTCTTTCCTATTGCTTCTTTAAACATCAAGCTTGCCGAAACCGGTTTGGCTCAGTGGATAGAGCGTCGGCCTGCGGACTCAAGGGTCCCAGGTTCGATTCCGGTCAAGGGCATGTACCTTGGTTGCGGGCACATCCCCAGTAGGGGGTGTGCAAGAGGCAGCTGATCGATGTTTCTCTCTCATCGATGTTTCTGACTCTCTATCCCTCTCTCTTCCTCTCTGTAAAAAATCAATAAAATATATTTAAAAAATAAAATAAAATAAAAAATAAAAATAAACATCAAGCTGTATCAAGGGCTCTCAGCCATCACTACTGCTGGATATTGTACAACTAGCATGTTTTCTAAACTCTATCCACGTGTTTCTAAATTGTCCCCTTAGTAAACTCTCAAAATACCTAGTTTGAGGGCCTTCTGCTTCCTGCTAGACTCTGACTAAATCAGGCATTATCTAAAAAAGCTCAAGATATGAGTTAAAAATATGCATATTCTCTCATCCAGGAATCCCACCGCTAGTTCTATACCTTACAGAAAGGCATGCTTATGCGCACCAGGTACATGTCCAAAGCTGTTCACTGAAGCAATCAATGTTCATAATATTCCAGTTTCCAAACTGGAAAAAACAAATGTCCAAAAACATTTGGATTAAAAAAAAAGGGTCAAAAATCTGAAATGGAATATTACATTCAAACAAAAATGAACAAAATATTCAAACTTTTTTATTTCAGGGCCCTTTTATACTCTTAGAAAATGACTACAAAGATCTTTTGTTTTATGTAACTGAGTTTTTAAAATGTACATGTATTCATTTTAAATAACAATGAATATGTATTAATATAAGTAACATTTATAAAATTAACTATGTTTTCTAAAAAGTAAAAAGTCTGACACTCTTTTATATTTTTGCAAATCTTATCTGGCTTAATAGAAAACACCACAATTTTCATATCTGTTTCTACATTTAATCTGTTGTGATATTTTGTTTTGGTTGAAGCATGAAGAAAATCAGCCTTACACAGATATATAGTTGGAATAGGAGAAGTAGTTTTACACTCTTTTCAAGTAATTGTGGATATTCTTCTTTGATACTACACCAAAACTCAACAAGTGATAACTTCTTAAAGATCAGAGGCAATGTACCTTCTGAAACCCTATCAATGAACTTTTCATACTGTTTTCATTGAAATCCAATGTCTTAACTTGCATGTTGAATGAAAGCTATTACCTATGCATGATTTTGTAACATCTACACACATCACTTGTAAAACACTGGTTCATTGAATTATGCAAGTCATCCCAATGATGGCATTGTACCACTCTATGTCATAATCACATTTGTCTATTGAATCAGAAAGGTTAAGTAGTGCTATCGAGTTCATAGTGGTAGACACGAGTTTCTCCAAATTTTAATTTTCATGTGAAAATTCAAATTTTATCATTGGCAACAAATACAATCAGTTGTTTTCTTTGAAGTGACAGGCTCACTTTATTTCTAAGAAAATATCTGCCGAACACTGAAGTGGAAGTAACCATAGTTTATCTATCAGCCACTCTATAAAATAAAAACGGTACTCTATTTTAAAAGTAGCAAATCTAGTCTGCAACTTAAATAATGACATGCTTTTCCTCAGGGCAATCACCGTTGTTCAACACGCAACGTTAAGTGCTTTATACTTACCATTTCATCACATGGACTATTCAAAAGACATGAACACAAGGGTTGAAAATTAATAAAATCAATAATTTATCTGCTTTATCAAAGACATTCTTCTTTTATTATTATTTTATTTTATGAAAGCTGGGGACAATGAAACAAGGAAGGGCTTAGGGTAGAAGAAGCAACAGGAGAGAGCCTGGACGGGGCTGCTCTGGGTCTCTAGAAATGCTATAGGAAAAAAATGAGCAGAGGCGGGGCTGCTGTCAGCTCTGGAAAGTCAGAGAAAAGGGGGTGTTGGAGACAGGTTGGGGGTTAGCCCAGGGCCAGACAGGGCTGTCCATTGCTCTCCTGGTTGCAAGTCTCACGGGCACCCTTAGAATTTAAGAGGTGCATGCCTGAGAGGGAAGGCATGGCGTGCTCCCAGGAGGGAGAGCACTATCAAAGACATTCTTGAGTGAAACTGAATTAAAATGACCACTAGGTACAGTTTGGGGTCACCATCTTTATTCATGATAACGTGTCAACGGATTTTCCTACCATTGTCTTTTCACTGTTGACATCACTACCAATGTCAACAGTGAAAAGGGCAAATAATCCTGAAAATAGTTTTGACACACGGGTCCTGGGAAAGAGTCTTGGGAAAAACCCTTGGAGTCCATAGACCACAATTTGAGAACTACTAAATTATTCCAACACAAAGCAATATGGATGATCTTTAAAAGGTAATGCTGAGCAAAATAATAATAACAACAACAACAATAATAATAATAAAAGAGGCAGAAAAGGCTATGTAAGATTCATTCACAAACAGGCAAAACTCAACTATATAATTATATTATTTAGGAATGTATACTTTGTTGATAAAACACACAGAGATTTTAAGATACTTCTCAGTAATTGATAGACCAAGCAAACAAAAATAAGGCTATAGAAGATTTAAATAATTAAAAATCTTAGTCATATACAGAATAGACCTTCAATAAAAGAATATATCTTCTTTACAAACACATATAGAACTGTCAATATCTATATAAAGCAAGTCTCAACAAAAACAAAGAATGTATTATATGGACTATATTCTTTGACTGCAATGCAATTAATTTAAAAATAATAAAAAGATAGCCCTAGCCGGTTTGGCTCAGTGGATAGAGCGCCTGCCTGTGGACTGAAGGGTCCCGGATTTGATTCTGGTCAAGGGCACGTGCCCAGGTTGCAGGCTTGATCACCAGTAGGGGGATGCAGGAGGCAGCCAATCAATGATTCTTTCTCATCATTGATGTTTCTATCTCTCACTCTCCCTTCCTCTCTAAAATCAATAAAAATATATTATAAAAATAAATAATAAAAAGATAACTTAAAAACCAACATTTAGAAGTTTTAAAAGTATACTTTTAAAAGGTTCATAGATTAAAGAAGAAATCATAATAGAAATTAGAAAATATTTAGAACTAAATAATACAAATACTACAGAACAGACTGTGCGAGGTGAGCTAAAACAGTACCAGGGGAGATAGTCACAGTTTTTAAATGGTTTTACTAGGGGAAAAAAATTAATATTGGATGAGAAGTTGTATGTCAGGGGGATTAAATACAAAGAAAATATAAGGACACTAAACCTGTCAATAACCAACTTATTAAAAATTATAGACAAGATCTTCCCAAACCCCCACTTCTGCTGAGACCTTAAAACTTTCAGAAAAACTCAGATTTCCCGCCATGGTTTGAAAGGAAACTCAGAAAGTCACTCAGGTTATACCTGAGTTAAGTGGGGAAAACTCAAACACAATAAAAGATACTTGTAAAGTTGTAGAAGTATTATAAAGCATGGCTGCAAATAAAATGTCTTTTCTTTCACCCCTTCTCTTTATCCCATAATCTCCTTCCCCTTTCTAGTTCCCTTCTCTCTCCTGTTTGCAGGAACCTATAGGGTCCAATGTGGGGAATGGAGTGAAGACTGGCAGAAAGAGTCTGGCTCCTTTCCACAACGTTTTGGTTGTGTCGTCACACTTCCAGCCTTTCGCAAGTCACTGCACCAGGCATCATCCAAAACTGACCCACAGCTCAAATCTTTGCTCAACATTATGATCTGACCACAATCTCGTAGTTTTCCAGGTTTCTCTCTCCTTCACGGCCATTACCATCACTTCAGACCCCTTCAACTTGTTTGACAAGAGAGAGAAGAGAAAGGAACCGTGCCAGCAGTGGACACACACATGGTCAGGCTCCCCTGCCTTCACAGACCTGGGCAAGCCTACAAATGTGGCAACACCAGGAAGACAAACAACCCAATTAAAAAATGGGCACAGGACCTCAATAGACACTTCTCCAAAGTGGACATGAAAACATGCTCAAAGTCACTGATCATCAGAGAGATGCAAATTAAAACAACAATGAGGTATCATCTCACACCTGTCAGAATGGCTACCATCAACAAATCAACAAATGACAAGTGCTGGCAAGGATGTGGAGGAAAGGGGATCCTCGTGCACTGCTGGTGGGAATGCAGACTGGTGCAGCCATTATGGAAAATAGTATGGAGTTTCCTCAAAAAATTAAATATGGAACTGCCATTTGACCCAGTGATCCCACTTCCAGGAATATATCCTAAGAAACCTGAAACACCAATCAGAAAGAATGTATGTACCTCTATGTTCATAGCAGCATAATTTACAATAGCTAAGATCTGGAAACAGCCAAGTGCCCATCAGCAGACGAGTGGATAAAAAAGCTGTGGTACATTTATACCATGGAGCAGTAACAAAGAAGAATATCTTACCCTGTGAGACAGCATGGAGGGACCTGGAGAGTACTATGCTAAGTGAAATAAGCCAGTCAGAGAAAGACAAGTATTACATGATCTCACTTATATGTGGAATCTAATTAACAAAATAAACTGATAAACAGAGTGGATCCAGAGACATGGAAGCATGGAACAGAGTGTGGAATCTTGGAGGGAAGGCGGGAGAGGGTGGGTGGGTGGGAGGTGATCAACCAAAGAACTTGTATGCATATATAAGCATAACCCATGGACACAGACAATAGGGTGGGGCAGGGGAACAGGGGTGGGCTGGAGGGGGTCAATGGGGGAAAAAGAGGGAGATATGTAATGCTTTCAATAATAAAGATTAAAAAAAAAAAGAATATGGCAAAACCACACAGCCAGACAAAAATGTGGTCACCATACATATTCTGTTATTCACTCTCAGCTAGACCCTCAATGCTAGTTTCCTTATCCGTGGTTTATCTTCTAAACCTTTCCCATTCTCCTGGAGCCACCTTCCCAACCCTGGTGCCTCTTACTCTCTTACTTTCCATCCTACCTCATAGCAGGGGTGGGTGGGGGGGAGAGAATGAGAGAGAGACTTTTGGACTTCATTAAAATTTCTTTGGCAAAGGTCATGAATGAGCTATTCATTTCTCAGATTTTTCTCATGGCTAGCTCCCTCCTATCAGTCAGATTTTAGCTCAAATGCTACCTTCCCAGAGTCCTTCACTGACCTGCTGTGGAAAGTCTCCTACTTACTCTCTCCCGTTTCATTTCCTTAGAGGATGTATCACGAAGGCAGGAACCTGTCCTGTCCACCACACTCCACTGCAGGAGGTGCTCAGTAAATATTCACCAAATAAACTAATTCCTATGGTGGAGCTCGTTCTGATTTGTTGAAGTTCTGAATTGTGTACGAGCTTCAGTATCACACCTCTTGCATAAAATTCTTTTCCAAATTCAGACCACTACAATGTCAACTTTTCTGTCTCCTTCTCTTCATTCTAAATCCTAGTTCTATCTATACCACCTTCTTTAAATCTTTGCCAATTGCATCTACCATCCCTTCAAACCTGTTTTGTCATTCTAGATTTTTTTCAGGACCTGGCTTGCATTTTTCCCTCTTCCTTACCCCTTATTATTTTCAATGACTTTTATATGGTCAGTGACTACAACATCCGTATGTGTCAACTGCTAACCACAGGACAACCCCAGCCTCAATCTCACCCTGAACTGTTTCCTCTTAAAAACCTCAGTCTCATCTTTTTCATTTCCTTGTACCCAGTGAACTGGTTCTTGCCCTCCACTTTACAATTCTGGATTTACACAGCATTTCCTACCAATTTGCTGTCTGTATTTTACTATTAACGCAGCTCTTAGTCCCATATTAAACTCCCTGGTCTTTCTGCCACATGCTTCCCCTATCTTATTATATTCCAGAGCACCACCACAAAAGTCTTCACATACCATTCAGTATATTTCATTTAAAAAAAAAATTTAAGCAAAGCAAGACTTAGGGTAAGCAAGAGACTATCTTTAATAGAAATAACAATGTTAAACAGAGAGTGTGAATAGTCCACATTCTCATTTGATTATGACAGTATGTATAATTTACATTAATTCCCAGTCACCACACTTCACGTGATTATTTAAAGGGAATACTTACATAGATAAGTCCTGAATAGTAACGATCCTTCAGATTATGTAAAACAGAAGCTTCATTCAAGCACGTCAATTCTGCCATATCCTCCACCTTGGAAAACTTAGGTGGGTTCATCTTCTGAATATCATCTTTGTTGACCATTGCTTTCTTTCCATTCTCTGCCAACTCCACCATAACTTCATCTCCCCGCTCTTCTTTGATACTAGCTGCCTCAAAACCATGGCGTTCTGATGGAATCCACACCAGCTTTTTCGCCGTCCAATCAGCCTGTGTGGCAGGGTTGTAGATGACAGCCCTGTCCACAAAGAGATACCTCTCTGGATCTTCAAGTCCACTTCTCTGTGCCATTGTAAACAGAAGGATCCAAGAGCAATTGCCTCTATGAAAAGAGGAGGAGGATAAAGTTAGATGCTTCAAAATATAAAATGAGCCCTGGCCAATGTTGGCTCAGTTGTTTGAGCATCATCCTGTGCACCGAGAGGTCGCCAGTTCAATTCCCAGTCAGGGCACATGCCCAGGTTGTGAGTTTGATCCCCAGCAGGGGGCATACAGGAGGCAGTTGACCAATGTTTCTCTCCCATTGATGTTTCTCTCTCTCTTCTTCTCCCTTCCTCTCTCTCTCTCAATAAACACACACACATATATAAAATTATTTATATTTATATATAAAAATTCACAAATTTTACTCCTTTGGTAAACAGAAAGAAAGCATAAACTTTGAGTTAAAAATCTGGGGTATTCCTCTTTATGGCCATATTAACTGAGTTTCCAAGGTAAATTTCAGGGGTGACCACAAATTATGACTCTGGTTGTCTGAAGACCACTCAAGACATGCCCTCAGTTATTGAGGGCTGAAAAACAAAGCAGAAGGGAAAAGCAAAGTTCTAGTTTGACTATTCCCCCTCTTCATCTCCTCTTTCACCCTCACCACAAATTAAACAGAGAGTTAAGAAGGGAAAGGAGAATAAAGAGGAAGAAAACAAAAATTCATAATAAAAAGCCTATGGAGTGGTACCAGAATTTGTTTAACCTCCAGGATATAGCTACAGAACACGTGAGGAATGACAGAAGAGAAAGCATCGGGTCTAAAACAAGCCTCCCATTCCATCCTCAGACAACAGACTCAAAAGTTCTTCCTTACAAATACCCCAAGTCAGTTTCCCTATAGCTTGTCTATGGTCAATGTGGTCTTAATGTGATCAAATAAGGCCACAGAGGAAAAACGTAACTTGGCTTCACGTGATAGCCTTTCAAGTATGTGATGGTAGCTATTCAGGTCTCCACTCCCATTCCTGCAGCTGCTCCTACTCCCTCTGCTCCTCTTCAGCATTCCATCATTCATCAAGACTCATTCCACTACCCTGAGCTCTTGCCTTCAGAGAGTGTGACCAGAAGCAAACATAATATTCCACCTACAGTTCCACCAGTACCAAAGGAAAAGGAAGCGTTAACAACCATGGGGCCACACTAGGGAAAGCTGTTCATGTATTTCAAGACCTAATCAGTGTATTTGTACTCATTCACTGTTGGCTCAGAATGCACTGTCAGTCAAACCTCCATACATACTGCTCTAAGTTACCTCCCCTCCTATACTTGTGCACTTGGCTTCTTGGATCAAACGACAAGATTTTACATTCACCACTCAGCTTTCTGATGAGACTCACTTATCTCCTTTACAACATCTTTTTGGAATCCAACACCATCATTAAACACTTTTGTTATTACTCCAAATTCCAGGTGGTTAACAAATTTCATAAGCATGGATGCCATCCATGACTTCATCCAAATCGATACAAGAAGCCAACTGAGTACCTACTCTTGCTATCAAATCTTCCCAACTTCTCCCAGCCCCCAAATTGATGGGGATTCTTTATAGGCAAGTTAGAAAGCTGAAAGGTTAACCATAAAACAGTCCAAAGTTGTTAAAGAGGGTCTTAACCTTGATTCCGTAGACAAATTTCAAGCTGAAATGGTATAAAAAAGTTGTACACTCACTTGATACATGTATATGTGCTTTTCTAAAAGGAGATCGAACACTCACGACTTCCTTCAGATTCTGTGTCCTAAAAAATTAATCACTGATAGTGGGTGCAGATACTACCCCTTTCGCTGCTAGTGAGAATTTACTAGAATCAAATAGCTAAGATTCTTCAGAAATTATTTGTTACAAAGTAATGCATCACGAACATCCATGCTCTAGAGCATGGTTCTCAAACTTGGGCATGTGCACCGGCAGCACCTACACACTGCGGGGCCGCATCCCCAGACTTTCTGATTTAGTTAAATCTGGGGCGGAGCCTAGTAACTTGCATTTGTAACAGATTCCAGATGATGCTAAAGCTGCTGATCCTGGACCACACTTTGAGAATCATTGCTCCAAAGTTCTCTGGCTGCCACTGTTACTAACAGGTATTTGAGGTAAAAAAAAAACAAAGTTGAAAACCAGTGTTCCAGACTAATTCATACTAAGATTTAAAGACTACGTTAATGTTTTAAGGATAATAGACATGAAAAAAAAAATCACAAAATGAAAAAAAGTCACAAAACATGTAACATTAAGACTTCTATAAATAAAATTGCTAACATGTTTTTAAATTAGCATTTGCCTTCTTACAGAAAATATTTATGGACACATGTACAATCTAAAGAATGGTTTCAGCCTTAGCTGATTTGGCTCAGTGGATAGAGCATCAGCCTGCAGAAGGAAGGGTCCCCGGTTTGATTCTGGTCAAGGGCACATGGCTGGGTTATGGGCTCAATCCTCAGTAGGAGGCGTGCAGAAAGCAGCCGACCAATGATTCTCATCACTGATGTTTCTATCTCTCTTTCCCTCTCCCTTCCTCTCTGAAATCAATAATATATATACATATTTATTTATTTTAAAAGAATGGTTTCAAAAGACCATTACCTCTAGGGACTACTCTATAAGATCATTAACAAGTTTTGTCTTTCCCACTTCTATTCTAAGGAGGAGGCATGGCTTTGAAGTGGGACTTATCCCAGATGAATTTAGAGACAATCAGACACACACTCTGATTCAAGGACAGTCTATCAAAAACAAAAATATCCAACTATAACAAAATATGATAAGTTATTCTTAATATTCTTTTTAGGTATTAACTGCATGTCCCATATAACACTTGGGAAACTGTCTTGCTGCCAGTTGGTACACACACATTTCTTTACTTTTACCTTAGGTATGCTTAAAGTTTTTACTATAAATTAGAATAACTGGTCATTTCTACAGCAGGTTCTTTTTTTTAAGTAAATTATGTATTTAAAAATTATTTTATTGAATTGTACATTTTAAATTTATTATTACCTTTTTTTGGTGGGGAAGTGCTTATAATAGTTCCTACCGATATAGCTAAGTGGTTAGAGCATCAGCCCACACACTGAAGGGTCATGGGTTCAATTCCCAGTCAAGGGCACATACCTGGGTTGTAAGTTCAATCCCCAGCATGGGGAAGCAACCAATTGATGTGATTCACATCAATGTTTCTCTCCCCCGCCTCCCTACCTTCCACTCTATCTAAAAGCAATGGAAAATATTCTCAAGTGAGAATTAACAAAACAAAACAAAAAATCCAATACATCACAAAAGTGTAATTACAAAATGTTCCCTGTTTTGTGGGTGGAAATTGCATATATATATATATATATATATATATATATATATATATACACACACACACACACACACACACACACACACACACTTAAAAAAAGGGAATAACTATTCATGGGTCTTCACTGGGAAGTGGGATTACAAATTTTTACTTTTCCAGAGTTTTCTACAACTAGAAGCTGTCAGGACATTTCCTATTCCTTACTATATGGTAAGCACTCAGCCTAGTCCCTGATCCAAGGAGGTAATCTATACCTACTGATCAAACAGTACATGAGTGGTCCTACCCTCATTTCTCCTCCACAACCAAAAACCTACCATTCCTTCAAATCCTGGCCCAAATGACACCCTTTCTGAAGTTCTTTTCAGGTCAATCTGGCAACTGAATCCTTCTCCTTCACCTAACATTCTGTGCTGCTCTTCTGGCATTTTTCTTGCCCTCTTGTGCATTGGCCAAGAGAGCTTAGCAGGTAGTAGGTACTCAAATCATTCTTTGATTGATTTCTTTAAGTGTTCATTAGGCCACTGAAGATTTTATTTTTGTTCATTTTAATTCTTCACTTGTGATTGCCAAATATGTTGTATTTGTTTTCATTCCATTGTACATTTGGGACCCAATCTTGATAATGCTGGTATTTAAAGTGAACCACTCCCAAATGCTTTGTCTTGTGGAAAGGATAATATCACAATATTTAAAATAGCAAATACTGTTGTTATATATTGCTAATTATGGCCAGACACTATTCTAAGCAGTTTACATATATCAACTCTTAATCCTCACAAAAGCCCTATGAAGTAGGTACTATTTATATCTTCATTATACAGATGAGGAACCTGAGGCACAGAGAAAGCCAAAAACCAGCTAACAAATAGCAGAGCTGGGCGTAAACCCAGAGTTCAGCTCCTGAGTTCATTCCACAACAGTGGAAGGTGAGAGGGAGGGAATTCTGAAGGGCATGATGTGCACTATATACTGCCTTTCTACTAAATAAAAACCCTATCGATTATGGCTTCAAGAGTACAGGCTCGGCCAATAAACACACTCGCACAACCTAGGAAATGCTTTCTATTTTATAAAAACAACAACAACTATACTTAGTGGGAAAATGAATAAATAGGAACCTCTTTGCAGGAGACAAAGGTTCTTGGTATCATTTGAAATAACTGCCTAATTATAGTTAAATCATTTATATGTGTATGAATTAACCCCTACAGAGTCAAAGCCCTATGTCCTTCATTGGTTTTAGGGGCACATATTTCTGGGCTCCCTCCCACTAGACCATTTTTGACTTCCAATAAAATGCCACCCAGAACATTTCTCAACTGCCGTCCAGCACGTACTAAAGTATGGATACAGGAAAACAATTAAATTTTATGAATATCTTTCATACAAAGCCAAACGAAAATGGATAAATTTTCCATGATAGTGCATCCCTTTATGACAGATACACTAAAACAGAAATTGTCCCAATTTGTGTATCACGACCGCTGAGGTCACTTGCACTACAGAGACCTGCAAGTCTGTTAATTTATCAATTTTTCTGCTTAATCAAATGAGCACAAAGACAAACCAAACGCGAAAGGACACTATGGCTAGTCATGGCCTGCACCCTCTCTGGGTTAATATCTGTGTTACATATTTCTGAAATGTGAACCCAACACCAGGAATTTTAATTTCTATATGATGAGAAAGTACATAAACCACAGTCGCATATAGTCTTTCACCATACACCATGCCCTTCAAAATTTCCTCCATCTCACCTTCCTCCCAGTCTGTCTTCATTGTAATGATTTCCCCAAGGAGCCCAAATAAAAAGCCAGGCTCTCGGGTCACATCCCTTTGCTGTAAAAGCTCGTGCTATATCGCACAATGACACCATATGCTTTCTCCAGATAAGAACAGGGGAAGAACTGAATGTAAGATGCAGAAGTATGGAGAAGCATAAAATGGCCACTTTTCCAGAATCTGAGACAGACAGGGCATACATCAACACCAAAAGCACGGGACTGAAAGAATAATTAATCAGGACGGATTGATGAAGGAAATAAAAACAATAAATAGGTTAAAGTTTTCCAGAGTGAATACTGTCAAGAATAATTAAGCCTGACTCAAAGAATCCTCAGTTTCAAATGCTAAAAAACAAAAATCTCAGCAAAGCCAAAGTATTATATTTAGTATTATATTATTCGGCGAAAACAGCAGTCTTTGTTTCATTTGCAGTCTGGATCTACCCCGCCTGCTTTCCCCTACCCCACCCACCCCACCCCCTTCCACCAACCGCAGTGATCTTGAAGGGAGCTGCAGAGGCCCGGAGAAACAGATAACGGTCACAGGCAGAGGCCATAGGCAGAGGCCGCGTTGCCCAAACCTCCCTGGCTGAGCTCAGACCCACCGAGTCGCCAACCTCCTTCCCGAGGCCCCAGTTCCCGGGCAGGCCGGGCGGGGGGCCTCCGAGGTCCCCGGGCCGCATCCGCCCACCACGGGCCCACAAAGCCCCGCACCCGCCAGGACTCCGCGGCTTCCACTTCCCTCTGACCCCATTCCAGTCTGATTTTATGGGATCCGGGTGTGACCCCAGATGCACAAGGCCAGGAAGACTCCGGGGCGAGCCATTCCCAGATCACTTACACAATAAAGGGATCCCGAAGCGAGGGCTGACCCTCCCCCCGGCCGCCCTGCTGCAGCGCGCCCCCGCCACATTTCCCGCCTCGCCCCCCCCCCCCCCCCCCCCCCGCCTCCCCAAACCGCCGGGGCCTCGCCCGCGTCCACCTCGGCCCCCGCGGGCTGCAGAGCACGTTGGAAGACGCCCCCTCTCGCCCTCCTGCCCGGGAACCGCGGAGCCCGACCTTCCCGGTGCCGGCGGCCGGCGCCTCCGACCCCCTGCCTCCGGTCCCTCCAACCCATGGCTCCTGGGCGCTCCGTCCGCCTGCCGAACCCTCGGCGAACCCCTCACCGCACCCAGGGTGCCCGACCCGGCCTAACCCCCAGGAACCCACCAGGGGCCCTTCCAGTCCAGCATCTCCCCACCCCCAACCGGGATCGCGCTTTCCAGCCCGCCCAGGACTCCCACCCCTCCAGGGAGACAGACAGACTCGCGGGACCCCCCGGGACCCCTACCAGCACCAGGGCACCAGAGCACCAGGCCCCCCACCCCCGGGCACTCGGACCCCACACACCGAATACCAGCTCCCCTCATCCGCACCCCCAGATCTCCATCCCCAGCCCCCGAGGGGTCGTCCTCCCGCACACCCAGGCCCTGATCCCTGCAGGGGTCTCACGCTCAAGGACCTCATTCCCCGCCCTTCCAGGGGTCTCTCCACCCACTGGGGTCCCGTTACCCTACTCCTGGGTCCTTCCCCAGACGAACCTACGATCCCCGCACACAAGCCCTCTGCCCACAGCGCCTCAGCTTCCCCCCGCTCCCACTGCGGCTCCGCTCCTGTCGTCCAGGGCCAACGGGTGCCCGGCCCGGGGTCCTTCCGTCCCCCACAAACCGTCCCTCGGCCCCGGACAGCCGCACCTCTCACCTTCAGCCGAAGATGGTGGCGCCGGCGCACGTTCCGAGCCGCGACCACAGATCCAGCGCCTCAGTCCCAAACCCACCGCTGCCTCCGCCGGGCTCCTTTAGCACTGCTGCTCCGGGCTGCCCCACCCACCCCCACCCTCATTGGGCCAGCTCCACGCCCGTCACCGCCGCCCCCAGACCCACTGGTCCGTTTGCGCGCCCATCTCCAAGGGAAGACGTTAGCAACGCGAACGAAGCTACCTTCCCGAGGTCCGCTCCCTCCACCCACCTGAAACTACGCTCATTGGCTCCCGCTCCCAGCCCTGCCCGCAGAGAACCCAACCTCATAGGGTGCTCCGCACGCCCGTCATAGATTCCGGGAGGTGCGGCCGGAGTAGTCGCGGGCGATTGGCTGGCTCGGGCAGAGATGGACAGCTGAGGCTGGCTGGGCGCCCCGCGGTCCCGCGGGGCAGCGGATGCAGGCTCCGCTGGGGCCGCGGCGGTGCGGGCAGTCGGGCAGGTGTGCCGCCGCAGGAGCACCGGGCTCCGCCTGGCCGCGCCTCGCCTTGGCGTCCGGCCGCCGCGACAACGCACTCGAGCGCCTTGATGCCCACACTGCTCGCCGCAGCCGGCGTGTCCCCGCAGCGGTACCGCTCCCACCGCAGAGTCATGGGCCCCTAGCGCTGCCGGCAGGGGCGGGGCGGGAGCGCGGTCCAGAGGCCTTACGTCACCCTGGCTGCGGGGGGGTGGGGACCGCGGCTTCGCGGCTCACCTGCAGTGGGGGAGGAGAGGCCGGGCTCGGGGGGCAGCTCTGCCCATGCGCACTGCCTCTGCGGGGGGGCCCGACTGCGTTCTGCGACCCGGCCACTGTGGGATTCTCGGTTCAAGCTCCCCGGGTCTGTGGAGCGCCGACGAGGGACAGCTTTCTCCGCTGCCGCAGTTCTAGCGTTGGCGAGGGGAGGGGCCTTCCCACCCAGCCTCCAGGCTGGGCTTGGATTCCTGAAGGTGAAACCAGCCGGCCTTGAAGAGAAGACTTGGGGAAAGGACTTCATTCACCTCATTCATTCGTTCGTCTTTCATCAAATGGAATTTCCTACGTGAGAGGGGCTACGAGGAGGTTCTGCGGGGCTGTTAAATCACCTTCGGGCTGATAAGCTTTCCAAAAGCCTTAGAAACGTTTGAGACCTGAAAAAAAGAAAATGGCTCCAAAATAAGGAAACTGGAAAAAATCAAAGTGAATAACCATTTAATGGAATGTCTGCAGAATTTAGTCCACTTCAACGCGACTCAAATGCTTACATATAAATAGAATAAAGTTTAAGTCACAAAAATAAAGTGAATGGTTTATTTTTACAAGAACAAAATTATCAAGGTTCTTCACAAAAAAATTACAGCAAGAGATAGTTACTTCATGTTGGATATGGGTGCATTTTAATATGGGTGATGTGATATAAGTGGCTAAGCCTAGGAAACTTCCAGTCTGGTAAAAAAAAAAAAAAAAAAAAAAGAATAAAGCAATAAACAAAACAAGGCAGGAAAAGATAAGGACGGGTTGGTGGAATTCAGAGAAGGTTCCAAGGCAGCCAAGTGCAGAGTCCTTCCTGGGGAAATCCGAATCAGGTCCTGTATTGTCCTTTGTCCAAGTGCATCTGGACCCCCTCCCCCACCTGCCTGCTGGGTAAGCTGCCCCTTGTCCAGGTGTCTTGTGACTTGGCTCCATAAAGAGATCTGTCCTTCCTAGTGCAGCCTGCAATGGATTATGCGTGAACTGTACAAAATATGTGAATGGTGTTTTTAAATGTCTCTAGGGCGTGAATCTCGGCTTTGTGAGCCACCAAAGTCATTTCTGAATGCAGTGTCCCATGCTTAGAGCATCTATGTACAAATATAGCCCCATTAGCCACCAAGTCTGTGGGTTTTCATAATTTAAAAAAACAACCTCAGTGGACCATCAGAAGAGGGGGGCAGGAAGCTCACCAGAATTAAACATCACAAAGATGGTAGTCTTGATGAGAAGCCAATAATAAAGAGAATGTCCCCAAAAGTATCACTAACCCTGGCATCTCTCCAGCACTTCAGCCCTACATTCAACTGTCTACTAGACATCTCTACCTAGATGGGAGGGAAACTGCAAAAGCAACTAGTCCCAAACCTAATTTCTTCCCACTTCCACTTCATCCTACCACCCCAAAACCCTCTATTCCCAGCTTCCTTTGTCTTGAAACTTCTTTGGCTCCTTGCTCTCCCTTGCTCCTACATCATGTCTCCCTCCACCTCTGTCATCCGTGCAGCCAGACTCCTCTGACTCCAGTCTCACCCCATGTAGCTCCATCCCAGAATCTGTTGCCATTTTGATGTGGAAAACACAGAATTTAAAACTCGATAGACCTGGCTTTAATCCATCTCTGCCACTTTCTTGGTCTTTAACCTTTGACAAATTTCTTAACCTCATCTCTGAAAAAGGGACACAAATATATGCATAAAGGACTAATTCAATGCCTGCGTAACAGGATGATTTACTGGAGGAAAAAGTGGCACAATGAATATATAGATTAAAAATTGTCTTTTTTTCCTAGTCTACGAGTTCATTATAAAAAAGTGAGAAAATTTTTCCCTCTCTCTATAGTAATTTTTGCTGGCAGTCTAGGCTGCTTTTACCCCTAAAAGGAAAAGTTCACAGACCATTGTTTTTCAGAATTTAGGTCAGAAGTGCAAACTCGTTCCCTTAGGGCAGGTCCTGCCCATGAACAGGTTTTGTTCTAAACAGGTTTGTTCCATCTGTACAGGGCCGATATGGAGCATTTTAAAAAGTTGAATGAATTCCAACATTTAAAAATCAAGATCTATCCAAAATCATTAGCCATTAGGGAAACACAAATCAAAACCATGAGACACCACTTCACACCCAGTAGAATGACTATAATTAAAAAGACAGACTATAGCAAATGTTGGCAAAAATGCAGAGAAACGGGAACCCTCGGTCATTTCTGGTGGGAAGTAAAATGGTACAGCCCCTAGCCCGTTTGGCTCAGTGGATAGAGCGCCGGCCTACAGACTGAAGGGTCCCGGGTTTGGTTGAGGTCAAGGGCACATGCCCTTCCTCTCTGAAATAAATAAAAATATATTAAAAATAAAATAAAATGGTACCACCTCTCTGGAAAATAGTTTGCCAGTTTCTTAAAAAGTTAAACAAATTTACCATGTAACCCACAATTCTACCCAGAGGTATCTACCAAAACACAAACAAAAAGGAAAACATATATGGACACAAAGACTAGCACACAAATATTCATAGCAGCGCCCTAACCGGTTTGGCTCAGTGGATAGAGCGTCGTCCTGCGGACTGAAGGGTCCCAGGTTCAATTCTGGTCAAGGGCATGTACCTCGGTTGCGGGCACATCCCCAGTAGGGAGTGTGCAGGAGGCAGCTGCATCGATGTTGCTCTCTCATTGATGTTTCTAACTCTCTATCCCTCTCCTTTCTTCTCTGTAAAAAAAAATCAATAAAATATATATTTAAAAATATATATATTCATAGCAGCATTATTCATAATAGCAAAAAGAAAGGAATGGCCATCAGCTGGTAAACGGATAGATAAAATGTGCTACATCCACGCAATGGAATACTATTCAGCAATAAAAAGGAATGAACTGCAGATACGTGCAAAAACATGGACGAACCTTGAAAACATAGTGCTCAGCCAAAGAAGCCACGCACAAAAGACCACATATTATATCATGCCTTTTATATGAAATGCTCATAAAGTCTATGCAGAAGAGACAGAAAGGGACAGCAGAGGGATTAACAGTAAATATACACGAGGTATCTTACTGGCATGAGGAAAATATTCTAAAACTACTTATGGTAATGGTTGCACAACTTGGTAAACTTACTTTAGAAATTATCGAATTTTATACTGTGAATTACATGATTCACAAAATATACCTTAATAATGTACATTTTTAAAGAAAAAAGCTATTACATAAAAATCCAGATTTCTGGCTTCCCTTGAAAAATCGGAAGCTCTGAAAATTCAGCAACAATTGGTTAATGCCTTAATTGCTGCTCCTTTTTAAACAAAGCCTATGTTCTCCAGCATGCCTCAGTTGCCACTATTTCCTGTTGTCTTTTTTTTTTTTTTCTCTATTGATTTCAGAGAGGAAGGGAGAGGGAAAGAGAGAAACATCAATGATGAGAATCATTGATCCACTGCCTCCTGCACACCCCACACTGGGAATGAGCCCACAACCCGGGCATGTGCCTTGACCAGGAATCGAATCGTGACCTCATGGTTCATAGGTCAATGCACAACCACTGAGCCACATTGGATGGACCCTATTGTCTCTTAAAGCAGATTTGCTTTATTCGTTGACATTCTTCGCCTGATCTTTTTAGGCATTTATTTTAGTTTTCAGTCCCTGTCATGCCTGTTGAGGGATTTCATGTCAGATAATCCGAAAAAGATAAGAGGAAAGGTGGTATTTTTGAGTCTAAGAGGTGTTTTCCTTATAATGGTGAAGGAGTAGGGGGTTTGAGAAGTACAGACAGGGCCTCGCCTTTCAACAGGATTCCTGGATGTGGAAGGACCTGGGGGCACAGACTGTGATAAGCATCTCACAGCTCACCCAGGACAATAATACCTGACCTACAGAAGGATCAGCGCTCAATTGTGGAATCTTGAAATAGACGGAGTGATGTAAAAGCAGAGACTCAATGAGCTGAGAAAGATGGAACCTTCCAGAATTTTCTTGGACCCTGTAAGCTCTGGAGTTTTGGGGAAACAGCCATGAGAAAAAGTTCCTGAAAATTACTAATGTAAGACCTCTTGCCAAACATATGGGATAAGACTAAGTCAGATTTAATTTGATCTAGAAGGTGTATCTCCTTGCATCCTGATGTCTTAGAATGGTGGTCGGCAAACTGTGGCTCGCGAGCCACATGCAGCTCTTTGGCCCCTTGAGTGTGGCTCTTCCACAAAATACCACGGCCTGGGCGAGTCTATTTTGAAGAAGTGGCATTAGAAGAAGTTTAAATTTAAAAAATTTGGCTCTCAAAAGAAATTTCAATCGTTGTACTGTTGATATTTGGCTCTGTTGACTAATGAGTTTGCCGACCACTGTCTTAGAACAAGCCATAGCTGCGGCAAATGCCTATTGAGTGTCCTTTATATCTGGGGATTGTGCCAGGTGCTGAGGAAATACCTATATCAACACAGCAGGGTCCCTACACTCAAGATGCATACAGGCTAGCAGGAAATATAAGGAAATGTGCAGATAATTATAATAAAGCAGGGGTTTTTAATATTGAGTCCATGGAAACGTAACGGGCTCTATGGGTTCTATAAAACCTCTGAAATTGTATGCAAGATTCCTTGTGCACTCTTCTTCTGGAAGATCTATAGCTTTTAGCGGATTCTCATAAAGACCTCTGATCCAAGAAGGTTGAGAGAATGCAATACAATATGGTGAGTACTAAATTATGGGAAGGACAGCAAGATCCAGGGACATGTAAGAGGGATCCTTAACCTGGAATGTGGCAGGAATGGGAGGGGATTCTGGAAAGTCTTCTTAGAAAAAGTTATCTTGAAAATATAATCTGAAGAATAAGACATTAACCAGATGAACAGGAGGAAAAATCTTTCAGAAAAAAACAGGATATAGAAGGGAGAATGAAGATCAGAAAGAAGTTCAGCGTAGGCAGAAGGTTGAGAGCCAGAGACCAGAGAGAGCAAGCATGGAGGAGGGTGAGGGGTCTGGAGGTGGTCCGCAGGGCCAGATGTATGTATTCACCACGAGCCAGAATTTAGATTTTATCCAGAGGACAATGGGGAACAGTGGAAGAGTTTTAATTTGAAGAGTAACATGACCAGGTTTGTGTTTTAGAAGAATCACTCTGGTCATAATGTGGAGAACGGAGTGAAGTGGGGCCAGGAGAGACCAGTTAAAAGAGGCCACTGTCAAACAGTCCAGATGAGAGATGATGGTGACTTGGTCCAAGAATGGGACAGCAGGCTGGAAAGACCTGGTCAGACTATGGTGATTGCTGTTGCGAGGATTAAGGGAGTATGTAAGGTTCCATGCCAATGCATGAAGATATTAAAGTGCCTAGCAAAGTGTGTAAGTATGTCTATAATGCCTAGCACAATGCTTGACACAGTACAAATGGATTCCCTTCCTCCTTCCTCTCATGGCCTCCTGAATGAAAAGCAAGCCCTCAGTGTATCCTGTACACACTTTTATAAAAGCACCTATAAAAATTCCTTACACATTTTCAAATCCATCCCTGTAGCCTATGGCAACTGAGTGTAAATGAATCAGGAGCATTTGGCTAGAATTGAATGATATTATTCAGGGGTCTTATGGTTTTTGAACCAGAAACACAACTAGGCAAAACCCAGAGTGCTCTGAAGAAGAAAGAAAAGCTTGGAGCTCTTACAGTGAAAAGTTCATTCTTAAGGAGAATCAGTCCTGCATTCTTAACTTCTGGATTGGTCTAAAATGATAAATTCCAGATCCCTGTTGTTCTGGATAATGGATGTCAGATGGTCTGGATATATGAATATTCTTCCCTAAGTCCTTTGGGGGGTAATCAGAGGGTTAACTATAGGATTTATATACATATTAGAGGCCTGATGCACGAAGATTCGTGCAAGAATGGGCCTTCCTTCCCCTGGCTGCCGGCACTGCCTTCGCTCTGGCTGGAGCTGCCTTTTCACTCCGACCTGGAGCTGCCTTTCTGCCTTCCCACGCTGCCCAGAGGCCCGGAGCGGCTGGGGCGGTGCAGAACACCTGCGTGGTCACCATGGTGACGACACAAGCATCCCACCACGCTCCCTCAGCACCTGTGCATGCAAATTAACCCGCCATCTTTGTTGGGTTAATTTGTATACTCATGCCTGATTGGCTGGCGGGTGTCATGAAGGTACGGTCAATTTGCATCTTACTCTTTTATTAGTGTAGATAGCGTAGATACACATGCACATACGTATACGTTTCCAGGCATAACTGGAGAGTTCAAAAGCTTAAGTTCCCAGGCTAGTTAAAACAAGAGTGGACTCATTTTCTCATGCTTCAGGCTACTTGATTTCACTAATTTAGCAGCTTGACTAAAATGACATCATTTTATTTTTTCACTCTTTTCTTACCTCCTTTAAGACCAGTGCTGTCCAAGAGAAGTAGAATGTGAGCTACCAAAGCAAGCCACATATATAGTTTTAAATTTTCTAGGAGCTATATTTAAAAAGCAAAGACAAATAATTGAAGTTAATTTTAACATATTAACCCAATGTAAAAAGAATATTACGTTTCAACATGTAACCAGTTAAAAATCATTAATAGGATGTTTCACATTCTTTTTCTTATGCTAAGTGTTCAAAATTCATGTGTGTTTCAGGCCTAGAGCACATCCCATTTCAGACTGGCCACATTTTTAGTGCTCAACAGCTATCTGTAGCTGGTGGCTACCACGTAGGACAGCACAGTTCTAGACCATAAACTCCTTGCAGGCAAGGCCAGTGTGTTCAACTGTGTCCCAGGGAACTATCTCAGTGCTCAATACATAGCAGCTGCTCATTAAATGTTTGTCAGATAGAAAGATGGCTGGATGGGTAGGTGGATGAGGAGGTCCCATCCAGATTTCCAGGCATCATTTTAGCTGAGCCTGAAAAGTGAGCAGGATTACAATATGTGGTGAGCCGGCACGGCCATGGCATACTCAGACCCAGGGCGCCTTATGCGCCGTGCCACTCATCCAGGTTCAGTGACCCTGAGAGGGGGCGGTGAAGGATTGAGAAAAGACAGACAAGAGAATAAAAGCTGGGTCTGGGTGGGACGCTGCTCCCGGATGGAGAGACAGCACCATGGACTACAAGCCGTGTCTTTATTTTATAGCCAGGTGCCACGAGGCAAAGTAAGGGCGTGGTCAAGATGTTTACAATATTCTTGTGGGTTTCGATCCTACTCAATTACATGCACCTGAACTCTATCAAGCCCACATCACTCAGGCACGTGGGGCCACATGTTTGGGCCATAGGTTCAAGGTTGCAACTATAGCTGTTGGCTATAATTGTGCTGGGAGGGCTCTGCCCTCCAAGCTAGGACTTGCACGTGGCCATGAGAGGACTGTGCCCTCTCATTAATCTGAGGCTTGAACCTGTCCAAACACTGTAGCCGCTTTCCACAACAATATAGGTGATGACAAAGGATGGTGGGCTGCAAGGAACCAAATCATGGGCAAAGGCGAGAAAAGGTGATACCAGGCAACAGTGGGATGAAATAATGTTTGGTTACAGTATGGAATACATGCCGCAGAAAAGAAGGTGGGATGTGACCCTGGAGGTTCCTGAAAGCTGACACCACACTCTCTATACATCTGGGGATTCTCAAGCTTCTAGTGTAATTTTCATCAGTAAATATTTAAAGAACGATTGAAAAGAGAAGTAAGAGGACAAGGTAACAGAAGATAGGAAAGGATTACAAAAAGAAAGGAGAATGTTAGCAAAGTGGTCAACGATCACTGGCGTTAATGTTGGCAAATAACAAACAATAGGAAAGTTTATAGGATCCAGGTTGTGACCATGATGGTGGTTGGTGGAAAGAGGAACAGGTTACTGGAGGCAAACAGTCGGAGAAGTCTGAAGTCTGCTCAGTGGTTAGAAATGAAAGCAGGGTTGTCGGGCTTAGAGTGTCTGCTGGCCCTGGAAGATCAGGCCTGGCGGGGACGTGGAGAGCCATGTGTTGGCGTAGAGGGCCCAAGGTTCAAATCAAGCATCTCTGTTGTTATATGACACAGCACTGTTGCCACCTGGCCTTTAAGGAGTCGGGTTGGTTTGCTTTTCTTTGCGTCAGTTGCCAGGTGGAGAGAAGAATCAAGAAATTGCCCTAGATTTGCTAAAAATAAATATAATTCTTCAGGCAAAAAAGTGTGTGGGTATCTCATTGTTTTGAAAATCCACATCAGTCTATTCTTGAAAGATATTTCCTATCAAAGGTTCTTCTTGTTTAAAACATCCTGCATGATATTGGGCAAGTCCTTACCCCTCTGAGCCTTAATTTAATTGTGTGCAAAACAGGGATAACAATAACACAAATTAATAGTTAGTACGTGCTCCTTTTCATTAACACTATTATATTAATCATCAGTATCATTCCCTTTTCAAAAGGACTTATACATAGTCTTTCACAGGAAATTTATAGTGCTCTTCCATTATTTACTATAGATGTATATTAATCAGAGTGTGGTTCCTGGTTTAGAGTTTTAAATGATACATGAAAAATACATAACCTGCAGAAAAAAATCACCTAAGGCAATCAAAGTTCTTATAAAAATAAAAAATATATAAAATAGAAAAGCAATGCCAACTGGAAGTTATATTCATATATAACTTCACGAATGGCCCTTCACAGAAAGGTCCACTCTGATAGATAAAGAGATTCCTCTATGAACTCAGGAGCCTTTCTCTGTATATCTAAGCTAGAGAAATGGGAAGGCTTGAGGGAAATCCCAATATTCACAATGCGCCTTGAGGACACGCAGAGCCCTCTGCAGAGGTAGAATGGCACAGTGGGTAAATGTCTGGACTTGGCAACCAGTTCAATTGGCTCTACCACTTACAGCTATGTGACCTTGACCAAGTTTTTCATCTATAAATGGTGATGATGACAGCACAGACTGAATGGGATTGTTTTAAGAATCAAATAAGACAACCTTTGCCAAGGCAAATGGTGTCCTTACGTGGAGGACGGGAAGGGGGCTTGGTGGGTCTCTTTTAAAAGGGTGCTAATCCCATTCAGGAGGGCTCTACCCTCAGGACCTAATCACCTCCCCGAGGCTCGACATGAAATGTGGGGGGACAGAAACATTCGTTCCAGTCTCTCTACTTTGGCATATATTTGAAATTCTCTATAACAGAAAATTTAAAAATTATTTTTGTTATAATGATTTCTACAGGGAGGGCTGGATTCTAGGGAAGAGAAATGAGATAAAAAAGAAAATAAGAGATTCCTCAGCTTGATTGTCACAATCCTGTATAATCTGGTCTCAACCTACCTCCTCAAATTCATGTTTCCTGTCCCTTCAGCACACCTGTCCCTCTCAGTCACCTCTCCTCTGTCTTCTCCACCTGCCTGTTCCTTTCTGGCCATCTTCTCCCCTTAGTCTCTGCTAGTTCCCGTTGAAGGCCCTTTCTTCACAAGCTCCCCTGGCCAATGCCTCCCCACTCGTCAGGTTGAGCTCCAAGTTCACCTCCTTCCTGAAGCTTCTCTGAACACAGTCTAGCCAAAATTTCTGTTGTACTTAAAATTACTTTGTTTCCTGCCTGTGCATACTTTCCCCTCTAAAATGAAAATAGGAGACATTGTCCAGCTCTGAGGCAGGCACAGAGTAGGCCCCTAGCAAATATTTAATCAACAGAAAATATTGATTCAGTTTGTGATCCCAAATCCACCTCTACTGCCTTTGCAGTCTCATCTCGACCTATTCCGATGACCCAGCAGACTGATCGATTCTGATTCCTTGAAGATACCCCCATGCTTTCCTCTTATGACCATTTCCCTGCCAGGCCTTCTCTAGGTCTCCACCTACTGAACTTCTGCCCACTCTTGGAGGTTTGTCTCGTGTACCTTTCCTCCCAAAGCCTCGTCTCTACTCTCCACCTCACATGCAGGCCAAATATTTTAATTTCTTAAACAGTGAATTTAAATTCAAACAGTTTTGGCCAGAAAATATCCCTGACCACGTTGAGAATCTCATGGAATCTATGGGTGCTCTCTCCACTCCCCATAGGTACACACACATCTCACAGTTGATTTTGTGGGGGAGGCCCATGGACCCAGGTTACATTCCTGCCCAGGTCCCTGCCTTCTACCACTAATCATAACCTTTCTGGTGCTCAGGTGTTTTGTAAATGAGACCTGTTTTCTTCTAGCCTTATGAGGGTCTTAAAGGGGAAAAAACATGCTTTGCTTAACTTTGTATCCCCCATGGCATGATGTTGCATACTCTGTAGGTTCTTTTTGTTGTTGTTGTTAATCCTCACCTGAGGATATTTTCCCATTGATTTTTAGAGAGAGTGGAAAGGAGGGGGAGAGACAGAGAGAGAGAGAGAGAAACATTGATGTGAGAGAGACACATCAATTGGTTGCCTCCTGCACACATCCAGGTCAGGGCTAGGGATGGAGCCTGCAACCGAGGTACATGCCCTTGACTGGAATTGAACCCAGGACCCTTCAGTTTGAGGGCCAATGTTCTATCCACTGAGCCAAACCAGCCAGGGCTTCTGTAGGTTCTTGAAAAACATTTGATGCACAGAGTCAAGTTGGACTGATTGCATGATGGTTGTGGATTCCTGTTTAATAATCATATAATTAATCAACCACATGCTTTCTAACAGCTGTTCTGGTTCATGTTAGCTCTCCAATTTGTTTCTTTTTAAATTTTCCTCTCCAATTTTTAGAAAGAGAGGAAGGGAAAGGGAGGGAGAGAGAGAGAAAGAAAGAGAGAGAGAGAAAGAAAGAGAGAGAGAGAGAGAGAGAGAGAGAGAGAGAGAGAGACCATCTATGTGAAAGGGAAACATCATTTGGCCGCCTCCTGCATGCCCCCTACCAGGGACCGGGCTGGAAATCCGGGCATGTGCCCTGATCAGGAATCAAACCGGCAACTCTTCGGTACAGGGGACTGATGCCCAACCAACTGAGCTACACTGGCCAGGGCCAATTTGTTTCTTTACTTCTTTTCTACTGAGGAGTTACGCTGTGGCCTGGCCAAGGAACAGAATCGAGAGGTGGCTTTCAGATTTGTGTGGCTGCCGAAACTCTTAGGGTAATAGTGAGGCACCTGTGGCAGAGGCTGGAACACCAGTGGATTTTTTATTTGACTGGGCTAAGCCCTTGATAGCCTCCAGCCCTCACGCCTCTTGACCCAATAGTGCAGCAAACATTAGACCTGCCAGGCCAAATAACAGCCTAGAGGCACTGGGGGATGCCGGCTGGGCTCGCAACAGTGTTTATGTGAGGATGGATCTGCTGTCTTGGCAAAGTGTGCGGCCTCCCCCAACCTTACTCTCCGAGGCCACTGCAAGGCTCTGTTTGCCCAGAAACCCTTCCCCAGGGGCTTGCCATGGTGCTGCCTGCCTATCTGTCCGAAACTTCCCACCGTCCACATGACTCTTCTGGTTTGGACCAGAGCCATGGAGTGTCACCATCAGATGCACAGGCCACCTGAGAATGGAAGGTGATTCCCTCCAGGATCCCATTTGTATGTGAGCATGAATATCCTAGTCAAGCCAGCTGATTTTTCTCTTGGAAGAGTCTGACCACCGGTGGTTGGGGAGCCATTAAAGGGACTGCTGGCTGCGGTGGGTCAGGGGGCCTCCCCGAGCTCTCCTGTGTGAGACACTCAAGTTTTCTAATTGTTGTGCAGTGTTTTTGGCAAGTTAGGAAATGGTGATTCCTGCTCTGCCCTTAAAAGGAGATTTCCCAGTTTTCTTCTATTGAGGACATTGATGACCGCGAGCCCCCAGAGAACACCACAGCTTTCCTTACCAGGTAGATGGAAGTTGGCGCACAGGAGGGAGACGCAGAGGCCCTGCCCAGAGTCCGTGTCCAGACTCTGTCTGCCCTTCACATGGGCGTGTGGGAGCCACCGAATCTAGGCCCCTACAGATAGAAGAGGCTGCAGGGGCCACCTACTCATCACTTCACAGGTCAGGTTCTGAGTCAGAGGCTTGCCCAAGCGCACGAGGCAAATCAATGCAGAGCTAGGACTCGGCCCTAAACCACCTGCCCGCTCTCCACCCAGGGTTCTCTGTGTGTCCTCATGGTCCACACAGCAATATCCCGGTGCTCCTACTGCGCGCAGAGCTCCTACTGTTTGTGGAGAAAAATAACAGATCATCTCAGGAAGAGTCACTAGAAGTCAGTAGATGCTGGCGTGCTTAGGTAAGGGGTTGGAGGGATGGGAAAGAACGCATAGAAACGGGGCTGTGCTGAGCTCAGAGTGTGGAGAGGCAGGCACGGGGCAGCAGGATGATGGGGAGCAGATCTAGAAGTCAGAGGGAGATTTAAAAAGAAGGATGCCCATTCTTCCCCAAACTGTCTATTTGCAAATCTCAGAAACCTTCAGTTACCTCCCTTCCCCACAATGCTTGAAAGCCTGTGAAAATGCCTATGATTTTTTATTTTTATTTTTATTTCTTGCCCCCAACTGGATGGTCAGAGGCTCTATGTAAGCAGCCTGAGTTCAAATCCCAGCTCGGTAGTGACTTGACCTAGGACTAGTCGCAGCCTCTCTGAGTGTCCCATTTCCTTCCTGCAAGCTCAGGGTCACCATGTGGGTGTAGGAGCCACTGTACATCTAGTGGGAAGCACGGTGCCTGGCGCACAGATAACTGCTCAGTAAATGATGGCTGTGATCATTCTGGTACTTGGCTCCTCTGTCTCCATGGTTCTGGCTCCTGCGTCAACACGAAGTTGGCCCGGAGACAGATGAGCTCCCCGGGAACATACCTGGAATCAAGACCTATTAAATGTTTCTCTCTCTTTCCTCATAGCCGCGTCTTCCATTTCGGGGAGAATTAGAAAGAGCTATACTGGGAACGGAAAATTTGCATCTGACAAGAGGTATGTGCAGACACATGTTTGCAAATGAGGTCAAGGTTTCAAAATATTCCTTCTCTGACAGATGAGTCAAGCCCCACACAGTGGTCTTACTATTTACCACGCATGACGGCACATTCGGCGACCGAGAGGGTCGTCTGCCAGGAGTTATATTGGAGGGAGTTACTCATTGGAAAATGTGGCTGCATTGCCCAGACTGAGAACTGAACTTGGACTTCCAGGGATTTCACCCAAAATAAGCTGAATTCCTCGGCTATAATTGTCGGAGAAACACGGCCAAGGCGTCTGTGTGCCAGCCCAGCCCCGGTTCCTGCTGGGGAAGTGTGGGTTCAGGCAGGAGCCGCTCCGGCTTTCGGCGGGAGGGCACAGGGCACTGGCCTGTCCGACCTCATGGCCTTTATCGTTCCTGTCCAGGACTGTTGCCAGTTGGTCAGTCATTCGTCCTTTGATTCAATTATTTGCTCACTCCCTCGGGGGCTGTTTTGTGACCACCTAGCGTAGTAGCTAACACTGGTCTAGTGCTTGTGTGCTAAGCGCCGTGTATGTGTTATCTCCGTGGTCCTTCCCACAGCCCTACGAGATAGGTATTTAGTATAGCAGGGCCAAATATTACAGCTCAACTGCATCTGAGCTGTGTGGAGAAGATGGAAGTGTTTCATTGTGTCTGTAACTAATCAGGCCTTCTTTCGGAGTCTCCTGCCACCCCCACGCACACGTGTTGGGAGTGGGATGAACTAAGTGGCTAGTCCAGTTGAAATCTTTGTCTCATCTTATTAGTTAAATAGTCCTCTTTGATAACGCCCAGTCTCTCAGACAGCACCTCCTGCTGCCTCTCTCTCTCTCTCTCTCTCTCTCTCTCTCTCTCTCTCTCTCTCTGTGTGTGTGTGTGTGTGTTGGAGTGTGTGAACGAGGGTGCATGGCTCACTCCATCTTGTGGTTGAGGGGGAGTTTTGGAGTTGCTGGTGTCATGTACTCTGGCCTCTGGGGCAAAGTCCCAAATGCTCTCATTTGATGTCTTAGCACATGTCATCCTCCTCTATCGCCCACCCAGAAGACCATGCTCCTGGACCCGGCTCTCAAGGCTCTTCCCACTAGAAGTGGATTCCCACTTTCCAACTTTCTCTTATATGCTTCCCATTTGTCCCTGAAGACCTGACATCTCCAACTACACCCGAGATAAGGGCTGTGCCTGTGATTTTGGGCACCCGAGCCGGATTGCTCCCTTCTCTGAACTTCTAAGGCCATTATATCTGGCAAGTAAGTCTGTACTCCTTTGACATATCTTCTTATTGTTTCATAAAATCACTTATGTCTCTCGCTGTTATTTAAGTTTTAAGCTCCCTTGGAGCGTGGATCATGCCTTAGATCTGGTTGAACTCACCAAAGCCAATCCGGAGTCCAGCATAGAGAAGGGCTGTAGGTGTTCCCTGAAAAGGGGTGCAGATGCCCAGTGTGTGAGCAGCTTCTAAAAACACAGAAAAAACTAACCAGTGGCACCACAGAGAAGTGGGCTAGCGGTATGAATAGGTAATTCACAGAAAAAGAAATGAAAACTCCCAGGACCAAACCAGAGAGGGTCGGACCTGCATTACCACCATTTGTCCACCATCCAGAACTGAAATATCATCGCTGTTATGTACACACAAACAACTGTTGGACATAGAAATCGGGACTCAAAAGAACTGTTGGCCCAGAAAGAAACTCACTATAGACTGACTCATTTGCCTCTCAGCATAACCATTATTACTTGTCTCATTTTCGGTTCCTATAAGTGTATTCCTAGTACCACATGAGCTCACTCATATAGGGAAATGATGAACAACATAGACTGAAGAACAAGAACAGCATTGATCAGACTGTCAGACCTCAGAGGGAAGGTAGGGGAGGGTGGGGACAAGGGAGATAGATCAACCAAAGGACTTGTGTGCTTGCATATGAGCCTAACCAGTGATCACGGACAACAGGGGGATGGGGGCATGCGTGTGTGGGGGTTTGGGATGGGAATGGGGGGGTTGGGTTGATGACAAATATGGGATACCTTAATCAATAAAGTAATTAAAAAAATAAAATAAAAAAAAATAATAAAAAATAAATAAAAAATAATACATATTTGATATGAAAAAAAAAAAGAAAAGAAAACGGTCCTTAGCCACATGAAAAAAATGCTCCAACTTGCTCATCACAAGAACAATAAAAATTAAAAATACACACATACTATTTCTAACCGATCAGATTGGCCCAAACCCAAAAGCTTTACAGCACACTCTTGGCAAGGTGGCAGAGAAAAGGGCACACTCGGGATTACTGGGGCACTGTATCTCATTGCGCAGAAACCTATTGCATTTGGGCTGGGAAGAAGGATGTGACACGGTAGTTTATTTGTCTTTGCTCTCACCTGAGCACTTTCCTTGCTCAGATCCTCTCATACCTCAAAGCTGTGTCCATCTCCACTGTTGGCAGCAGCACGACCCACACGCATTCATCGCATTAGACACGGTCACCCTTATGTCAAGGCTACAGGACAAGAGACAAGGAGAAGTGTTTCCCTGGGGCCTGCATGGTGTTAGTGATGAGAGAGGGTGTTTAGGGCCCTGCCCATGACAGTGCTTTGCGCTTGGGACTTAGTGTCCCAGGCACCCCTTTAATGAGGGCATCGAGTGTTTGTGATAAGTGGGGCCCCCTAAAGCACAGGGTGCAGGGCAGAGGCCCAGGGTAGCCCTTTGGCCAAGTTCTAAGTAAGTTCTACTTCAACATCATCTCCAGTGAAAAGAGCAAGGTGGAGAAAAGTATGTAGAGAATGTAAGGAAGGATGTATCTTTTTTTGTTTGTTTGTTTGCCGCAAACGTTAAGACATATTTTCTTTCCATATTTAAAAAAAAAATATCTGGAGAGAGAGAGAGAGGGAGAATAGGGTAGAGACAGGATAAAAACTGAATTTTTCAGAACACATTTTTGTTTATACAGATATGACTTTGGAGCCATGTAAATATTTTAGAAACTATACAAAATCAAAGTTAAAAAATCTAAAGTAAATGAAAAAAAAAAAAAAGGAGCGTACTCTTTGTCCAGTTTGAGGCATAACCATTCAGAGAAAAACCATCCCAGGTGACTTTAAAGCATAGAAACTTGAGTGTACATTTCTAGTGGGACACACCCTAAGGACAAAAAGAAGTGTCTTGAGAAAAAAAAAAGAAGAAAAAGAAAGATAAAAATTGTCGTCTACAAATACTATTTCCCACTAATGCAACCAGAGTTCCTTGGAGAAACTGCCGAGTCTGAGTCTAAGGCAGGAAATATACAAGATGAGCTTCCAGCATCTTGTTAAAACAGACAGCAAGGAAACAAAATATCAGAAACTACTAAGTTGTGACAAAAGGACTCAGGAACTAACTTGAAGAGACTCCCTCTGGCCAAAGATGGGAGGCACAATGTGAGTATCATCCTATATAATAAAAGGCTAATATGCAAATTGTCCCCTCCACAGAGCGTTCAACGGGGAGTTCGACCAGGGGGCAGGGCCCGCTGGCCAACCACCTGTGGGTGCCCCCCACCGTTGTTGCCAGCCCAATTGGTCCCAATCTTGGGGCAGGCCAGCCGGACCCCACCCATGCATGAATTCATGCACTAGGTCTCTAGTAATGATAATAATGGCAACGAATGGAAACATGCTAAATATGCTTAAAAACATGAGTTCTTAATGATTAAAACAAAACAGTGGATTTATTAGTTAACGTTGAAGAGGGCAAGGGAACAATCTCCTGATTTCAAAAACAAGTAGAAGTAAAAAAATTAATCAAGCATTTATTTCGCCTTTTCTATACACACCACACCTCACAATAGCCAAATTATTGATAAGGGAGAAGTTATATATATTTTTAAAGAATCCTTATCTAGAGGTACAGATGGATATATATTTAAGATAAAATAATATGATGTTGGAACTTATTCAAAATAATCTGGGAGGGGTGGATAGAGTTATTGTTGAAACAAAATTGTCTACAGGTTAAGAATTGTTGGAAGCTGGGTGACAGGTCATGGGGGCGCGTCTTTTTTGCTTATGTTTGAATTGCCCATAATAAAAGGTTAAAAATAAATAATACATAAAAGGTATTTTTAGGTACAAAAAAGTGCATGCTTTTTGAGAAACATTAAAATAATATAGAAGTGCAGAAAGTGAGAGGTAAAACCTCCTTCACCTGCAGCCCACCCCACACGGTGACCTCACGGGGGGGATGGGTGGGTAGGTTCTGTGGGAACATTTTGCGTTACTGCTCAGACATTGTCACTATGCTGCGCTGAGGAGGGAATGTACTCTTTCACCGTGTTGCTATCAGGCTTAGTCATGTGACTTGCTTGACCAAAACACTACAAGCAGAAGGAGTCTCTTTGGGAGCCAGTACATGGCTCTCTTTTCTCTCTGTCACGTTGTTCCAGAAAATTGGATCCCAGAGTGAAGACAGCAGAGCCACACCAGCCCATGATACACTAGGGCAGAGGACAAATAACCCTTTATTGGCATACACTGAGATTTTGCAGTCATTTATCACCGGACATACCTGATCGATTCAAAATCCTTCCACACCTCTGCTGTGCATCTATAAACAAATGTTTCCCCACAAATATTACACATACTACTCTTCAATTTGCTTGTGTGTGTGTGTGTGTGTGTGTGTGTTACGTTAATCCTCAAACAAGGATATTTTTTCCATTGATTTTTAGGAATAGTAGAAGAGAGAGAGAAAAACAGAGAGGAACACATCGATTGGTTGCCTCCTGCATGAACTCCGACCAGGGCCCAGGCCAGGGAGGAGTCTGCAACCAAAGTATGTGCCCTTGACCAGAATCGAACCCGGGACCCTTTGGTCTGCAGGCCCACGCTCTGTCCACTGAGCCAAACCGGTTAGGGCTGCTTTTTGGTTTAATTAATAATGTATTGTGGGCATTTGAGTCTACCTTGAAACAAAACCAGTCTGCGTTCCCGAAGGCCCAAGAACAGTTTCCTAATGCCAGAAGTTTCTGGGTTGTTTTTATTTAAATAGGGGTCAGTGGAGAGGTTCTCCAGAAAAAACCGGTGCGGGAAGTAAGCTGAGTGTGTCAGAGTGTGAGTTCAACGCTAGAGCCCTCTGGTCACCGGAGCGTAATTGGCAGTGAGCTGTGGACTTTTGCACGATTCCAGTGCTTTTCCTGCCTGGGAAAGGCAGGAAATCTCTGAGGCTGTTAAAGTGCTTGTCTTTCTCTTTGTAATCTTGCAGGCACTGCCTGTGGCTGGAAGTGAAATCCTGGATTTCCTCAACAGCTTGTAGTCCGAGGGCTGGGACTGTGGTTATGGTCACAGCTGAAGTGCCCGGGAACTGAGCACTTACTTTCTTGGTTATGTTACCAACCCTGCGTTCAAATTGGCCTCCTGGGCTCCTTACCTGTGCTCATGGCAGCACCATGCCGTGCCAGGTACGCACACAGGGACATCGGCACCATCTTTCGTTCTCCAGTGCACAAGCACAGAAGCCCCATGGAGCAGAGAGTTTTACCTGTTTTATTTACTGCCATGTCCCCAGCGTCTGTAACATTGCCTGACGTGTAGTAGATGCTCACTAAATAATTTATGCATGGCCCGGTTGGTGTGGCTCCGTGGTTGATTGTCAACCTATGAACCAGGAGGTCGAGGTTCGATTCAGTCAGGGCACATGCTCAGGTTTCGGGCTCGATCCCCAGTGGAGGTTGTGCAAGAGGCAGTTGATCAGTGATTCTCTCTCATCATTAATGTTTCTATTTCTCTCTCCCTCTCTGAAGTCAATAAGAACACATTTAAATTAGTAATTTATGCATGAATGAATCTAAACAGTTGTCAAGTCCTGTGATTTCTCTCTCTCTGTTTTATCTTCCATTTGTCATCCTCTCATTCCCATTGTTATCGCCTGTGGGGGATTAAAGATGGCCACAATTTTTTGACAACGTCCCCCGTTGAGATGTGGTGTGGATGTCCCTAACTCTTGCGTGTGGGTGGGTTCTGTGACTACCTGAACCAATAGAACACAGTAGAAGTGATGCTACGTAGTCTGCAGGCTGAGGACTTAAGAGGTCTGCAGTTTCTACTTCCTGTCTCTTGAAACACTCACTCTTTGAGCCCCGGGTAGCTGGATAAGCCCTGAGACTTTTCCTGCCCCGTCTGCCCAGGAGCCAGACATGAGAAAAGCTATCTGAACCCTCCAGCCTATCTCAGCTTGTCAGCGGGACAGCGCTGAGAAACTCCAGGTGGGTGTTATGTGGAACAGAAGGAACATTCAGCGGAGCCCTGGGCTGATCTACACAATCGTGGCTGAGCCCGAATTCCTGAGCTACACAACTGTAAGGTGTAAAAAGTGTTGTCATTTAAACCATTACGTTTTGGGGGTGATTTGTTAATGTCAGAACATTACCGTACTCAGGACCTTATGCAACTTCTTACCTGGAAAATGAGCCGTACACTCAGTTTCCTGACCATGCTCCGCACTGCTGTTTGTTTTCATGCAGAAACTATGCGGGGCTCCTGCTTTTCAGCGCAAACAAACAAGTCATTGTCAATAGAACAGAGCACCATCTTCTTAGCCTGCCCCTATTGGCCTTCTAAGATCTGTTTCTGAACTCGACGTTGCCAGCTCTCCTAGTCCTCCCTCACATTTCCTATGTTCCAGTCAAATCCAACTTTTGGCTCATCGCCTTGGCACGCCATGATTTCGATCACGTAGTTCCTCCTCCAGGAATGCCCTTCACCTCATCTGCATCTGTCCACATCCTACTTGTCTTCCAAAGATATCCAAGAATGTCAATCTCCCTCGTGGAAACAATCTCTTCTGAATTTCCAAAGCATTTTACCTGGGCCTTTCAAAGGTTTGCCCTTTTCTAACATTATAATTTGGAAAGATGTCTTTAACAGTCCTCATAGACCAGGAGTCCTTGAAGGCAGGGCCCACATCTTATTATTGTAAACTCATTATCAAATATTTATTGGGCAAACAGATGGATAAATGAGTGAATGGGGCCCAGTCTCACTTCTCTCTTGTCAAGGTCAGCAGTAAGAGCACTTTATAAACTACTAGAGGCCCAGTGCACGTATTTGTGCATGGTAGGGTCCCTAGGCCTGGCTGGCAATCAGGGCCAATCAGGGCCTTCCAGCTGCCTGCTGGGGCCTCCCTTCCCTGGCTGCTGGCTGCCAACAGGGGCCTTCCTTCGTTCTGCACCGCCCCCAGGTGGTCAGTACACATCATAGCGAGCAATTGAACTCCCTGTCTCCCAGTCGAACTCCCAAGGGGACATTTTGCATATTAGGCTTTTATATATATAGATGGTTCAGTTTATAAACACATCTGCTTGAAACATGTTGCCAGGCCTCGGGTTATCTCCATTTCTCAGCTCTGCTTTCTTCTGTCTTGGTTTCTCTCTGGGGCAGGCTCTCCCAGGTGCTGGCACAGACGGTCCCTAGCAGCCTCACACTGATACCCTACCAGTTTAGCAACCCTCACAGAAAAGTGTGCTTTTCTTTCTCAGTAGTTCCAGAAGAAGCGTAGAAATTAGGAGTCACTAGACACACAGGAGCCCTTTTCCTGTGGCCAAGGGGATGGACTGTCTTGATGGCCCAGTTTTCAGGAGACCCCAGGAGCAGGAGCTGGAAGCTCTGGTGGTAGGGATTAGCCTAAAGGATAATGGTACTGTTACCAAAGGAATGGGGAATGGAAGTAGATAGGGAAAACAACAGATCCCACCCTACCCGTGCTGGAAGGGGATACCAAGTCCTACATAAATAAAAGCACTGCTCTTCCTTAAGCCTACTTTTGGGTACCTGTTCTGTACTGGACCCTCTAAAAAGAACTGTCCCAACCAGGTCACAGAGTGTCCAGGGCCCAGGCTAGCTCCATTCCACTGCACGCCCCACCATCTCTGTTCCTTACCTACATTTTTGTTGTTGTTATGCCTTACCTGAGGATATTTTCCTATTCATGTTTAGAGAGAATGGAAGGGAGAGGGAGAGACAGTGAGAAACATTGATGTGAGAGAGACACATTGATTGGTTGCCTCCGACACGCAACCTGACCGGGGCCAGGAAACCTACAACCAAGGTCTGTGACCTTGACCAGAATTGAACCCGGGACCCTTCAGTCTGTGGGCTGAGTCTCTATCCACTGAGCCAAAACGGCGAGGGCCTTTCCCAGACTTTTCAATTTGTCTCTGATTTACCCTTTCTCACCCAATCACATCTTGCTCTCATGTTCCTGACTCACTATCTCTCTTAGCATCCATGAGCATGAAACACAAGAGCCACTTCCCTGTGCAAACCCTCTGTACCATCAGCATGCCCTTACATCTTTGAGCTGCTAGCAGCCATCAAAGAGCTTATCTGCATAGTGAAGAGACAGAGATCTGGTGATATTGTTTGTGCCCCTGAAGCCAGCTGTCCCTCTATTGTGGGTTGAATTGTGTCCTCTAGAAAGATATGGTCCCCGTGAATGTGACTTTATTTGGACATGGGGTCTTTGCAGATGTAATCAAGTTAAGATGAGGTTCTATGGTGTCCTTATAAAAAGACATCAGTCCTTGTAGGAAGTGGACAAGAGACATAGAAACAGACACATAAGGAGAACGCTATGTGATAATGGAGGAGGAAATTGGAGTGATGTGTCTACAAGCCAAGGATTGTTGGCAACACCAGAAGCTCAGAAAGGCATCATGCGGAATCTCCTCTAGAGTCTGGAGAGAGAGAGAGAGAGAGAGAGAGAGAGAGAGAGAGAGAGAGAGAAGAAGAAGAAGAAGAAGAAGAAGAAGAAGAAGAAGAAGAAGAAGAAGAAAAGAGAGCCTACAGAAAGACGTAACCTTGCTGACACCTTGACTTCAGACTTCCAGCTTCCAGAACTGTGAGAGAAGAAGTTTCTGTTGTTTTATGCCACCCACTTTGTGGTAATGTGTTAGGGCGGCTGAGAAGGAAACCTATACTACGTCTGTGTTTCTCCTTTGCTCTCACACTACTATCAGACTCACAACACTTCTGTACCAGGTGTGTGGGGTTTTCCCCACACTAAGCAATTCTCCGACACCAGCTGGATGTCTTACAATTCAACTCAATTAAGACACTGTATACCTGGAGAGAGCTTCAGATCCCAGAGGTAAGGGCTCAGCCCCAGAGACTGCCCTCCCCCACCTCAGAGCCCATCACAAGTCCAGGTTGTCACCTGTGCTTCTGACTGACCCGAGATAGATTGCTTGGAAGTTCCAATGATACCCTCCTTGGGTTTGATTAATTTGCTAAGGTAGCTTACAAAACTCAAAGAAGCACTTTCCTTACTAGGTTGCTAATTTATTATAAAAAAATATATCTCAGGATGAAGGGATGCATAGGGCAAGGGGTGGGGAAAGGGCACCTTGCAAGCTTCCATGGCCTCGCAGGCACGCCTTCTCCCAGCACCTCCACATGGTCACCAATCGGAAGGGCTTATGGAGGCTTCATTGCGTTGGCAGGACTGATGAAATCAGCGGCAATTCGTGTTTGAACTCTCGCCTCTCTCCTCTCCTTGGAAGTGGGGAGGTGGGGGTTGGGACTGAAAGTTCCAACCCTCTAATCACTGGTTGGTTCCCCTGGCAACCAGCCCCCATCCCTAAGTAACCTAGGGGCTTTCCCAAAGTCACCTCATTAATGTAACAAGACACCTCTTCTGGCTCTCATCACTCAGGAAATTCCAAGGGTTTTCGGAGCTCCGTGCCAGGAACTGGGACAAAGACTAAATATATATTTCTTATTATAAATCACAAGATCACAGCAGCCCTAGGAAACTCATATACCCTCTCACCCCGCCCCCCCCCCCCCCGCCCGCCTCGTTTGGTGAGCCAGTGAATTCCCTGGTTGTTCAGCAAAATTGTTTCTATTACAGCTGAAGTCCTCAATAATACGTGTTTTCTCCTCTACATGCTGAGGATACAAAAACGAATTAAACCCTGTTCCTATCTTTGAGTTATCCATCCCGTGGCACTAAGCCCAGCGCCATCTAACATTACTGGGGCCAAAGCCAGTGAGAAGGATGAGAAGAAACCCAAAGCAGTACTGGGAAGGCAATTTCTTAGCGCTGATTAATGAAAGGAGTTCATCTCAAGCACAGTCCAGACTCCAATAAAAAACAATAATGACTTCCCATCTCATACAAGATAAAGGCCAAACTCCTTAGCCTGGCACTGGAGGCCCCGGCCTATATTTCCATCATCTCCCACAATACGTGGCTTCTCCTCCACCTCCTTCGCTCCAGCCACATCAAAATACTAATTATTCCCCAAGGACATGGATGGTTTAAAAAATTATCGCATTCACGCATAGTAGCTCTGTCAACACATAGTCCTTCCCTCCATCTCAGAGTCCTACCCATCTATATTGGTTTCCTAGAGCTGCCATAACAAATTACCACAAGCTGGGTGGCTTTTTTTTTTTTTTTTAAGATTTTAAAAATTGACTTTTAGAGAGAGAGGCAGGGAGAGAGCAAAACATCGATGTAAGAGTGAGACATGCATTGGCTGCCTCTTGCACACCGTCTACTGGCCATCAAGCCTGCAACCTGGGCAGGTGCCCCCACTGGGAATCGAACCAGCAACCTTTTGGTGCACAGGACGACGCCCAACCAACTGAGCCATACAAGGCCAGGGTATGGGTGGCTTTAACTGACAGACACTTATTCTCGCAAGGTTCTGGAGGCAACACTAGTCCGTCTGAAATCAGGGTGTCAGCAGGGCCATGCTTCCTAATCCTTCCTGGCCTCTCCGAGGCTTCTGGTGGCTGTTGGAAATCTCTGGCATCGCTCCAATGTCTGCCTCTGTTGTCACATGATGTTCTTGTATCTGTGTCTGTGTTCAAATTTCTCTCTTGAATGGAGCCCACCCTAATTCAGAGTGACCCCAGATCTTAACTTGATCATATCTACAAACAGGTATGGGGGTTAGGACTTAAATAAATCTTTTGGGGGAACATTATCCTTCAAAGCACAGCTCAAATACTACTTCCTGCCAGAACCCTCGGCACCTGCCTACAGCAGGAACGTCCAGTGCGCCCGAGGTTTGCTGCAGCATAGACACTGCCGACCTTACTTAGACTCGGGCACAGGCCTAGGAGTCAAACCCTGTCTGTGGGGCCCAAGTCCCTTGGTCAGTACCTGTACTAGTCAGAAAGTCATCTATAAATGTTTGCCATTTTTAAATTAAACTGATAAGGAGAAGAGTGATAAGATGAAGGAGAGAGTAGCTGTATGGCACATGCTGGAAGGGTTTTTGTTTTTTAAAAATCTTTACCCTAGGATATTTTTCCCCATTGATTTCTAGAGAGTGGAAGGGAGGGAGGAGGGGGAGAGCGAGAAACGTTAATGTGAGAGAGACACATCGATTGGTTGCCTCCCACAGGCACCCCTCCCGGGGCTGGGGACCCTGCAACTGAGTTCCATGCCCACGACCGGGAATCGAACTGGGGATCCTTTGGTCTGAGGGTCGGTGCTCTAACCACTGAGCAACCGGCCAGGGCTGGAAGGGTTTTTAAGCCATTAGAAGACAGAGAATAAGATTAAACCTGTCTAATAAGAACTGAAATGCGGTGGAATTTCTCTATCCCTCTTCTGCAGCTAGTCCTTCTCTGTCCCCCCCTTGCAATCACTTTGCTCTCCTGCATCCTCTAGATGGGAGGGCTTTGAGATGCTCTGAGGGCCAGGCAGAGTGTTTGAGACCAAGAATGGCTCCAGTCCAGTGGCTGTACTGGCCTCCAGGCTCAAGGACAGTGAGAAATCCCCCCTCTCTATGACTCTGGCATAGCCTCCAGCCCCAGACTCTGCCCCAAATCAAACCCACACCAGGAAGACCTTCTGTGTCTGCCCGATGTGGTGCAGCAGTCTGGGCCCCCACGGTGCTTCACGGAAAATTGTTGGCCAGTGACTGGGCCCAGATAATGCTGATCCCAGCACGAAGAGGAAACAGCATGGCTGGCCCAGAGCCCGGGCTCTCTCCCTCTGTCTGTGGTCTCAGCACTTGACAGAGTGGAGCTATTGCAGTCTGCCTTGAGACAAGAATAACATTGCAGCATCCTAGTCATCCTGAAATAGCTGAGACATGATCACCCAGTACCTTGACGCCTGTCCTTCAGGGAGAGACTCCCAGAGACTGGCCCAGTAAAACACAGCCGTATTTATTCCTCCTCATTCGAATGTGTCAGTTAGGCCCTCAGTCAGACTTTGGGGCCCAGGTTTCAGCAACCCCTCGGTTAGGGTTCCGCTCTGGTGTTTTGGTAGCTCTTGCTGAATTGGGCAGTTGATGTAGAGACTGTTTCTAAATCAGGGTCTAAGAATAACTGGCCTCCTTAGGAAAACTACCAAAAGAATCAAGAGGAAAAGGAAATATTAAAGACAGTCCTCATATTGCACTTCCATGGCCTTATCAAGAATTATTTTAATAGCCTGGCTGGCATGACTCAGTGGTTGAGCATCGACCTATGAACCAGGAGGTCAGGGTTCGATTCCCAGTCAAGGCACATGCCCAGGTTGCCGGCTTGATCCCCAGTGTGGGGCGTGCAGAAGGCAACCTATCAATGATTCTCTCTCATCATTGATGTTTCTATCTCTCTCCCTTCCTCTCTGAAATCAATAAAAATATATTTTAAAAAAAGAATTATTTTAAGCACTGTCGGTAGATACTGCAGTAGACTGTATTATTGTCCCAAACATTCTCTGTCCCTTCTTATGGGAGAATTATCTCTCTCCCACCATGGTGACATCAAGCTTAGCCAAGAAATGTAAACAGAAGTGACACCTCACTTTTAAGAACAAGCCTTAAGAGCCAATATGTGGATCCGCCATCCACCTTTCTTTTCCTGCTGCCCTAACATCAGCCGTGTTCCAGATAAGGGCTGCTCCTCAGTCTGGTTCCAGGGGGAGGAGCCAAAGCCAACCTGTAATGGACACGTGATATGAGCAAGAAATAAACCTTTGTTGTTGTAAGCCACTAATTTTTGGAGCTGTTTGTTATTGCAGCTTAGCTTAGCTTAACCCTGAGTATTATCGTCATCCCCATTTCACAAATGGGGGAATAAAGGCACCTAGAGACTGTGCAACTTGCCGAGGCCATACAACCAGGATTCAAATCCAGACTACGTCCCTTCCACCAATGTCTTCGTTGTTTTCTTCCCAAACTCCTTTAGCCGGCAAGATCCCCAGGAATGTTCTGTTTTTCTGGATTTCCCATGGAGGCAAATAAGAATAATCAGCAGATTATTTGGTCCTCAGTAGGTAGAATGGACCAGGTAGGTAGACTGTACAATAAAACATACCTGGTTGTTGAGTGAGCTGGCCTCATTGGTATGCAAAGCAGTTAACAACTAAATTTTTTCCATACCAACAGTCTTTCAAGAATTAACAAACAATTTTATTATTAGAGATTTAAAACTGAAATCAAATTTTGTCTCAACACTCCAGCTCCTCAACCATTTGAAAGCTTCTCTCCTGTCCCTGGTTTGAAACTTTGCAATAGGCCCTAAATGTTAGGGGGTCATGGGTGGCTTCCTCTTGATTTCCCTCTTCCATGCCACCCCCACTCACCTGGGGCCTCAGGCTTCTGCAGAATGAGAGTTGGAGTGGTAAGGGGGGTAAGAGGCAGGAAAAATCTTATGTGGCTTTAGTGTCTTCTGGGTGTGGCAGGAGGTCAAATGCTGGCTCTTTGTAACAAGGGTCTCTTTTGTTTTGTTTTTTTGTTAATCTTTACCTGAGGACATTTTTTCCCATTGATTTTTAGAGAGAATGGAAGGAAGGGAGAGAGGGATGGAGAGAGAGAGAGAGGGAGAGGAACATGGATGTGTCTCTCTCACTGTTAGAAATAAGGCGAGTCCCAAAACCAGGGGTCCTGGTAGAACACAAAGCATACTCGGGAGCCAGTCAGCAAGGCGAATATCTTTACTCCTGCAGGAGGGTACGCACACTCAGGATTGGGAGCACGCATACACTGAGCAGGCAGTCTGCTCAGGCTTTTATCTCTGATACACGTGATCTGTCCCTCATTCTTGATTGGAAGAGCTTAAGCTCACACTCTTTCCTGATTGGCTAATTTAAAGGAAGGGGTTGACCTTTGCCATTTCAAAATGGCGGCCCCCAGGTGAGCTGCAAGTCATGCAAGCCAAAATGGTGGTTGCCTAAACTCCCTTCTTTGACCAAAAAGATTACTTGTTTTTCTCACACTCACATTTAGATTGGTTGCCTCCCACACATGGGCCTCCCACACGCAGGTAAGTGCCCTTGACCAGGAATCGAAGCTGAGACCCTTGTTGAGCGGGTCCATGCTCTAACCATTGAGCACACTGGCCAGGTCATCAAAGGCCTCTTTTATGGACATTAAAGGGCAGAATTCCCTAGAGTTTTCCCCTTGGACATCCCACAGCACCACTTTCTGGCCCAAGTAATGTGCTACCTGGCTCACTACTTAGGATGGAGCCCTTCCTTCCCCCGACTAGCTTCTGCACCAACCTCTTTCTTCTGGGGTAACCTTGCTCCAGCACAAGGCCCTCCTCCGTGGAGTCCTTTTTTGGTTAAACAGCCTTACTGAGATATAGTTGGCATGCAATAATAAGCTGAACATATTTAAAGTGTGCTACTTGGTAAGTTCTGACTTTTGAAGGGGCCCAACGAGCCAGAATCAAGATAATAAACATTGCATCACTCCAAAAAGCTTCCCTTTGGCCCTTAGTGATTCCTCTTCCCTTTCTCCCCACCCCCAGGCTCCACTGCTCTGCTTTCTGGCACGTAAGTAAGTTCGAATGCTCTAGAATGTTAATGGTACCATACAGTATGCACTCTTTCTTTGTGGGGCACTCAGCCTAATTCTTTATAGGTTCATTATGGAGTCTCTTTTCAAGAGAATTTAAGTCTGGCCACCTTCCGGGGTGCACAGGCCCGCGGGAAAGTCCACTCACCCGCGTCTTGTCACAGTGCAAGTGCAGCCTGTTCCCAGGCAGCCACCGGACTGCTCCCCCTTTGTTTTCCAGGTGTGGCAGGCTCCAGCGCGCGGACTCCCCAGGGAACACGGGCCAGCCTCGCTAAGCACTTGAAGGTCTGTTCCACTTGGCTCGAGGAAGGGAAAGGCACCCCTTCTGTCCTTTGCACCCCATCTTGATGACTTGGGAAGATCTTCCCTTTCCAATCTCCTTGTGGATACTTCAGCTTCCATTACACAGCCTTCTGATGCTGTTGTAACCAGACAATCAATGGGTCTGGGCTGCCTGTCACTAGTTGAGCCAATTCAGCAGAGACAGGGTTGAATCATATATGAGCGTTTATTCCTATACTGCTGGCAGGGTGGGAGAGCAGCAGGTCACCCACAAACATCTGCTCTGCAGCCCCCCATAAGCCAGCTGCTGATATAGGGTAGGACAAGGATTACATGGGAAAGTAGAGATTACAGGCATGAGGAAGTAGGCTATGCAGGCTGGGGTGGGACTCCATTGTTTGGGCAACAAGGTTGTTAGTCTTTCCATGATAATAGGCAGGTCTTGAATGAGAGTGAACTGCATTCCAAGGTTGACTTCCACTCCAAGGTTGACTCCCAGGTCCTGGGGGCATACAACTTCCAGCCAAGTTAGAATGTCCTTTCTTTAATCAGAACAAGGCAATCATGGTTAATAGAGCATGATTAATATTTCCCCAAACCGTAGCTAGTCCCCAATATTCTATTTTTGCTCCTAACACTGTGAGTCCCCAGATCAGTTTTTTGGATCACCTCAGTAAGTTCTGTCTGTACAGATAGTCTGAAGTCTTTAGAATATACCATGTTCTCAGCTGAAACAGACAACAGGAAAAGTTGCATGCTAATAATCTATGTCAGCGGTCCCAACCTTTCAGGCCTCACGGACCACCAGTGGTCTATGGACCAGTGGTTGGCAGTCATTGATCTATGTCATAACTCAGAGGTTAAAGGACAGCCTTGTGTAGAAATGTCCCTATCAAGTTTCTGCACCCAAATCCAACATGACTGTGTGTGTATGTGTGTGTGTGTGTGTATGTGTGCGTGCGTGACAGTGGGGGGGGGGGTTGGGGGGGGAGGGGGTTGGGGGGGTGGGGGGGAGTTCCCCATACCACCAAGCAATTCTCTGACAGCAGCTGAGTGTCCTATAATTAAGCTTAATTCGGACACTAGCTACCTGGAGTGCTACTATATTTTTCCGTGTATAAGACACTATTTTTTTCTAAGATCATTAGACTGAAAATCGAGGGGTGTCTTATACACAGAAGTCAGCCAAGGAGGGAGCTGCACAGGTGAGTAGCTGCCGATAACTTGTCAAACAGGCTTCCTCCAATCACGAGCCTTATTGTTACTGACATCAGCTGATACTGTAATTAGAGGTGAAGGTGGAGAGTGTGCAGATACAACAGGGACCGAGCGTTCTGATCCCATAAAGATGTCAAAAAATAAAAAGATAATTACCCGTAAGCGATTGTCTTACTCTGCAAAATTCAAACTGAATGTAATCAGCTATGCAAAAGAGCATGGAAATAGAGCTGCAGAGAGACAATTTGGACCTCCCCCCAATGAGTGTAGGGTCAGACAGTGGAGAAAACAGGAAGAACAACTCCTTAAGTCGCCAAAAAACCAGAAGGCCTTAAGAGGAAAATGTTTAAAATATTGATTTCTTGCCAAAACCGGTTTGGCTCAGTGGATTCCAGGTTCGATTCCGGTCAAGGGCATGTACCTTGGTTGCAGGCACATCCCCGGTAGGGGGTGTGCAGGAGGCAGCTGGTCAATGTTTCTCTCTCATCGATGTTTCTAGCTCTCTGTCCCTCTCCCTTCCTCTCTGTAAAAAAATCAATAAAATATAGTTTAAAAAATATTGATTTCTTAATTTTGGGTTGGAAAAGTGGGGGGCTTCTTATACATGGGGCATCGTATACACGGAAAATATGGTAGTTAGCTTCAGATTCCACAGGTTAAGGACTTAGTCCCACAAGACTCCCCTCAGACCTCACCCCAAACCTCAGGCACCAGTCACAAGCCCAGGTTATCACCTCTGTGCTTCTGACTAAGCAGCTATGGTTCAGAGGTTCTTAATTTGCTAGAGCAGCTCACAGAACTCAGGGAAACATTCCATTTACTAGATTACTAGTTTATTATAAAAGGATATAAATAACTCAGGAATGGCCAGATGAAAGAGATATTCAGGGTTCAGTCTGGGGAAAGGACTCCCAGCTTCCATGCCCTCTCGGAGCTCCCCACTCTCCCCAAATCTTCACGTGTTCACCAACCTGGAAGCTCTCTGAACTCCTCCTTTTGGGTTTTTATGGAGCCTGCATTACAAAGTCATCATTGATTAAATCTCAGGCCATTGGCGATTGATTCAACCTCCAGCCCCTCTCCCCTCCCCAGAGGTCAGGGAGGTGGGACTGTAAGTTCCAATCCACTAATTGCAAGGTTGATTCTCTTGGCAACCAGCCCCCATCCCAAGGTCAGCTCAAGACCTGCCTCATTAATATAACAAAAGACACCTGGATGGCTCTCCTCACCTAGGATATCCCGAGGATTTTAGGAGCTCTGTGCCAGAAATGGGGTTGGAGGCCAAATATATTTTGTATTATAAATCACAGTCCCCAACCCTGATGCCTCCAGTTGGACTTGTAGCTCAAGGCTGTCAGACTTCATCAGCTTCTGAGGTCATGCCGCCCTTGGATGTCCAGAACACTCTAGCCCAGGGCCCAGCTCCCTTGACCAGAATCTCTACTTTGAGGTGTCTAGGACTCCAGAAGAAATGCTCTCAAAGCTACAAATCTCCCTGACCTCCACTCCCACCTCAGTCATGGAGTGACCCTGTGACTCTGGGTCACTCCATGACCCTCCTGAGCCTAGAGTCTGAGTCCTCTGGCATTGGCTACCCCTCCCATCTGCATGGCTTCACCCCAAGCGTGGCACAGACCCCTCCCTCAAGGGCCTCCCCAGCAATTTTTTAGTGTAACTATGTTCCGTGTCACATTAGAAACCAAACATTATTTGGGATATACTTATGCTAAAATATTATTTGTTGTTTATCTGAAATTCAGCATTTTACCTGGCAACCCTCTCCCCTCCAGTGTCTTTCTGTAGCCCTTGCTGCGCCCCCCATTGCAGAATTGAACTTGCTCTCCCACATGGAAGGGTCCTGGAGACCCCTCCTTTCCCAGGTCCAGGCTTTGCAATGCTCAAGATTCCAAGTGCAGGAAGCAGTTTTCCCCTCGGAGAGTCGACGCTCCTTCCAAGTCCCTATTTTAGGCCCCAGGATGACTGATCTTGGGGACATCCATTCCTTTCAGGGAAGCCCTACCCAGACCCAGAATAATGCGGTCTTTCCCTCAGCCCCAAGGGCATCGGAACAATCTTCTCAGCACATTTCCTAGAGTTGCACAGCTGTTCTAGAATTAGCCGGCCTGGGGAATGTCCGTGGAGTCCAGGTTGCCTCGGGCCATGCCAGTCAGGCTGCCGTTAGGGACCTCCGTGGGCCTGTAGCAAAGAGACCAATTCCAGGCTCGCTCCTGAACCTTCTGATGCAGGTGTCTGGTCTTGGACAAGACTGCCTCACACGTCTCCCCAGAAGAAACGGTAAATTTAGAAAGGAACAGGACGTAGCTCTGCCCACGGTGAAGACTCTAGTTTCCATCATGCAGAGAAGCGAACCGCCCTGTTCTGTAGCGGGGTAACTCATTCGCTCTACCTTTACAAAATCCAAGCCCGTTGGAGGATTTTCCCCAGGTCGAAGCAGTAAGCTGTCCTCAGGCTGACCTCCCAGCCTCGACCTAACGGAGAGACTGCCTGTGCATGGAGATGTTCGTTTTTGCCTGGCCCGGGTGGTTCAGTGGTTGGTCCTCATCCAGACACCAAAGGGTTTGCCGGTTCGATTCATGGTTGATGTTTCTCTCTCCCTTTCTCCCTCTCTCTCAAAATCAATGAGAAAAAAAAAATCTTAAAAAAAAAAATCCATGATCCTTCTGCTAAAAATAAATAAACAAATAAGAAATTTTCATTTTTCCTGCTCAGAACCATTAAACTTTCATAAAATCTAGTTTAGTCTTAGCCAAGATCTCCCCCACACCCTCACCCGTGCATACCACTAGTGATTCATCCAACTGGTAGACCTTAAATCTTGGAATGCCTTGCTAGGTTTACTTATTCAAAACACAGCGATGCTTCAGTTGTGTAGCTTCCAGAGCAAATGAGTTCTCCAGTTAATTGAGGCTTATCTCTGAAGCCCCAGCACTGTTTAGTTTAGTCATTTTGGTTGGAATCCATCAAAAATGTCACAGCACAGTACTATGGCTGCTTTTTTTTTTTTTTTTAGTGTCTCTGTCTCCTTTGTCCTCAAGCTACCAGATGGTTTAACACGGCTGCTAACATGTCTGTGCTCCCCGAGTTTCACCCACTGTTGAGAAGGATGTGTTAAAAAAAGAGTAAGTGCAATTTTTGCGTCTAGAGACTTTTCTCACAAAAAAAGGCGTTTGTCTTTAGTGTGGGACCCTGTGGGGGTCATTACAGAAGCCAAAGGGTTTTGTTTTAGATTTTCATCCTTCTGAAAGGTTACGATTTTCCCCTCCTTCTGGATCGGAGACGATATTATCATGAAATCTGCAAGTTCCTTTAGAATGAGCTCCGGCAAGCTATAAAAGTTAGAGCCGTTGCCAAGGGAACCAGGCAAAGCTTGCTTAATGCATAAACCTGGTTTTTATATTTAAAATCCAAGTTGCCGCCAGAGACTCCTAATGGGAGAGGAAAGTGGGAAATTACTTCTCTCATGGGGAAGGGTAGCTCCTGAGGCTCGTTCCTGGAGGCCTAGAGACATGCTTATGTGACTTCTCTTCCGAGTCGCTAATGCTGGAAGGCAAGGAGAGCCGTCTTCCAGCAGGAAATGAAGAGGAGACATGGCAGCACGCTCTTGGCCACCAGCTGTGTGGCTGACTGAGGTGGAGAGACCCCGGAGCTGAGGAAGCCCACAAGCTCGGCAGCAGCTCGAGAGACGTACAGGACGACTCCGAGGCAGAGAGAACTGGATCCTGAGACACGAAGGCGAGGAAAGAGCAAAATACGGTGTTCCCCTTTAAAGGAAGTAGGTTACAAAATGAAAATGTTGAGATTGAAGGACAAAGACATTAAATTGTCCCTAGTGGCATGCTCTCCCCAACCCTCACCCGTCCCTCTTCGTCCCGATGGCACATCACAGGGGAGGGGACCGTGTGAGGTCATCTAGTTGTCAGACTGAATGAACTGTTGCAGAAGTGAAGGTCCACAGAGACCCTCGTCAGACAGAAAGGCGAGTTCCAGCTCCGAACCCAGGATATTTTCTCACTGCATCAATCAAGGCGGGAATTTCCCTGGAAAATTCAGGAAATTTCTCACTTCCTAGGGCTCCCTCCGAGCTACAAGAACAGTGTTTCTAAACTGTGTTCCACGGAACACTAGCCCAAGAGATGCTCCAGCAATTCCACGTCTGGGCATACACCTACAATACGTGAAAGCAGGGACGCAAACAGATGCCTGTGCACCCCTGTTCACAGTGTTACTCACGATCGCCAAAAGGCGGGAACAACCCCAGTGTCCACTGATGGACGAACAGATAAACAAAAACGTGATACATACATACCATGGGAAATTTGCTATTCGTCCTTAAAAAGGAATGGAAGTCTGACACATGCTGCAACATGCATGAACTCTAGGACGTGAAGTGAAATAAGCAAGTGACGAAAGGACAAATATTACGTGATTCCACTTATATGAGGTACCTGGAATGCTCAAATTCATAGAGACAGAAAGTAGAATGGTGGTTGCCAGGGACTGGGGTAGGGATGGGGGAGGGGAATGAGGAGTTATTTAATGGGCACAAAGTTTCAGTTTCGGAAGATGAAAATCTTCTGGCGATGGATGGTGGGCATGGTTGCATAACAATGCGAATGTATTAATGCCCCTAGGTCCGTGGTCGGCAAACTGCGGCTCGCGAGCCACATGCGGTTCTTTGGCCCCTTGAGTGTGGCTCTTCCACAAAATACCACGGCCTGGGCGAGTCTATTTTGCAGAAGTGGCGTTAGAAGTTTAAGTTTAAAAAATTTGGCTCTCAAAAGAAATTTCAATCGTTGTACTGTTGATATTTGGCTCTGTTGACTAATGAGTTTGCCGACCACTGCCCTAGGTGGTACATTTTGTGTTAGTTTTATTTTCTCTCACACACACACACACACACACACACACACACACACACACGAATGCTCCACTAATCAGTGGTATCACCAGACAAACCAGTCTCAGGATGTCTGACACCTAACCCTCCACCCCTTTCACACACAGCCTCAGCCCTGGCTGTCACGGCGCACATTCAATGAAAGACTCCGAGAAGTCCTAAATCAAAGGCTGTTTAATTGGATTTAATCAAGCATTTCCTCAACTGCATACAGACCCTTTTCATTTCCATGGGGCACTATTAATAGCCCGCATCCACGTGCTCACTCTGGAAATGCTGATAAAGAGCTGCCTTCCCTTCAAAGTCCTTCTGTCAATACTCCACTGGCTGCTGCCAGCAAGCCTGCAAGATGGTCCCCAGAAGTTCAACCTCAGTCATCTGTGCTGACTATTGAACAGCCAATGAGCTTATTGATGGCTCCTACTTACTGATGAAGAAACTGGAGCCCAGAGAAGGCAGGCCCTGGCTCAAGACCACACAAACCACTCTGCCAAGATGGGTGCAGGGGCGAGACAGAATCCCTGTTTCCTCAACCCCGGTTTGGAGTATGTCCCCCAACCCCTGTGTGATCTCCCGTCGTCCCTTCTGGGTGCCCAGATGTGTGAGCAAGTTCACCGAAGACCCTCCGAGCCCCAGGGCTGCTGGCCAGCATGCCAGGGACACCAGAGGTGACAGGACTCAGGGAATGCGGCTCGCGTCCCTGACATCTGAGTCCTTAAAGGCCAGAGCTGCCTGCCTCTCCGCTGTGTTTTCCATTCTCCAAATGGAGATGTCCCACCCCCTACAGCAGCTCCTGGATTTTCCTGACGCAAGACTCATCCGGGAGCTGATTGAAATAGATGCCAGTGAAATAAGTCAGACAGAGAAGGACAAACATTGTATGATCTCCCTTCTATGTGGAATCTAAAAAAATGCAACTCACAGAAATAGAGAACAGATTGGCCATTGCCAGAGGCAGGGGATGGGGGTGGGGAGAATGGGTGAAGGGAGTCAAAAGGTATGAACTTCCAGTTATAAGATAAATAGTCCTGAGGATGTCTAGTTGACAATACTGTATAGTATGTATCTATTTTTAAAAAAAATCTTTTTATTGATTTCAGAGAGGAAGGTAGAAGGAGAGAGAGAGAGAGAGAGAGAGAGAGAGAGAGAGAGAGAGACAGAAACATCGATGATGAGAATCACTGATGGGCTGCCTCCACACTGGAGAAGGATATTGCTCACTTCCTAGTGTTCCCTCAGAGCGATAAGAACAGTGTTTCTAAACCGTGTTCCATAGAACACTAGCCCAAGAAAAGCTCCAGCAATTCCACTTCTGGGCATATGGGTATACACCCAAAATAACTGAAAGCAGAGACTCAAACAGATAACTCAAACTCCCCCACTTAAACATATTTTTAAGTTGCTAAGAGAGTAGATCCTACAAGTTCTCATCACAAGGGGAAAATTTTTTTGTAACTGTATTAGATGATGGATGATGGATGATGGATGCTAACTAAACTTATTGTGGTAATCATTTTGCTATATATATAAATCAATTTTGCTATATATATATAGCAAAATTCGTGCACTGGAGGGTTGGAGTCCCTCAGCCTGTATTGTGAGAGGGCACAGGCCAGGCTGAGGGACCCCACCAGTGCATAATCGGGGCCAGGGAGGGATGCGGGAGGTTGACCAGTCGGGGAGGGACCATGGGAGGGCTCCAGGGTGTGTCTGGCTGATCTGGCTCAGTCTGGATGGGCAAGACCCCAGCAGCAAGCTAAACTATGGGTCAGAGCATGTGCCCCTGGTGGTCAGTGCATGTCATAGCAAGCAGTTGAGCAGCCTTAGCATATCATTAGCATATTATGCTTTGATTGGTTGAACAGACAACCAGACGACTGGCACTTAGCATATTAGGCTTTTATTATATAGGACTAGAGGCCCGGTGCACAAAATTCGTGCACGGAGGGGGGTTGTTCCTCAGCCCAGCCTGTACCCTCTCCAATATCGGACCCCTCAAGGGATGTCCGACTGCCCGTTTATGGGCAGTCGGACATCCCTCTCACAATCCAGAACTGCTGGCTCCCAACTGCTTGCCTGCCTGCCTTCCTGATTGCCCCTAACCGCTTCTGCCTGCCAGCCTGATCACCCCTTAACCACTCTGCTGCCAGCCTGTTTGCCCCCAACTTCCCTCCTCTGCCGGCCTGGTCACCCCTAACTGCCCACTCCTGCAGGGTTGATCACCTCCAACTGCCATCCCTTGCAGGCCTGGTCCTTCTCAACTGCCCTCCCTTGCAGGCCGGGTGCCTCCCAACTGCTCTCTCCTGCTGGCCATCTTGTGGTGGCCATCTTGTGTCCACATGGGGGCAGGATCTTTGACCACATGGGGGCAGCTATATTGTGTGTTGCAGTGATGATCAATCTGCATATTACTCTTTTATTAGATAGGATAGAGGCCTGGTACAGGGGTGGGGGCTAGCTGGTTTGCCCTGAAGGGTGTCCCGGATCAGGATGGAGGTTCCCTTGGGGTGTGGGGTGGCCTGAGTGAGGGGCCTGTGGTGGTTTGCAGTCCGGCCACGCCCCCTGGCAACCCAAGTGGAGGCCCTGGTATCTGGAATTTATTTTCCTTCTACAATTGAAACTTTGTAGCCTGGAGCGGAGCCAAGCCTAGGGCTCCCTCCGAGGCCGGCAGCCATTTCTGTTGGGGTTATAATTGAAACTTTGTAGCCTTAAGCGGGTGAGCCCGGCCAGGGTGTGCGGAAAGCTTTGCTTCCCCTGTTGCCGGCGGCAACCCTGGCCTGCTCTCTCAAGCTCCGTTCTGCCGCCATTTGTTTGAATTTGTTTACCTTCTATAATTGAAACTTTGTAGCTTGAGTGGAGGCTTAGGCCTGGCAAGGGCAGGCAGAAAGCTTGGCTTCCTCTGTTACCTAGGAAACCTTGCTCTCTGTGGCTGTAGCCATCTTGGTTTGGGTTAATTTGCATGCTCGCTCTGATTGGATGGTGGGCGTGGCTTGTGGGTGTGTCGGAGGTATGGTCAATTTGCATATTTGTCTATTATTAGGTAGGATATGTCAACTCATTATGCTGCATGCCTTAAACTTATACAGTGTTGCATGCCAATTATGTAGCAATGAAACTATATTAGTAAATAAATTGTGCTTCAGTATCCTCATCTATAAAAATAAATAAATAAAATGAAATCAAGTACAGGTTCCCAGGCCCTTTCTCCAGAGATTCTGATGGAGGAGGTCTGGGGCAGAACTTAGAAATGTTCTAAACAGCCCAGCCAGCTCAGTGGCTCAGTGGCTCAGGAGGTCACAGTTCGAGTCCAGGTCAGGGCACATGTCTGGGTTGCAGACTTGATCCCTAGTGTGGGGCGTGAGGAGGTAGCCAATCGATGATTCTCTCTCATTATTGCTGTTTCTATCTCTCTCTCCCTCTCCCTTCCTCTCTGAAATCAATAAAAATATTAGTATATTTTTAAAAAAGAAAAAGAAATGTCCTGAACAAGTGTCCTGGGTGATCCTATCTTGGAGGGAGTTTGAGAACCCTCAAAGGTACCCCAACAGAACACCTTCTGGTTTACTCCCCCAATCCACAGATATTGCTGCTGAGGTGCCACTGAGCTAAAGTGGTGGTCCGCATTCACACAGCTGCTTTCCTAACCGCCTTTAAAACAGATACAAAATAGTGATCTGTCTGCCCCCCTCTACTCATCCCTGTCCTAACTCTCCCTGGAGGCCTCCCTTCCCCCACCCTCCTCCTGTTCTTTGGGCAGGTCCAGCTGCCGTCTCCCTGCCACAGACCTAACTGTGACGGCAGTGTTGACCCAATTGCTTTCTGAGCACTGATGGAGACCAAATGGTGCTTGGCTTTGCTGGCCCACCCCATTTCCTCTGAGCACGGAGCTCTCAGCCCCAGCTATGCTGCAGGAGGGAGCTGGCAGCCTCCGAGTCTGCCCTCCGCAAGGAGCTCACCCCAGAACTGTGGCTCCAGCCCAACAAGGGAGATGGATGACCCGTGGGGACGAGCCTGGGCACACACACAGCATTCCGCCGTCACTTGGCAGAGCCTTGTCAAACAGCAGATGGAAAAGTCTGAGGACACTCAATTCCCCAGATTCCTTTTCTGCGAGCTCTACCCCATCTCAGCCCCGGCAAGTTAGTCTTTTCAAAGGAGTTAAAACCCAGCTCCTCCCCACCTACGCACACACCAGTTTTCTTTTCTTTTTTTTAAATACTCACCCTAGGATATGTTTGTTGAAATTTTTTTTTTTAGAGAGAAGAATGGAGACAGACAGAGAGACACACAGACACAGACACACACACACACACACACACACACACACACACACACACACACAGAGAGAGACAGAGACAGAGACAGAGAGACAGAGAGATGTGAGAGAGAAACATCTATTTGTTGCCTCTTGTATGTGCCCCAACTGGACTGAACCCACAACCTAAGCATGTGACCTGACCGGGAATCGAACCTGCAACTTTTTGGTGTATGGGATGACACTCCAAACAACTGAGACACCCGGCCAGGGCACCAGTTTTCTTTACTCCAGGTCCCAGGCAAGGGGGAGCTAAGAGATTGATAGATCAGCGGGAATGTGTGGTTCTGGGGTTGTCCTCCTGCCCTCGCTGGCGAGGCTGCAGCTCCTGCTGCAGAGGGCCCAGAGTGGAAGCTGCTGTTGGCAGGGTCTTACCAGCCACACGTTCCCTCCGAGGGGCCTCAGTGTTGCGTGGGGCCCTGGAGCCCTGGCCAGCAACAGGAGCATGGCTTGGACACAGAGCCAGCTTCAAACCCTGGCTTCCTGGCTGAGTGGTGATAATGCTGAACCTCTGTGGGGCTCTCTCTGCACCTGTAAAATGGGATCACAGTGTCTACTTCACCGGGCTGTGGGGGAAAGTAAATGAAATGCTATGTGTCTAGTGCCCAGCACCCAGCTAAATGCTCAGTGAATGGCAGTGAGTGTTACTTCCTGAGGTCTCAGGACACTGCCTCACCTTTCTATGGCTCCGCTTTGCCACGAGGAATGCCACCAAGTACAATCAGCAGGGATCTGGGCCTTGGTCATCATAAGGCCTAAATATTGGGCATCCAGAAATATTTGATTCAATTAAATAAAACTTTACTACACATGCAGATGCACACAATACTAATAATGGCCACCTGGGGTGGGGTGTCTTAATTTGTGGGTTTTCATCCTATATAATAAAAGGCTAATATGCAAATTGATCAAACGGTGGAACTACTGGTCGCTATGACACACACTGACCACCAGGGGGCAGATGCTCAATGCAGGAACTGCCCACTGGTGGTCAGTGTGCTCCCACAGGGGGAGTGCTGCTCAGCCAGAAGCCCTGAGCTGGGTGCAGCAGCGGTGGTAGGAGCCTCTCCTGCCTCTGCAGCAGTGCTAAGGATGTCCGACTGCTGGCTTAGGCCTGCTCCCCCAGGGCCTAAGCTGGCAGTCGGACATCCCCCAAGGGCTCCTGGACTGCGAGAGAGCACAGGCCAGGTTGAGGGACCCCCCCCCTCCCGAGTGCACGAATTTCGTGCACCAGGCCTCTAGTGTAAAATAAACCTGGGGGTATAAGAAGGTATACTTCGATCTCTATTACTAAATTGCTTCTGGAAAGGTTGCATCAATGTGCACTTGCATGTATGATGTGGGAGAGTGCCTGCTTCCCCAGCCCCCTCCTCAGCAATGCCTGTGGAAACATCTCCTAGGGCATCGCCAGTTTGATGAATTATCTTATAGTTGTTCTGATTGCTGAATCTGTGATTAATGGTGAAGTTGAAGTAGTTTTTTTTTTCCCCCTACTTATTGGATATCTGTATCTCTTGTGAATTTCTTATTCATGTCCTTTGCTTATTTATCTAAGGCTTCTTCATTTATTAATTATAATATTAATTTACTATTGATTTACAGTGTATATTTTATGATCATATATCAAAAATATAAATCTTTTATCTGCCATCTATAAGCTAAGTTTTGTCTGATTTTATTTTTTAATTTATTTTATTGTATTACATGAATTCTAAAGTTTAACATTTTTAGGTAGTCAAAACTGTCTTTTTTAAAATTGAATTTAAAGTAAGTTTATTGGGATGACATTGCTTAATAAAATTATATAGGTTTCAAGTATACAATTCTTTAACGCATCATCTGTATATTGTATTGTGTGTTCACCACCCAAAGTCAGTCCTCCCATCACCATTTATCCTCCCTTTACCCTCTTCCACCTTCCCCACCCCCCTTTCCCCTCTTGTAATCACCATACTGTTGTCTGCGTCTATTAGTGTTTTAGGTATTTTTTCTTTTTTTGCTTAATTCCTTCACCTTTTTCACCCAGCTTCCCAACCCCCATCCTCTCTGACAGCTGTCAGTCTGTTCTCTGTATCTTTTAGTCAAAACAGCCTTTTCTTTCATGATTTCTCTTTTTGATAAAACCCCAAAGAACACCTCTTTACTCCAAGATTTTATTTTTACTCATATTTTATTCTAGTACTTTCTTATTCCCTATATTTACACATGTAGTCCATAATGAATGTGCTGTTCAATATGGTAGCCACCAGCCACAAATGGCCATTTACATTTCAACTAATTAAAATGAGAAATTCAGTTCTTTAGTGCACTAACCCCATTTAATAACCATGTGTGGACAGTGGCTACATGTTGAACAGCACAGGCATAGAGTATGTTAGACAGAAAGTTCTATTGGATAGCACTGATCTACAATTCATTTTGTGAATGATGGGGGAAGATAGGTAGTTCAGGTAGTTGTTTCAACAACATCTTTTGAATAATCTACTGCTTTTATCCCGATTTGAATGCCACACATATTTGTAAGTCTAGTATTATATACTAGGACCCATTTCTGTACTTCCTATTCTATTCCTTTATCTTTCTAATTGTCACACAATTCTGACCATTCTGATCTTATATTTTATTATTTAGTAGAGCAGCATTTTTTCCTTTCCTTGTTATTGTTTTAAAAAATTCTTGGCAATTATTATACTTACTTTTTCCAGACAAATGTCAAAATCATTTTGTAGTTTGGAGTTGGATTTATATCCATATAATAGCTCAACTCATGATGGGCCCCGATGAGCCCCCTGCTTTCTCAACTTCCTTCCCGTCCCGTCAAACTGTAGTCTCCCACTAGACTTAGCCGCTTCCCTTCCACAGTGTCACTGTGCACTGGGCACTCCTCCTGGAACTCGCTGCCTGGGTCCACTGGGAACTTTGGCTCTTCCTCTCAGCTCAAAGCTCCCTCTCTCTCTAAGCCCTTTCTGATGCTCCCAGGCTGTAGGTGCCTCTTCTCCTCCTGTCCTTTCTACATTCCATGTTGGAACAATGAACTTAGGATTTTGCCCTTGTTTACAAGTCTGTCTTCTCACTGTGAAAAACAATTTGAGGAAGTGGACTATGACCTTTCAACTTTGGATTTCCATAACCTGCCACAGTCCTTGGCTCAAAGTTGTCACTCCACAAAAATGTATTGAGTCAAAGAGCATCATCAGGCAAAGCTGGAAAAGCTGGCTGTGGCCTGCCGTGGGAGGCCTTGACTGGAGACACTGGTGGGCTTGGCGCTGGCGAGGGCTAGGCCAGAGCTGTTCTGTGTTCATTTAATCTGGCAGTGATGCAATACTGAATTGGAGCATAGAAGCAACAGAAAGCCAGACGCTGGTGAAGAGGCCCTTATAAGAGTTCAGGGCAGACAGAGTAAAGGCCTGACTGAGGCTGGTGTCAGGGGCTTGGAAAGGAGGGACACTTTTGGGGGTGACGCAGGGTTAGAACTGTCAGGTCACTGAGGACCAACAGAGCCAACACGATGGCCAGCAGCCTAACAGGCTCTTTCTGCAATTTATTCTCATGGAATTTTCAATACCTGTAAATGTGCTGTGTCCTTCACAAACATGACAATGAGATTTTATTATAAAACCTAAACGAATTATGATAATGACAGCAGCAATTGTTCTAGAACTAGCTGAGTTTCCTCAGTCAAGTCACGTCACCTGGGTCTGTAAAATTGGCATCGTGATGGTACCTCCTTTAGAAAGCTTTGGTGGGTGTATACTTGGGATGTGCTTAGAGCAATGCTTTGTACAGAGTAAGTTCTCAGTCGTTGGCTATTTTAAAAATTATTACTCATGCATTTCCATCCAGAGAAGCACCCATTTATCCCTGCACCCAAGGTAGCTCCCAACTTGGGACAAAAAGTGACCAGTCATCCAGTCAATGACTCATTCAGCCTTACATGGGGCAATTTGTCAAAGGCTTTGAAGGCTCAAATCTATACGTAGATGTATGTATGCAGTTGGGAAAGAAGCTAGTCTTCCCCTATCAAGATAGGTTTGTTCAAAGATATCATAACCTCACTGTTCAATGTGTAACTGGTAAAAATTGGTCTCTTTGTCTCCTTTGAGAGGTGACGTACGCGTAGCTAAGCAAAGAGCTAAGAAGCACATGGAGTGTGTAGAGTGTGATTAGAGCCACGTAGAAAGGGCCATGCGGATGGAGAGTGAGGAGAGGCCACCCCAAGCGAGACCTACCCACTCGTGTCCCCAAAGCAGGACAGGCTGCTATTTTTCCACAGGGCTCCATTGTCCATGGGGAGAAGGTGAGTTGAGAGGGAGGAATTGGAGGTGGAAGCTGTCTTGTTCTTTCTAGCCCCAGAGAAGGGTGCATGAGGAGCTGTGATACCCCTGTTAGGGAGAAACTACCTTGCCAGCAGATTTTTAAGTCATAAGGATTCAGGTCCAAGGCCTCTCATCCTAGACACTGCTTTGTGGCCTCCTTAGAGTCTACGGCCCAGCACTGCTACTTGCTGCGTTGCCTGCATTTCACCCAGTTTTATCATCAACCTGGCTTCTTGCCCATAAATAAAGTGAGACGTGCCAGTGTGCTTATCATAGCTCTTATCATCTTTAGAGAAAAACAGGGAACTATCCCAGGATGTCTGTTACAAGATGATCTTATCATCTTGCTCATGATGAAAGCGAACATAGCATAATGTTTACTATTGATTCTGTCCTCTTACCAAGAACGAAGGTGAGGGGTGCCCCTATCTTTATCAAAGCTTCTGTTAGTCCTTCCTGTGACTGGAGGTTGAAATGGTACAGTGATGGCCAAAGCCAAGTCTGTCCAGCGACTCTGGAACTCTCTCTCCATCCATCCTGCCTTGTCCTCGGACGTGCCTGTCTCCATCCTCCGGGACAGGATTCTGACGCTTTAAGGTCTTTGGTGAGACTTGCCATGTTTGGGAGGGTCACACTAACAGTTAATGCCTTTGTGCTGGAACAAGGTCCCCACTGTGCCTCTCCGGGTGAAAACAAAATCCCCGAGACACAGAGCTGACTTCCAGATCAGCTCCCGTGCTGAGCCAGCCAGCAGACTCCAGAGCTAATCGGGACCAGATGTGAGTTCTTTCACTGGAATATATTGCAGGTCACAGATTTATTTTTTGAGAGCACCTATAACAACAATTAAAGTCATAAAATGTGTTTTCCCTAGATATTTTCTCCTAGTCAACCAAGCAATATAGTCTGATAAGTTGGGGCTGACCTGGGCCAAAGTCAACATACTTGCTTTGTTAGAAATCTGCAGAATGTGTCTGTCTGTGGAGGTGTGCTCTGGTCAGGGACAGCTGCCAACAGACAAACAGTTTCCTAAAATATCCCGTGCACGCAGGAATGATAAGCGGACTCCGTGGCTGAGAGGTGGGGAGAGAAAAGCCTGGGGGAGAGGCATAGAATGAATGGCATTAAGCATAATTCATGTAAGGTGGCAGATACTTCCTGTGTTTTAAAAACAGAGTGTACAAAGGATTCAGCGACTGCCGACCACTTGCTCCATCCTGGCCTCACTGCCAAAGTTCAAGTGCTGGGCTGAGGTCCGCCTCTGGGAAGCAGACTGGCAGACTCCCGGGCTGTCCTTTCTTCTAAGGTCTCCCATCAAGACACATCTCCTTATTGAAGATGTTGCCAGGCCTTCTCGGAGCTGATTCTCTGCCCCCTTAGACAGGTATTGCCAATTGTCCTCACTTGGGTCCCAACCTCATGGACAGTGGCCTGGTGTCCAACGTGAAACGTCAGTGAGCAGGGGCCTCACTGCCCCCCCCCCCCAACCCCATCCCTCTTTGGCCCTAAGGCTTGTTTCTTTACTTGTTGGCATCCATTCCCATTGCAGTCCACCCCTTATTTCCCAACACTACACTCCCCATGCCCTCTGGTCCTCCCCTCTTTTCTGTGCTTAACGTTAACGTCAGCAGCAACGGGACAAATAACAATCATGTGACGTCTGATAGAATGCCATGATATCATATATCACATCTGTGACATTCCTGCCCGAGATTCAGAACCTGAAGCCAATCGTGAGGAAACATCGGGCAAACCCACGGAAAGACATTCAACACGGTGATCCTGAAGGCCGAGGAAGCACTAAGGAGCGATTCCAGACGGGAGGAGACTAAGGAGATACAACAAGGGAAGGCAGCACGTGGTTAGGAGTTGGATCCTTTTGTTGTTATAAAAGACATTACTGGGACATGGCGAAACTTGAGTGGTGGAAATAGAGCAGTGTCAATTTCTCTATTTTTAAATTTGTTCTGAGATTATGTCAGGGAAGGTCCTTGTTGTAGGAAATCCACACTGAGGTCCTCAGGGGTGAGGGGGCATCATATCAGCAACTTACTCTCAAATAGTTCAGGGGGGAAAAAAAGGTGATTTTTACCATACTTTCAGCTTTCATGTAAAGTTGAGATTATTTTAAAATAAATTGTTCTAAGTTATCTAAGAAAAATTTTGTCTCGAATTCCTGACCCCCATCTGCCTACCCACTCCCCAATGATAGATAGCCATATATCCTAGTGGATTCTTTAGCGGTTTCTTTCTAATGTATATATCAGAATGAAGAAACGAATGCCCACACTTAAGAGGCCTCTTTAAGACAAGGGTCTCTGAATCACAATCTAGAAGATCTGGAAACTGTGCCCAGGCTGGGTAGCTCCCCCCTCGTTCTCATAGCTCTTGGGGATCCCCAGTCTAGGGGTGTGGAGCACCTGGCTCACAGCTGGCCTTATTCAGGTCTGCGACTTGTTCTCTTAGGCTTCTCTCTCATCTCTCCTCAGAAGTCACGTGGCTTTGTAGAAATAGAAGGGCCTCCTGCTCCAAGAGCTCATTTACCCAAGGCCCCCAATCCATGGGAATCATATGCAGGTTTGAACTGAGTGGGCCCACTTATACATGGATTTTTAAAAACAAAAATACCTGCCCTAGCCGGTTTGGCTCAGTGGCTAGAGCGTCGACCTATGGACCAAAGGGCTTGGGGTTCGATTCTGGTCAACTTCATTAGACATGAGGAAAATACAAAGTAAAACAACGGTGAAATACCCCACGAGAATGGCTGTAATAACAAAACAACTGACGACATTAAGAGTAGACAAGGATATGAAGAAACTAGAACCCTCAGGGCTGGTGGGAATTTAAATGCTGTGGCCACTTTAGAGAACAGTTTGGCAGCTTCTTAAAAAATTTTACATAAACTTACCACATGACTCAGCAATTCCACTCTTAGGTATATACTCAAGAGAAATTAAAACATATGTCCATTCAAAAACTTGTGGCAAATGTTCAAAGCAACATTTTTCATAATGGCCAAACACTGAAACAACTGAGGTGTCCATCAATTGGCGAATGGATAAATGAATGTGGTCTATCCACACAGTGGCTGCTATTCAGCAGGAGTATGAATATGGGATCAGTGTGAAGGACTGATATAGTCTACATGGAGCAAGCTCAAGAATATTATGTTAGTGAAAAAAGCCAGACTACAAAAGACCGTATATTATATGATTAAGCTTACATGAAATTTCCAGGGAAGACTAAACTGGAGACTGAAAGCAGGTCAAGGGTTGCCTGAGGTGGGGGTGGGAGCAAGGATTGATTCCAAATAGGCACAAAGGAAATCTTTGGGGTGATGGGAATACTCTAACACTGGGTTCTGGTGATGGTTACGCAATTGTATAAATTACTCCAACTTGTCTGACTGTACCTTAGTAATGGGTGAATTTTATGATACGTAAATTATGCCTTAATAAAGCTATTTTTAAAAAAATCATTCCGAGAGGTGGGGCGAGGTTAAAGATAGAAGACCCCTTAGAAATCCCAGAGTGTCTTCTCTGTGCTTTGTTTCTTGGATTCTCACCTCCAGAAATCAAATCTCCCTTAAAAAAGAGATGCAAAGCACCTCTCCACAGAATGACAGAGTGGTGACATTTCTGACCTTCTGAGTCAGCAGACTCTAGACTGGCCCCCGGAAGACCTCCACGATGAGCACGCGCATTCAGGTTATGTGGGATTCAGTTTGTCTAAGAACAATGGATGGGAACCTGCGTTATATTTGTTCAATGGAGAGTCCATTTTACTGGGTTCTTCCCAAACAAGCAGTTTAAAAAACAGTTGGCTTTAAAGATAAATTGCAGACTCCATCTCTAGTGATAGAAAATTGTTCCCAACTTTTAAATTATAGACCCACTCTCATCCCCTCAAAGTTTCAAAATTCTTAGGGTCTCTTGCCTGCCCCTCCTTACACTGATATTCTCACCCCACCCAGCAGAGGGAAGATGTTGGTAAACATATGTTAAGGACCAAGCGATTACATTTTAGGATGTTTCCATTGTCATCTTCTCTCTCACTGTCTGTCTTTTCTCCCTCTCAATTCATCTTTCCGAAGTGTTTTTTATTGTTGGTATCATGCTTTTTTTTTCTCCTGGGCTTTATTGTTGTTGGGCTGCTCTTAACAATTGTGGGGCCTTGCCCTAACTGGTTTGGCTCGGTGGATAGAGCGTCGGCCAGCGGACTGAAAGGTCCCAGGTTCGATTCCGGTCAAGGGCATGTACCTTGGTTGCGGGCACATCCCCAGTAGGGGGTGTGTAGGAGGCAGCTGATCGATGTTTCTCTCTCATCGATGTTTCTAACTCTCTGTCCCTCTCCCTTCCTCTCTGTAAAAAATCAATAAAATATATTAAAAAAAAAAAAAAAACAATTGTGGGGCCTGGACCAAGAGTACAAATGGAGGCCTGGCTTGTTATATTTCTAAATATTTAGAAATTACAAGCCAAAATGAATATGTCAAACTGTTCAATAGAATCTGTTCTTCCTCCTACCTTCACATTTACCTTCATAACAACCTTGGAGGCCAAGTTTGAATTTAGAATTCTCATACTCCTTGGCATATGGAAGCTTAGAGAAAGCCTGCCCACCCCCACCCTCAGGCTGAAGCCTGCCATCCTACTCTTCTCACCCCCAGCTCCATCCCACACCAGGAGGCACCTCATGTGCACAGCTAAGGACACCCCAGCCACAAATCCAGGCTTCACCCTACTACACTGCCATCCCCCACAAGCAGCTTGACCTTGGCCATCCTTCAGGCCTTGGGATGTACACCACTCTGGTGGCAAGACCCACCCTTGAGCGGGTGGAACCAGGAAAGTGGCCAGTGTAAGTCCTGGGAATGGGCTTGGGCCATTTGAGCAGGCAGGTTTAGAGTCCTGGTACCCCAAATTCTGGTCTAATAGGGAGGAGGAACACAGGACGAGTCTTTGGGAGAAGTAGGCCTGGAGGGGGATCAGGGCAGGGAGCCCTGTGGGCCAGTACTGATTGTCCTGATAAATTGTCTTAATTGATTTCCTGATAGTCATCCACCCTGGAATAAACCCTGCTTAGTCATGGTTTTTATATACTGCTGGATTCCATTTGCTAATGTTCCACATAGGAATTTTCCATCCATATTCCTAAGCGACATTAATCTCTAATCTTTATTTATGCCAACACTGCAAGTTTTGATATCAGGGTTATGCCAGTTTTGTAAACCGAGTTGGGAAGCTTTCCACTTTTTCTATGTTCTATAACTGTTATTTCATTCCTTCTAATCTCTGAGGCATTTATAAAAACATTCTCACTGTAAAAAATTCAAATCATACAGAAAAAGCAAATATTTTTCTTGACTCTCCCTTCAAATCTTAATCCCCTGCCTAGAAACGACCATATTATCCATTTGCTGTGTATTCATTTCCATCCATCCATGTGCATATATATTTATCATTTTCTACTTTTCTTTTTTACACAAATGGGATTAAATTCTACTTACAGAATTGGAAGGTTTTGTGTCTGGCATATTTTTTTGTTTTGGTTTGGTTTTACTTAGCAAATGTATGTCTTGGAGAACTCACCATGTCAGTACACACAGAACTATCTCATCCTATTTAAATGCTACATGATAGTCCATAGTATGGACATATTTATTTCAAACTATTTCCCATTTGAGGGACATTTAAGTGGGTTCCAAATATTCTTCATTACTATGCTGAGTTAAACATTGTTTCATAGCACTTATTACCTTCTGATTTTTATCCTATTTAGATATTTGTTTGTTGGAATGTTCATTTGTTTCTTGTCTGTCTGCCAGCACTAGAACTTCAACTTCCTCAAAGAGAAACCTTTTGCTGCCCTTTTCCTCCTGTGCCTACAACTGTGTCTGGTACGCATTAGTCACCCAATGGCTAGTCACTGAATAGATAGGTGAGTGAAAGATCGTCTTTGTAAATGGCTCTTTGGATGTACATGCTATTGTCTCTTCAGATTAGGTACCTAGAAGTGGAGCTCCCAGTTGAAAGGCGCAGGCATTTGAAATGCCAACGGATATGGTCAAATAGACCTCCAGTCGAACAGTGTATACTTTCACAAGCGATATAAAGGAGAATTCACTTCTTCACACTCTTGCCAACATCCACCCTTAACAAACAACTTTTTATCCAATTTTTGAGTGAAAAATGCATCTTAGGTTGGATACTGCTGCAGTTGACCATGTTTTTGTTTCTTGGCCATGTGGAGATCCTTATTGGTGAATTACTTGTTTCTATTTTTGTCCCTTTTCCTACCCAGTTACTTTTATTTTATTGATTTGTGGGAGGTCTTTATTTATTTTGGAAAAATTGTTAAATATGTGGCCATAATTTCTCCTAACCTGTTGATTTTGATTTAAATTTATGATATCACTAGAGGCCCGGTGCACGAAATTTGTGCACGGGGGGGGGGGGGGGGGTGTCTCTCAGGCCAGCCTGCACCCTCTCCAATCTGGGACCCCTCGAGGGATGTTCGACTGCCCTCTCACAATCCAGGACTGCTGCCTCCCAACTGCTTGCCTGCCTTCCTGATTGCCCCTAACCGCTTCTGCCTGCCAGCTTGATCACCCCCTAACCACTCCCCTGCCAGCCTGATTGATGCCTAAATGCTCCCCTGCCAGCGTGTTTGCCCCTAACTGCCCTCCCCTTTAGGCCTGGTCACCCCTAACTGCCCTCCCCTGCAGGCTTGATTGCCCCCAACTGCCCTCCCTTGCAGGCCTGGTCCCTCCCAACTGCCCTCCCCTGCTGGCCATCTTGTGCCAGCCATCTTGTGTCCACATGGAGGCAGGATCTTTGACCACATGGGGGCAGCCATCTTGTGTGTTGGAGTGATGGTCAATCTGCATATTACTCTTTTATTAGATAGGATTCCAGTCTGCATTAAATAGGTTATATTTTAATGAATCAAACTTATTCTTCTCTTCCTTTATGCTTTTTTCAATTTTTGAATCTTAGTATTGATTAACTAATCTCTGTGAATAATGAGATTTTTTCATAATCATAAAGAGTACCCTTTCAAATTGATAATCTTTAAATATTTATTAGATGTTTATTTAAGAGGACAGAAAAAGACTGTTTTGAAAATGATAGTGGAAGATGGCTTCTTTATATGCCAAAGAAGGGATTTATTCCAGGCACTGAATGTCACAAAGCATTTGAAATTATTGGCATTATCTTTTATTTTAGTCTTTTTCTTGTTCACCATTAGATCCCCAGGAATGAAAATGATCTGCTGTACTAAGTGAAAGCCAGTGTCAAGGCGATGGGTGCCCACAGGAGCCCACAGGAGGACAGGCTCCCATTCTGGGTGCAGGGTCTGATCTCCCCGCCCCGCCTTCATTCCCACCATAACCTGTTATCTCCCAATAATGCCTGCTTTGGGTGGGGGCAGGGAGTTGAAATATGGGCTAGGTCTTGGACTTGATGTCTGTTGCATTTTTATAGTTAGAGATTTGGCTCCCTGGTCTAAACTTTTAAACTAGTAAATTGAACCTCTTGTATTTCTCTCTCAACAACACCATGCCAATCTAAGTTAGTACTTGGTGCTCTGTAAGTATTTGTCAATTCCTCCCTGCCCTCCTCTTTCTAGATAATCAGTAGCCTTTTTGAGAAAAGCCCAGCTATCGGGGTCAGTGGTTCTCAAGGGAAAGATGCACACCAGGATCACTTGGGCTGCTTTAGAGCATAGACTCCCAGGTTGTCCCCTACATTTGCTGCATCAGAATCACCAGGGGTTCTGAAAGGTTTAAATTTCTCTAGGGGATACTGAGGTGCAGCCAGCATTGAGAACACCCAGGTCTTGATTTTTAACATCTGACATCATCCTTGAGGAACAGTTAAACCACCCAAAGAATATACAGTCAGCCAATGTGACTAATTCTGTAGGACAAATGACCCAGTTTTTTCAGTTTAAGTGTCATGAAAAACAGAGTAGGAGAGTGGCAAGTGTTATAAATGAAAAGACTTGAAGCATGTCAACCAAATTAAACATGTAGACTTTTATTTGGGTCCTGATTTGAACGAACTAGGAATAGCCATTTTGAGACAATTAGAGAAAACTGAATACCGGTAATTTTATATTAAGGAATTATTATTAATTTTGTTGGATGCAATGATGGGAGGGGAAGAAACTTTCCTCTACCCTGCTAGGTTTTTCCAGGTGGTCTAATCATCAAACAGGCATGAGGCAGATTAGCAAGACAAATTACATAGGTACGTATGGGAACCCCACACACATGACAGGCTCAGAGACTGACAGTTAAAATGCGTTATATATGACGTTCTGAGCGAGGGATGAAGTAAGGCACATTGGGGAGGAAGGACAGGAAGGTCATTTGAAGGACGATAAGAAGAGCAGATGTTCAGTAATTAGATGTTGCCCTGCCATAGGTTATAAAAGTTATTTCTGGTGCTAACTCTTACCACGGGCAAGGCCCCTAATTTAAATTCTTTAAGGGAGACGTAAAGGTTTCTCACGAGCCCTCAGGGTCTCAATTGCCTTCAGCTCAAAATAATTCACATGCCAAAGTAGCACATCTTGAGGAGGCCTGTTCTGACCCCTTTCATGATATTGCTGTGATGGTTGTGTTAAAAAAAACAAAGTTTCTATTCTTATCTTTAGTCCTTACCAGTCGGAGATAAATACTGACGTATTGAAGGGTGAAATAACATACCTGGAATTTGCTTTTCAATATTTCTGGGGGGGAAATGTGGGAGGAAACAACGAAGCAAGAAGGGTGGAGTGTTGCTAACTGTGGCAACAGGGTGATAGGTACAAGGGGTTCCCTGTATTATTTTTTCCATTTTTGTATATGTTTGAAAATTTCAATAAGGAAAACATTTTTAAAAAATGGAGTTTGGCCTTAGTGAAAAGAGAATCATGATATACCTGGGAACTGGCTTTTCTATATTTTGTCTTGTAGACAAACACACACACACACACACACACACACACACACACACACCAACCTATTGTTTTTCAAACAAGGTTTTCTTGATTTTTAACTTAGGAGTTGTGTGTGTGCTTAATTAAAATGATGAGAGGAAAGGATGCTAACTGTGGAGTTAGCCATGCTCTGACTGTAGTGAGGCTGTAGCAACATCATGACACAGTTCCACTGGCAGCAACCTACCCTAAATTCAGGTGAAGTGCCGCAGAGGCAATCAGCAACCTCCCTTGAAGCCTCATATCTCAAGTTCAAGTTCCATTAAGTACTGTCAGCAATGCACACACGAGGACAAAACCATTTCTCTGTCCTCTCTCACTTGGCCTATTGGCTTCTCCTGGACTTGCCAATTCCTGTTACAACACCTCTGTTTTCTGACTCAGGCTGCTTCTATCTTCACTCCCTCATGACGCTAACCTCATCTCTGACCCTCATGTAAGCTCAAATTCCCCTTCCTTTTGATTTTGCTCCAAAGAAAATGAAAAGTGGAGTGGCAGGGTGCAGGGAGACCTGGCTCTACATGCTACTGATGGTCTAGGTTGGAGACAGGCCCACTGTTCACTCAGCCACCCGCTTTTGTTTTTTTGCTTTTTCTTTCCTTCCTGCTGAGCAGAGAGGGGTTGCTGTTCTCTCTCAGCTGGCTGATGTCACCTCATCTTGGGGCCAAACACTGTTTTATGCTCTTATTAAATGAAGAAGCAAGCTTTGAAACCTATTCCTTGGCAGCTCCTGACAGAGGGCAGGAGGAAACACCACGCTGCTAGTGTCAGAATCCAGGAGTGTGCCAAGGGCATTTCTTGCACCACCTGACGCATCCTCCTCCCAGGGTTTGTCTTGCCGGGTTTAGCCTTGGCATCCTGGGAAAGGACAGCCACAATAAGTCCCTTCAGATCCGTCTGGTATGTAAAGCAACGGTGGTGCTTAGGCAGGCGAGCCCTGGAATTGCACTGTGGGACCTTGGCACAGAGGGTGCCCCGGTGGGCAAACCAGTCCCTGTTATTTGGAGCAAATTGGAAGACAGGGGCCACCAAAGCCACGTTTTGCCCATTGTGCTCTCCCTGAGGCTGGCGTCTAGACACCTTGTGAGAGGCTGGCCGCCCTCCCTGCCCTTGTCATCGGAGGTTTAGCTGCTCCTGTGAACACCCCCAAGCTTGTGCCTGCCACTCAAGAGTTGGTCTAACACTGCCCCGCCTGACCTTGCTTTAGGCTAGCTGAACAGCGCCCCCTGTGACCTGTGGGCGGAGCTCAGGAGAAGATCTGAACTGGAGGTGTAAACCTCAAAAATCTTTTTTTTTGGGGGGGGTCATACTACAGTCCTTTATTAATTTATTTATGAAATAGATTTGACATAGAGGAATATGCAAATTAGCCTGGATGCCGTAATGTCACGACCCAACAGCAGGGACCTGAGGCTGCATGGTGCCTGGCTGGGGCGAGGGACTCAGGCTGCACCCCCCGATCTACAGGGCTTAACAGGGGACCTCAGGCCATGCCCCCCACCCCAGCACTGGGCGGGGGGACCTGAGGCTGCACCCTCCACCCAGCGGGGCTTGATGGGGGACCTCAGGCCACGCCCCCTGCCCCACGGGGCTTGACAGGGGACCCGAGACTGCGCCCCCACCCAGTACTGGGCCGGGGGACTGGAGACTGCGCCTCCCACCCCCCACCCCTGCCCAGAGGGGTTTGACGGGGATGGGGCTGGCTGGGTCTGGGTCTCACCCAATGGGGGTGGGGCCGGCCGGGTCTGGGTCTCCTGCATTTTCAAAGCACATGAAGGTGGTGGGCGGGGACTTGACTCTAGGTCCGGTGGTGCGCCCCAGACTCTGACAGGAGGGAGATTTTCATATACATTTTACTAATTTTCTTTCATCTCTGACACTTCTATTATAGAGAAAGGGCAAATAGCAATATTAAAATATTTCCTCTAATTAATTCCCTTTTAATGTGCATGAATTTCATGCACCGGACCACTAGTTGTGATATGATTACTATTGTAGTGATACTTAGCAGCTTATCTCATTACAGGATTATAGTTGAATATTGTGGTCCATGTTCATTATACTGTGCTTATTTACTACTTGCTGCAAGTTTGTAGCCTTAAACAACATTGATCTTATGCTCACCCCCATCTCTTGGTAAGCACAATTTTTTTCTGTTTTTTACAAGTTTGACTTCTTAAAGATTCCATATGTAAATGATATCATACAATACTTGTCTTTCTCGTCTGACTGATTTCACTTAACACAATGTGCTCAACCCCCATCCATGTTGTCACGAATGGCAGGATATCCTCCTTTCTTGTGGCTGAATTCTATCTATCTATCTATCTATCTATCTATCTATCTATCTATCTATCTCTATATCTATATCTATAATATCTATATCTATATCTATAATATCTTTATTATATCTATATTGATATCTATATATCTATATTTATACATAGATATTGATACAGATATCAATATAGATATCTCCATCCATGTTCAGGGCTCCTTGATGTGGCAGATGATAAGCCTTGGAAATCCTTTTTTTTTTTTTTTTTTTTTAATATATATAGGACAGTCTTTATTGTGGACCAAGTAGCCATTGCTACCAAGGAACCATCAGACCAAACAGTTCTTCAAAGGAGCCCCGTAAAGGCAGTCACACAAAGCAGCCTCACAAAGCAGCCAGCAAACATAGGGGCCATTGCTAACAAAGCAGCCCGGCCAAGTGGCCAGCCACTGGCGGCTCAGCAGCACATCTTTAATCAACTCAGACAAGGAGCCTGGGACATCTTGACTGCCTCAGGCTGGAGGTAGAAAGTGAGGTCCTGACAGTGACTTTTGGGGATCAGCACTGTGTATTCAGGTCTGCTGGAATGTCCAGGATTGGCTTCCTGTGCTGCCATTTTGCTGCCTTCAGGTCCCTGGGCAGGCCTCCCTCACCCGCTCTGCATCTCTTGCAGGACCAGGCCAGGTGGGGAGGGCCAGCCTCCAACATGAGGACCTCACCTGCTGTGACTCCGCCCCCTGAGTCCCGCCCAGCCTCAGGAGTCTTCTGCACCCGGCCAGCTTCCCTTGGGCTGGAGGTGTGCGGGGAAGAAGGGGACCCCAGCAAGGGGACAAAGGAGCAATGTCGGCAGAGGGAGCCCCCGCTGGAGGAGGCCAGCATTGGAAAGACTCAGGGGACAATACAGGGACGAAGGGGGCAGGGGGTGGGAGGGGCAGGGATCAAGGAAGGGAATTGACAGCCAGCAGATCTCTTCCCCCACATTCCTCCTGGGATTTTTTTCATTCCCTTGGTTAGAGAAGAATAGCAATTAGCAAATTCAGTAAAAAGAGCCAGATATGGAGACTGTTTGTGCATTTGGGGGCCAACATGCATTAGTGAAGGAATGTGACCAGAACTATATATAACCCCTCTCTGGGCCCACCCACCTGTCCAGCGAATGAGCCATGGTCTGTTTGTTCTGGGCTGGTATGTAGCTCACTGCACTCTGGGAGCTCACCATCTGGGCCGGACCCGCGCCGCCAGTAGCTCTCAGTGACCATATATGGCAAAATGACATATGTGAGAAAAAGAAGCCAAATTCTCCAGTTGCGTCAGCCCCCAGAGTATGCAACCAGCCTGGGTCGAAACCCCTCTGCAGCCCGACTCTCTTCCTCCCACCCCCACCACCTTCGCTCCGAAACCAAAGGCGCTCAGCGATTGGCTGGGGGAGCAGGACGGGGCGGGAGCTCAGGTCCAGACTGACTTTGAAGTTTGTTTGGGATGGGGAAGATGAGTAGCGAGGGTCAGAGCTGCAAGTGTGTTTGAAAGTGGCCTTAAACCAGGAAGATTGTAACTTAAGAATGAGAGCACATTCTTTCCAGAAAGCCGCCTGGTGTAGTGCCGGTGTGTATGTGGACAGTGAGGGAGGGGCACAGTCCACCCCACTTCCAAGGATTAAGTGAACCCACGTTCCCCAACATACCTGCAATGCCCTTGAGCCTTACTGACCAGAAGGAAGATTCAGTGTAGATTGCTCAGCTGGGGGTGGGGGTGATATATTATTATATATATATATCTCCCCAATGTTTCTCTCTTCCCCTTGGCCCTGCCCCATCAGCCAAACCCCATGGCTGCATCCATCTCCTTCAGCCGGTTCCCACCCCAGGCCAGGCACTGCGCTGGAGGCTGGGGGAGGTGACCTCACAGGCAAGATCCTGGCCCTCAACCAGCTGGCCCAGGGGACAGACCAGGCAGTGGCATTGCTGCGGGGGGGGGGGGGGGGGTATCCAGCCCAGACCCAGGGGCTAAGGTGGCTCTGGGAGGAGGGACACTGGAGCCAGGCTTAAAGGACAAGCAGTATTTTGCCTAATAATGGATGGGGATTAGGCACAGCAACCCCAGGCTGAGGAGAGAGAGGGTAAGTTCCATGTGGATGTGGTGAGACCTGAGCCTGGGATGTAGGTGGAGGCCAGAGCAGCGAGGCCTTTTCCAAGAGGTGCTAAATGGTCTGGAGCTCTGCCTACATCCCCAGCCTTCTATCACATCTGAGCCCACTAACCCTGAGCAGATGCCAGGTCTGGCCCATGCCCCAGCATCCTTGATGCACACAGAAACAGATTCTCTCTCTCTCTCTCTCTCTCTCTCACTCTCTCTCTCTCTCTCTCTCTCATACATGCTCATGCCCACCCATTGCCACATCACATATGCAAGGAGCTTTAGCAAAAGGGAAGAACAGAAGAGCAATGACGTACTAGTGAGAACCAGGGAGAGAAGGTAGGCCTGGTGAAGGCACCTTGCCAGGAAGGGGTGGGCGCTGGGAGTGAAAAGTGTGTGGGAGGGAGAGCCAGGAGTTGTTCTTGGAAGGGGAGAGACATTCTAGCATGTTCTGGGCTCCTCTTTTGGGGAAAGAACAGACTGGGATGGAGATAGCTGGTCAGCAGAGGGGGTGGGGGAGACGGGGTGGGCCCACATAGGTTTTCTAGCCTAGCCTTCCCCAACTGTCAGGTCAGCTCAGGATGTGTTGTGTGCCTGTGTCTCTGCAGGGGGGTCAACACCCCCTCCGACACCCCCTTCCTCGCTTATGGGAACTGTGGGCCCTGTAATTCCACTTCTCTGAGCTGACCACTGGCCGCAAGAGTTCCCTGAGAAAGTGCTCTGGTGTGACCCAGCAGGGAACTAGAGGCTGGAGGTATTACCTGGCTTTCTCCCTTCCAGGGGGCATATACTGACCAGCCGTGTCCCCTGACATCTTGGAATCTGAGGGTCTGTCCTGAAGGGTGTGCATTCAAAGACCTGTCTACTGAGCATTCAGGGGGAAGGATAGACTTTAGGACTGAGTTTAGTCCTTGCTTCCATCAGGAAGTCCTCCCTGGCTTCCCAGGGCAAGCCAGACACCCTCCTGTGTGCTTACCTGGACATCAGAATGCAGCGGGAGACGTCCAGGGGGAGCAAGGAGCAAAGTTTAATGTCTCTTCTGACCTAGCCTGGAAGTCACACATCGTCCCTTTCACTGTATTCTGTTTATCTCCCAGACTAACACATGTAGGAGACTGAAATGGGCATGAATACCAGGAGGTGAAGATGTTTAAGGGCCATCTTGGAGGAGGCTGGTTGCCATAGTTACTAAATTTGGGGTTATTTATTATGCTGCCATAGATAACGAATACACTGTGGATGCCCTTGAAAGGGTACTTGGGCTCAGGGTGACAGGCAGATAAGGCTGGGTAGGACTTGACTCTATATTCTCTTTATTAGACAGGATTCTTTATGTTTCTATATTAGACAGGGTGTTTTTTCCCCATTATGCGAGATAAAAATTCACTTTGAACTGAAGTGCAGAAAGAAATTTATTGACTCACATAACAGAAGAGCCCAGGAATAGTACTGGTTTCAAGGGTAGCTGAAATGAAGATTTCATGAGAAAGTATATGAGTAATTGTCAAGTGGGAGGCATGGACAAGTTAGAGGTGCTTGGAGGAGGAAGAGATCAATAGAAGTGAGAATAATGGGTCATGGAGACCCACTGTACTCTTCTTGTCATTATTATCTATGTTTTCAAAAGTCTACAACAAAAAGTAAAAACAACAAAAACCCAGAATGGACATGCTTCCTAGGAGGTGGTCACGTTGTTGGTCTGTCTCTCTTTACACGTGTGTAGTGTCAACCACACTCACGTGCACATCAAATACCCTCAAGACACAGAGTGAGCCCTGGCTGGTTTGGCTCAGTGGATAGAGCATCAGCCTATGGACTGAAGGGTCCCAAGCTCAATTCTGGTCAAGGGCACATGCCCGGGTTGTGGGCATGCAGGAGGCAGCCAATCAATGATTCTCTCTCGTTAACGTTTCTGTCTCTCTTTCTCCCTTTCTCTTTGAAATCAATAAAAATATATATATATATAAAAAGACACAGAGTGATTCTCTGCATCGAGTGGCTCCCGATGCACATCTGGACACCCCCAAAGTCCCCAAGACCTTCTAGATGACAAGCCCTACCCCACAGCCCCCTTCCTATTAAGGGAAGTTCACTTTGCTGTGACTCCCACATCTGTTGCATCTATTTGCTGCCATTCAATAAATCAGTCCAAACAGAGGCACCTGCTCTGCCAAAGAGGTTGAGCTACTTGACTCCTTTGGAAGCAGGAATAAATTCTGATGACGGATTCAGTCACTCATTGGCTAGGAGCTTCCTGGGAGGGAGTAGCCTTAGTGTGAACACTGAGGCTGATCAGAAGGTGTGGCAGTTGGGGGCTGTCAAGCAACTACATTTCTCCAGAATCTCTCTTTTTTTAAAAATTTAAATTTTTTATTGTTGAAAGTATTATAGTCTCCTTTTCCCCCCATTGACCTCTCCCCAGCTGTTCCTGCCCCCCAGCACATGCCCTCACCCTCCTATTGAGTGTGTCCATTGGTTATGCTTATAAGCATGCATACAAGTCCTTTGGTTGATCTCTAACCCCCCTACCCGCCGACCCCCGCTCCTCTGCCTTCCCTTTGAGGTTGGACGGTCTGTTCGATACTTCTATGTCTCTCCAGAGTCTCTTGAAGGGCCTTGTGAGTAGTGCCCCTCCGTGGCCACACACACCTCCCCAAACGAGATCACACTCCTTTGATACATATTGTCCTGGAACGGTGTTCCTTCCCTTTGGAGAAGTTACCTGAGTTGTGACTACACCACCCATGAGCATCATTTTTGTTTAAGGCCGGTTTCTCCTTGAGAAACAGGGACAATGGACTTGCTCACCATTGTGTCTCCCATGCACAGCAGTGTGATCGTTCTGAGTTGAGTTTCGGGGGCTATGTCCCTGGATTTCAATAAGAGCTTGTTAGAGAAATGAAAGAATGAACATGTAACTAATAACTAGTTCAGTCTCTCAGAATCCCCTCGTCATGACTGGCTACCTGGGGGCTGTTGCTGACCCTGTCCAATCAGCCATGTTTGGGAGGGGCGTTGGGTGGTACAGATCTGGATGCAACAATGAGTATTTCTAGAATGGGCATCGCTGCGCCTCCGTGAATCTTTGTGTCCCTTCCTTGTAAAGGGTTGGCACTCCTTCCCCTGACTTACTCCAGAGCCTGGTCCCAGCTGTGAGGAGCAGCACAAATGTTGGTGAGTCCCCCACCTCCTGAATGAGTTGTCCCCAGGAGATAGCGACCGGCCCTTCTGCGTGAGGTTTTGGTATATACATAGCATGTCCCCTCACTCCTCTCTCCTTTCCCAGAAGCCTGCCCTTTGCTCCATTTCCTGCAGGTGCTTCAGCGGGGGCAAAGGCAGCGTCTCAGGGCCAGTAACCCCAGTCTGGAGTTTACTAACGTGGGATGAAAACAGCCTAGGCTAGGAACATGGGCTCTAGATTCAGACCACAGCCCCTTCACTTCCAAGCTGCAGGACTCTGGGCAAGCTTGAGCCTCACCTTTGCATCTGTAAAATGGAAATAGCAAAATGGCAAAGACAAAGGCTGTTGCGAAGGGTAAGCAGAGTCTGTAGTAATGGTTCTAACTCCGAGGTGCCTTAGCCTGTTAAAGGCTCTGAGAAATCCTGCAGTGAAGAGACCCCCAACTTACTGGACAACAGGTTGGCAAACCCAAGTGCGCATGGGATCCTAGGGTTCTACAGAAAGCATTTCCGGAAACACTGCTCTAAGGTTTTAGCTTTTTACTTTTAGAATACCGAGGACCTTTAAAACGACCACCGGTGAGATCCAGGTGGGCTTGGCCTCCTGTGCGATCACGCTGAGTTGAGTTTGGGGGTTACGTCTTTGGATTTGACAGGGGGTTACTGCAACTCTCTAGTGCATTCCATCACTGTGGCGTTTCAGGGATGTTGTGATGCCTTCAGCGATGCCCCCCTCTTTAACACTGAAAGGACCTCTTTTCTGGCCAAAACTGGTCGTGGTCACAGAGGCTTGGAAGGTTTTAAGTGGGAGCACCCTAAGGTTTGGGGCCCGCTCATTCCACTGTTGATAGATGGGAAAACAGGCCCAGCTAGAAAGTCAGGTGACTTGCCCAGAGGCGCACAGAAGCGAGGGGCAGGGCCCAGGACTCAGAAGCAGCTGTCTGCTGCACACTGGATGGACGATGCTGGGCCCCGAGGGAAGTGACATCTCCTTGGTGAGAACTGGGCATGTAAAGGACCACTCGGTGGGGACTGGGAGGCCCCTTGGCTCCTCGCTCCTTCTCCCAGCATGGGTTATGTGGAAGGAGGTGAGGGGAAGGCTGAGGGCCGAAGGTCAGGGGTTAATAGGCCTGAGTCCAGATGGCAGGCAGCTGGGTCGAGGCACAGACCAAGCACCGCTTCCTCCTCTTTCTCGTGATTCCAGGGATGAGAAGGCAGGGCGGGAACTTGCAACAGATGGAAGGGGGGACCAGAGGAATTTGGAATGAGCCCAAGGGGCCCAGCTCTCAGAAAATGAGGGGGAACATGTTCTGCTCCGAGAGAACGTTATTTACAAGAGGAGAGCTGGGCAGACTGGTGGGCTCTGGCTTACATTTTTTGGCCATGACCAATCATACCAAGTCACGTTTCTAAGACAACTAGAGAACCAAATAGGAACAACATGAATGGTGATAAGAGGTGGCTGTTGCAGACTGGGCCAAGCCAGACAAGTTGAGCTCAAAGATCAGAAGTTTTGAGGCCAGTTCTAAATTTAGAGTCCAATTTTTGAGGGAGCCAAAATGAGCTCTCCCTGCATGAAGTGTGTCAGAAGAATAGGAGATACAAATCCCAAAGCGCAGCTAGCACAGAGGGGGTGGGGAGCCCCTTTCAGCCAGAGATGCTAAGAATGAGATCAACCAGGCTCTTTATAAAAAAAATAAAAAATAAAATAACAGTGTCTCTTTAAGAGCTTTGAAAGAACTGCGTATCACATCCCCTCTTCTCTCTTCCCTCAGAAAAACCCTCAAAGCAACTCAGGGTGTATGCGGAGGCGGAAAAATTCAAGTCTCCATTTCCTCGTTCAAATCCAGCCCCCATCTAACTCCGAAGGGCCCAGCTCTTCATACAGGGGAGAGGGCAGGTCATCCACGAGGGCAGACCTTTTCTGTTGGTTCAAACCATCTCTCACTGGACAATTCACAGGATTGAACTGACATGACACCCAGGCCATGCTGATGCCGACGTGCCTCACAGAACGGTCAGCGGAGCCCACTCGTCCGGTTCCCATCGTGAATGCTCCCATTGTACATGAACGGACCAGGGGTCCTAGGACCTGGGCTCCTGGGCTCCACCCTCCGCCTATTCTTTGGCCCACTGACCTCCTCCCTTTGCCATCTGCTTTGCTAAGAGATCCTGCAGCGTTTGCCTCTCAGAGACACACTTTCCCCATCTGTAAAATGCCAACTTGTCAAGTTGTGTAAAAATCCACCCCTGAAAGGTGTCCTGCATTCACACCCATCCTCTGTTCCCACGTGTGGCGTCTAGGCCAGGTCTCCAGCACTCCTGTGAGTCTCCTCACTTACTGGGCTGCCTCCATTCACCCAGCACACACAGGGCTCCCTTCAGCTCCCTGGTCAAGCCACTCTCCTGCTCCAAACGTTTGCATAGCTTCCCATCGCCCCCAGAATCAAGTCCACAGAGCTTAGCCTGCTGTTCCGAGTCATCCCCTGTGACTAAAGGTGGCCACAGCCTACTTTTTTTTCTTCTTCTCATTCTTATATACATAGTCCTTCCTGCAAAGTGAGCAATTACACTCCCGGTCACAACTCTGGGCCCTCACTCACATGCATCGTTTTATCTGAAATGTCCTTCTCCACATTTCTGCATGTCTGACCTTTACCTTACTGACCCCCGACCCAAAGCCTGATTATTAGCTGTATGATCTTGAGCAAATTATTTAAACCCTATGTCTGCGTAAGATCACTTCCGAAGATGACCACAGCAGTTTCTTCCATTCTGCATGTCCTTTGCAATGTGACTTTGCCACTCCTCCCGTGACAATTTCCCTTCCACTTGAACCTGGGCTGGCTCTGTGACATTTGTTGACCAATTGAATGGTGTACCTGATGCTGTCACTTGCAGTGTCTGTGTTTGCACTCTGGGAAGACAGCTGCTATGTAAAGAAGCCCCAGTTATCCTGCTGAAGAGAGAGAGGTCACATGAAGGACAACCGAAGTGCCAGCTGACAGCCCACCCCGAGGCCCTCGTCATGTGCAAGGCCATCTTGATCCTCCAGCTCCAGCCAAAAGCCCAGCTAACACTGTGGAGCAGAGATGAGCTGTCCCTGCTGAGCCCTGCCTGGATTCCTGACCCACCAAATGGTAACAAAATAAAATGATGGCTGTTGTAAGCCACTCATTTTGGGGTGAATTGCTAAGCAGCAATGGATAAATGGAACCGTCTCCTCCTACAAAATGGGAATATCAATGGTTTCCCGCCTCAGAAGGGCTGGGAGGATGAAAGAAGTCAAATCGCTTTGTTTAATTTTTCTTATTCATCCCCAACCTCCTTCCCCAATAGTGCGAGGCATAGCGTAGATAACCAGTAAACACAGTTGAATGTCAAAGGTCCCCTCCTTCATTGAGACCTCTGATTCCCTTCTACCAGAGGGCGGTTACTCTTCCCCCACCCCCGCCTCCCCCCACTGACCCCATGTCACTTCCTCAGCACCCCTCCTAATGTAGATTCCCTCAGCCCTGAGCTCTGGTTGTAGTCTCCTTTGTAGAATGTGAGCTCTTTGAAAGCAATGACCTTGCCCATGGTACGTGGAATGAATAAATGAATGAACTAATGAAAATGGGAACAATGCCGCCTGCCCTATCAGCCTACTAACCAGGCTTATTGTACAATCGTCCCCCCTTATCTGGGGCTCCATTTTCTGTGGTTGCTGTGGTCAACTGCAGTCTGAAAATATTAAATGGAAAATTTCAGAAATAAAACAACTCATAAGTTTTCATGAGTAGTGTAAGGAAATCACTTGCCATCCAGCTTCATCTCAACCCCCCATGCTGGATATGCTACCCACAGATTGTCCCTTAGTAGCCTCTTGAGGGAGGGGTGGGGGAGAGAAAGAGAGAGAGAGAGAGAGAGAGAGAGAGAGAGAGAGAGAGAGAGAGAGAGCCAACATTCACACAACTTTTATTATAGTATATTGTTATAATTGTTCTATTTTATCATCAGTTATTTTTGTCAATTTCTTACAGGGCCTAATTTATAAGTTAAAGTGTATCATAGGTGTGTCTGCATAAAAAACATAGCAAATACAGGGATTCCGGCATTCACGGGGTCTTGGAACCTATTCCCTGTGGTTAAGGGAAGACAACTACAATTGAAAAGGAGATGAAAGAAGTACTCAGGTACCTCTGTGCTTCCTCTGGAGAAATATATTTAGCTCCAATTCTACTGCTTCGGTGTTTTCTGGTCCCATCTGGGTGACCTTTATCCGTTAGGGCAGGAGAGAACGGAACATGGGACTCCTAGAGGAAGCCTCCCTATTTCCTGGTTTAAGAGCTGGCTGACCTCGCAGGCCATGGCAGTACAGGGTGTGATGTCACAGGTCAAGTCCCTTTCTATTGTTGACAGATGCCTGAAGTTCCATCACGACATGAAAAAGAGCTGATGCCTAAGCCATAATTCAATCAGATATCACTTTAATATCTCTAAGACTTGCATGGTCTAAAGAGGCAATAAAATAGGAAAGAATGCAGGATCCCATCTGGTTCAAAGATCTTTAGCTTTAGGTAGAAATGACTAATCATGAAAACCAAAAACATGCTACATCAGATCAGGCAGTAGAGTTTCCTGCGTGGGGGTGTGACATATAACTTAGATCATTCTAGGCTTCCGAGGCCACGCGACACTTCCTTTGAATTATGGGGTCACCGGCACAGCAATGATAAACAGGGCAGAGCAGATGTTCTGTAATCTCAAGAGTCAAGAAGGCAACCCTCAAAACGGTGTGAGGCGAATATTACAGTTTTCTTGGTGAGTGAGCGTCTTTAAAGATTTAAAATTAAGTATAGAAAGGTTAAGGAAATCCAAATCATGGTATTAATGCTTCTAAGTAAAGGAATCTGTGTGCATTTGGTATTTAGGCATTTATAACTCGATATGATTTGGCCTACTTAGAGTAAAAATCTTGAAATTCCAGTATAAAATTAGTAAGTATGAATTGATTAAAATTCATAATTTTAACCAAAAATCTTCTCAAATGTATATCTAGCTTTAGAACATTTAGGAGAACTCAACGCTCAGTATAGTTATAAGTTTAATTTATTGGGTGAATAATTTCAATTTAAGTCAGACCATTAAAGTACATGAGGAAACTGAATGCAATGAATGCTTAAATGCAACTGAAAATGGTAAAGGGAATTTACCTTTGGAACTGGAATCAAACATTCAAAATCCCTTTAAAAGGGTTGTTAAAATACGTTGAACACAAATAGAGTAAGATTTGTAAGCTGAAGCTTAAGGAAGAACTTGGGTTTTTGAATAGTAATTTTAAGAAATAAAATATGAATTTTAAAAGTCATGCCCTAGTTGGTTTGGCTCAGTGGATAGAGCGTCAGCCTGTGGACCAAAGGGTCCCAGGTTCGACTCTGGTCAAGGGCACATGCCCAAGTTGCGGGCTCTATCCCCAGTAGAAGGCAGCTGATCAATGATTCTCTCTCATCATTGATGTTTCTAATGTTCCCTCTCCCTTCCTCTCTGAGATTAATAAAAATATATTTAAGAAAAAATCAGTTAAACCTCTGAACCATCCTTGTCTAGCAAACGAGTTTTATGGTAATACCTGCCTCATAGGATTGTTGAGATGATTAAATAAACACAGGGTTTAAAGTGTTTGGCACTGTAACTGTCACATGACAAGCATTCAATACATCATGCCTGTTTCTTAAAGGAGAGTATAAAAATGTTCTTAGACCAGTGGTGTGGCTCAGTGGTTGAGTATTGACCTATAAACCAGGAGGTCACGGTTTGATTCCCGGTCAGGGCACATGTCTAGGTTGTAGGCTCTATACCCAGTGGGGGGGGGGGGGGGGGGGGGGAGGTGCATGAGGCAGCCGATCAATGATTCTCTCTCATTACTGATGTTTCTATCTCCCTCTCCCTCCCTCTCTGAAATCAATAAAAATATAGTTTTAAAAAATGTTCTGAGATAAGAGGATGTTCTGAGACAGGATGTGACACAGAACACAGGTAATCCCGGTGGCTGAGTCAATATATCCACCTCACACCGTGACCCCTTAGTCCCTCTCTAGCTAGCAAGGTTCACCCTCATTTTATCTGGGCCTCCCCAAAATGTGGTAGACTTCTTCAGGAGTACTGTTCAGTTCATTATCATTACACCACCCAATGTCTCCTTTGCCAGTCCCCATGGTTGACATTTCTCCCACTTCACTCATTCATTCACTCATTCATCCATCCTACAAACATCCACTGATGTTTTACAGGCATTGTTCTAGGCAGTGGGGATACTATAGTGAACACAGATGACAACCCCACCTACATTCTAACCAGGGAGACAGACATTACACAAAACCAACAAGGAAATTATGCAGTATGCTAAAAGATGATACATCTCTGAAGCAAAATCTGCAGGACAAGGGAAGGGAGTGCCAGGGGTGGGGTCTGTCATTTTAGAATGGGTAGCCATGGTAGACCCCACTGAGGAGGAGACAGCGGAGCCATTTGAGCCAAGTCCTTAAGGAAGTGAGAGTGAATTCTGTACATGGGACAGCAAGTACAAAGGCCAGGAGGTGGGAGTGTGCCCGAGTATCAGAGGAGCTGGAGAGGCTGGAGAGGAGCGAGCAAGGGGGAGGGTAGGAAATGAGGTCAGAGAGGTGCCAGGGGCAGGGGTGGGAGCTGATCACGGAGGACCTCATGGCTTCGGTGAGAACTTCGGCTTTTACTCTGAACGAAGTGGGGAGCCACCGGGATATTCTGGGAATGATGAAAGAAATTTATAAACTGTGTATTAGATATTATTTAATCAATACTCAAATTCAGGAGCATGGTAATTCCTAATCAATTGAAATAAAACTTTGGGGTGTCATTGTTCTTAGAAGAAACAGGCTAAAATATTTAGAGCTGAAGCATCATGTCTGCAACTTATTTTCAAGTGTTAGGCAAGAAAAGTAAAAACCTCTAGCTATTCATAATAGTTATCTATCACTGAGTAACAAATTATCTCAAACTTAGGGGCATAAAACAAGATCACACACATTATATGAGGGATTCTGACATTACCACTCTTCATTTTTCACTTCTTTACTGTCTTTTAAAACACATTAATTCAGTCTGTAATGTTAATTGAGTTCCAATCATGTTCAAGCTACAGCATTCAGAATTGTAGAGATCCAAAGAAGATCAACATAGGTCCTTCCATTAAAGAATATATACTTTATTTATTTTATTCAACAAACACTTAATGAGCACCTACTATGTACCAGGCATTGCTCTGAACAACAAGGACACATCTCTGAGTAATATAGAAACAATTTCTGCTTTCATTGAGCTTAAATTACAGTGGAGCTAGTTAACAATCCTATCCTATATAATAAAAGGCTAATATGCAAATTGTTCCCACCGGCAGGAGTTCGACCAACTGGAAGTTAGGCGTGCACTGACCACCAGGGGGCGCCATGAAACATGGTGGGTGTCAGTGACATGGCACTGGCAACGGGCCACAGTGGAGGTGCTGCTGGCCCCAATGGACCCCGATGAGAGAGGGACTGTGGTGGGATGTGGAGCAGGTGAGTGGGTGGTGCCAGGCCAAGGTGGGTGCAAAGGGGGGGTCCTGGCTGGCAGCTGGCAGCTGGCAGCCGGCAGCTGCTAGGGACCCTATCCATGTACAAATTTTGTGCACCGGGCCTCTAATAAACAAATAAGAAAACTAAGTAGTAACAGGTGCTATAAAAAATACAATGGACTTATATACTAGAGCAAGCATGTCAAACTCAAAGGCTAACCTGGGCCAAATAAACAAGGTTTAAGTTTATGTGGGCTGCAAAAAGCTTCAATTTTCATAGAAACATAGGATTATTTCGATAAAGACATGCTAAATACAAAGGGCTGAAATAAATGAGTAATTGTTAACATAAAATAATAGAACATTTTAATAAAGTTTAATATTTTTTCTTGAACATTAACTTACCAGACACTGAATAATTGCACAAATTAATAAGCGTAATGCAAATAAATCTATTTTTCTTGTTCTCCGAAAGCGAAATATTTCCTGTTGCGCACACCAAACAAGTCAGTCCAAGACTAATGACGTGGCAATCAGCTGCCAAAATATTTGCTGCTAGTACTAGTGGAGAGAAATGGTGCGCCTGCGCATAAGGCACATAGGGAAATGAATGCAACACGATGATAGTAATCAGTTATTAGCAAATGTTGTAGTTTGTTATTAATAATCCTGTCTAATAAAGAGGCAATATGCTAATTGACCCTCATGCCATTGCAAAGATGGTGGTGCCCACAGCCAATAAGGAGGGAATATGCTAATTGACTGCCTCATCCTCAAAGATGGTGGTGCCTACAGCCAATAAGGAGGGAATGTGCTAATTGACTGCCCCACCCTCAAAGATGGTGGCGTCCACAGCCAATAAGGAGGTAATATGCTAATTGACTGTCACGCCCTCAAAGATGGCGGCGCTCACAGCCACAAGATGGTGCCGCCCAGTCCCCTCAGTCCCACTGGGGCGGCAGGTGCACAACTAGGCCAGGCCTGCCTCCGGAGTCCCCAGTCCCCTCATCCCCCCAGCCACCTAGGGCCGGCCCAAGGCACAGGCAAGTCTCGGATGGCAGCTGCCCAGCTGCTCAGGGCCGCCCGAGGCTCAGGTAGCCAGGGCCGGCCGAAGCTTGAGCTGCCGGCAGTGGCAGCAGTAGAGGTGTGATGGGGTGTCGCCTTCCCCTGATCGCCAGGTTGCCTCCTGCCCCTGAGGGCTCCTGGACTGTGAGAGGGGGCAGGCCGGGCTGAGGGATGCCCCCTCCAGTGCATGGATTTTCATGCACCAGGCCTCTAGTTGTGTATAACGGGATATTGCAAAAATTAAGTTACAAAATTTTTATTAAAAAGTTTCTTACATACTGTTATATTGGCTGGGCGGCAAAAATATTTGTTGTGGACTGCATGCTGCCCGAGGGCCATGAATTTGACATGCTTGTACTAGAGAGTGATTGGGTAGCTACTTTAGACTAGGTTGTCAGCCAAGAAAGCACTCTCTGAGAAACTGAGATGACAAAAACAAACAACCAACGAAACCAAACGAAACCAAACCAAAGTACTCCCACACCAAACCAATAATATCTCCCATGATTTCTGAGGACCAGAATTTGTGAGCAGTTTTCCTTTATCCTGAAGCACATAAAGACGTTGTGCGGGGCTACAGGAATCTGACGGCTTCCCTGGGGAGGAAGATCCACTCCCAGGGCTGTTGGTGGGAGGCCTCGGCTCCTCCATGGGAAGACTTCTCCATGGGGTTCCTTGCATGTCCTCCAGGCATGGCAGTTGGCTTCCCCCAGATTGAAAGGACCCAAAGAGAGAAAAAGGAGGAAGCCACCAGCATGCTTTTTTAAAAAATATTTTTTTAAATATATTTTTTTATTGATTTCTGAGAGGAAGAGAGAGGGAGAGAGATAGAAACATCAATGATGAGAGAGAATCATTGATCGGCTGCCTCCTGCACACCCCACACTGGGGATCGAGCCCACAACCCAGGCATATGCCCTTGACTGGAATCAAACCGGGGACCGTTCAGTCCATAGGCCGACGCTCTAGCCACTGAGCCAAACCAGCTAGGGCCACCATGCTTTTTATGACCTAGTCTTAGATATCATATACCTTCGCTCGGCCATATTCAATTATTCAGAAGTGAGCACTAAGTCCAGCTCACACTCAAAGGGGGCAGAATTAGCTCTACTACTTTGAGGAGCAAAATATCAAAGAATACTCTTTGCTAAACAAGATTTGTTATTGTAATAATTGTTGTTATAATATATTTGACTTTGCTGGTAGGCCCCCCCCTGCCCCACCCCATGTAGGAGAGGTACTGCATAGACCTTCCTCTAACCAGTTCTCAACTCTCTCTGTGTGATGAGGGGCCGCAGAAGAGCCTGCAAGGACAATTTATGGGGACAGAGAGAGGCCTGGGCAAACACTCAGCATGAGAACAGCCCTGTACCTCTCCCTTTATCACGTTTGCTGTGCCTCAGGGAGGAAGTGGCTCCAGGAGTTACCTCCAAGGATGGCTTGGGCAGCATGGTTAGATGGGTAGCCACTGTCTCTAACATCCCCTCTCTGGTGCCTCACATATCACACCGGTGGGTACCACAGGCTCAATAACTATTTGATGACGAGGGTGTTGAAGATTCTCACATGTTTGCTGCTTGTTTGTGTGGATGAATCTTCCTACCTGTCTGTGTCTTTACTCCTGATGCCTATTGAGTATTGAGGGATCGCGATTTAGATGAGAGACTGGCATCATGATCCCAACCATGATGGCTTCTCGTGAGCAGAGGGGAATGGAATGATGGCTCACAAATTCATTCAGTCACTAGGATCACAATGATAGAAAATACTCCCGGTGTCCCAGGTTCTGTTCTCAATGATGTACATATAGGGTGGGCAAAAGTAGGTTTACAGTTGTTTGTATGGAGAAATACAAATTAATAAGTAACAATACAAGAACAAACTCTGTGTTTCACGTACTCACAACTGTGAGCCTACTTTTGCACCCCCCACCCCCGTATATTAATTGATTTAATCATGGAAGCAACCCAATGAGGTGCTGTTACACAGGTGAGGAAACAGGCACAGAGAGACTAAGAAACATACCCAAGCTCACAGAGTTTAGTGTCTGAATCCAAGACTCTGTGTTTAAAACCACTATGCTAGATGGCCTCTCAAAATGTAGGCAATTCATCTCCAGCATTTTCAGATCTAAATACAAGCAGGAGTTAAAGAGTACATAAATGATTGAGATTAAGGTTTGGGGAACTAAAAGCCCAGGGATCCAAGAATGCTAAGTAGCCTGGCTGGGTGGCTTGGTTGGTTGGAATGACATCCTGTACACCTAAAAGGTTGGGGTACAAGAATGCTAAGTAGCCTGGTTGGGGTGTATACAGCAGGCAACCGATCCATGTTTCTCTCTCATATTGATGTTTCTCTTTCTCTCCCTTCTCCTCTCTCTAAAATCAATAAAAACATATCCTCGGGTGAGGATTAAAAAAAAATAGTGAACCTAGGAAACCCGTAGGGCAAACGTTTTCAAACTGGATTCTGGAGTCCCAGGCTTCTTGGCGTGTCGCAGGAGCTGCCTGGCGGGGGGTGAGGGAGGGGAGTGAGGGGAGGTGGAGGAGGGAGCCCTGTAGAGCCTCAGCATGCAGCTCACCGCACCACTGGATCTGTTTCACAAACTGTTCCTCTGCGAAGCCCAGGTTTGCACGGGCCACTGCACAGCTCCAGATTGTCGGCCAAATGTGGGAAAGACTTTGAAGTAGGCAAACATTTTACTGCTTCCTTTCAGTGGAGGTGTCTCCAGAGAACTCGCCTAGGCTTATCTGATCCGACAGGGGTTTGCACCTTTCTCTTCTTTTCCTTTTTTCTTTACCATTTTGCAGTTCCTTAGGGACAGAAGTTAACCGACGGAGGTGATGCAAATGATTTCTGTTCATAGACATGCAGATGAATTCTGCACAGGGAAGAAGCAATTGGCTCCTGCCCTCCGCAGAGATCATTTCTGCATTGATTAGCAAGTTAACTTCATTCCTGATGGTCTCTGTTTTGTGCCTGTTCGTTGGATTCTCATTTGAACTGGATTTTATGTCATACTGGTTCTCTCAATTGATGAGTTCCATACAATCTTTAAGACGTGCCCATTCTATATTGATATGGCAGTCATAATCTTACTTTAAAATACTATCCTGTAGCAAGATCGACTCCACTCTGGCCTCCGTTCTTTCTATTTTTTAAATCCTCACCCTAGGAATGAGGATAATTTCCCATTGATTTTTAGAGACAGTAGAAGGGGCAGGGGCAGAGACACATAGATTGATTGCCTCCCACGTGCCCCAACCAGGGCCGGGGATTGAACCTATAACTGAGGTACGTGCCCTTGACTGGGAATCGAACCCCCAACCCTTCGGTCGACGGGCTGATGCTCTAACCACTGAGAAAATCGGCCAGGGCCAGAGCCATCTTTTTCAAGGGCAAATCTGACCATATTCCTCCCCAGTTTGCAACTGACATGCTGTGTAGACAGACAGCTGATAGCCTTGCAGATCTGGCTTCTGCTAAGACAACTGCGGGCCATCGTCCTGAGTCTGACACCTTGCTCTGTAGCCAACGGTGGGACAGCCCCAAGGAAGTCAGTCCGAGTAGGGGCACAGCCGCGCCTGCGCCTGCCTGAGTAAGCCCAGATTTTACCCGCAGCTCTCAGAGAATTGCCTTTCTAGCACAGGTCAGAGAGAGTTTTCGAGTTTTGCTTTGTTTTATTTTTCAGATTGAAAGTTCCTTCCCCAAACCTCATTTCCGAGATCCTAGATTCTGTGCCAAATTGAATTTCTAAGCCTGACACTATAAAACAAATACAGTTCTACTCAGAGTTCAACCTTGGTCTCTTATTCTTTTTAAAAATAAAATCCTCCAGTGCTCTTCCGTCCCCTTAGGATAAAACACAAGATCCTTGGAGAGGCCTTCCCACAGGGCGGGCCTGACCTAGGCTGCCCACCCCTGTCCAGTGACACGGGCCATCTGAGCCATTCCTTCCAGACTCAGGGTCTTCCCATTTTGTGTTAGCACAGCCCTCCCCTCCCTCTTTCACCTCGTCCTCATTCTCCCTCTCATCACTGTCTGGCTAAAATAACACTTACTCATCCTATCAGTCTGTTCCTAGATGTTACATCGCTTCCTCAGAAGGACTTGGCTGGTTCCCCACCTCCACCCCCTTCTCTGGTCTCAGCACCCAGCACTTCTTGCCAGCCTCGCAGTGAAAGTTAGTTGTTTAACTATTTGTCTAATGTCTTTCTTTCCCAAGAGACCACAAGATCCAAGAGTCAGCAACCACCTCAGTTGTTTACTAATCTGTCCCCTTTGCTTCTATCAGAGCTGGCACACGGAAGGCTCTCCGGCCACACCATTAATTGTTGATCAGCAGAAGGGTTCTGCAGCCCAGGTATGAGGGTAGAAAATGGGGAGGATGGGTGGATGTGGAGGACGGTTCATATGGGGGCTGTGAAATGAGTTATGGGTAGGGCTGGGATGCTGTCTGTTCTCTAATTCATGGTCCAGCCTCCTTCCCTTGAGTCTGGACAGCCTATAATTCATCAATCTTGAACTATCCTAGGTCATTGCTTCATCAAATCCTGGTTTTCCTTCGGACTATTCCTTGCCAGTTGGCCTTCCTTTTTGCTAATTTGTCAGTAATCTCTGAAATAAATGTGCCCCCAGAGCATCTCAAAAGGCAGCTGTTCCAAAAAATGTAGCAGTCCTTAAAAGGTTAAATGGAGTTACCTTATGACTGGCATACTAGGAATATGTATACCCATGAGAAATGAACTTGTACAAGAATGTTCACAGCAGCATCCTATATAATAAAGAGGTAATATGCAAATTGACCATCACTCCAACACACAAGATGGCCACACCCATGTAGTCAAAGATGGCCGCCCCCATGTGGACACAAGATAGCCACCACAAGATGGCCGGCAGGGCAGTTGTGGGCGATCAGGCCAGCAGGGGAGGGCAGTTGGGACCAGGCCTGAAAGGGAGGGCAGTTGAGGGCGAACAGGCCTGCAGGGGAGGGCAGTTGGAGGGCAACCAGGCCTGCAGGGGAGGGCAGTTGGGAGGAACAAGGCCTGCAGGGGAGGGTAGTTGGGAGGGACAAGGCCTGCAGGGGAGGGCAGTTGGGAAGGACAAGGCCTGCAGGGGAGGGCAGTTGGGAAGGACAAGGCCAGCAGGGGAGGGCAGTTGGAGGGCAACCAGGCCTGCAGGGGAGGGCAGTTGGGAGGGACAAGGCCTGCAGGGGAGAGTAGTTGGGAGGGTCAAGGCCGGCAGGGGAGAGCAGTTGGGAGAGACAAGGCTTGCAGGGGAGGGCAGTTTGGGGGGACCAGGCCTGCAGGGGAGGGCAGTTGGGGGGACCAGGCCTGCAGGGGAGGACAGTTAGGGGCAACCAGGCTGGCAGGGGAGGGCAGTTAGGAGCAATTGGGCTAGCAGGGGAGCAGTTAGGCATCAATCAGGCTGGCAGGGGAGTGGTTGGGGGTGATCAGGCTGGCAGGCAGAAGCGATTAGGGGCAATCAGGCAGGCAGGCAGGCAGGCAGGCGAGTGGTTGGGAGCCAGCAGTCCTGGATTGTGAGAGGGATGTCTGGCTGCCCTTTTAGGCCTGATAAATGGGCAGCCAGACATCCCTTGAGGGGTCCCAGATTGGAGAGGGTGCAGGTTGGGCTGAGGGACACCCCCCACCCACCCACCCACACCCCCCGTGCATGAATTTCGTGCACCAGGACTCTAGTTATTTATAATAGCCCAAAAGTAGGAATAATCCAAATGTCCATCAACTGATGACTGGGTATATATGTGGTATATCCACACAATGGAATATTATTCAGCCATAAAAAGGAATGATAGATGTTATTACATGGATGAACCTTGAAAACACTATGCTAAGTGAAAGAAGCCAAACACAAAAGACAACATATTGTATGATTCCATTTATATGTAATGTCCAAAATAGGCAAATCCAGAGAAACAGAAAGTAGATGATTGATTGCTTAGGACTGGGAGTTTGGGAGGAAGTGGGAATGACTGCTAATATGTATGCATTTTGCGGGGGAGGGTGATGAAAATTTTCTCAAATTGATTGTATTGATGGTTGCACAGCTCTGTCAATTTAATAAAAACCACTGAATTGTACACTTTTAAATGAGTATATATATGGTATATGACTCATATCTCAATAAAGCTGTTAATTTTTTTAAAAGCAGTAGTTCCTACTACTTTTTGGGTAAGGATTCTTGGGATAATCTATTGAAAGACATAGATTTTCTCCTGCCTCCCCTCATCCACCCCCTCCCTCATGAAAAATCCATAATGGATGTTTATAAAACTTTCAGAAAACACCAGGAGATCCCCAGACTGACCCAGGTCCATTTACAGACTCCCTGGAGGGCTATAAGCTCCAGGAAAATCCTGTCTTGATGAGAGTATCAAGTAAGTGTTAGGTCAGGTGCACACCGGAAAGGTTTCTTTACATCCAGGCCTCATCTTGGCCTTTGACCACCCTCATCACAGTTCCTCTTGCCCCCTCCTCCCTTTCTCTTCCTTCTCAAGCTATTTTGACATCCTTTCTTCATTACTGGGGTAGGGTTTTTAAATGGCCCCCATGACCTTCACCCCTTGGCGTTACTCCCAGGTTATATGGCAAAAGGGATGTTATCGGGATGGGCCTAACCTAATATCATAAACCTAACAGCAGAGTTTTCTCTGGATGGTGTTGGAAGAGAAAGTCAGAGGGATTCAAACCGTGACAGCGAATCCATTGCTGGCTTTGAAGGTGGAAGCCATAGCACGTGACCAGGAATGCATGTGGCCTCCAGTGGGAGCTGAGAGTGGCCCCTGGCTAGCAGCCAGCAAGGCAATGGGGGCCTCAGACCCACAACTGCATGGACCTGGGTTCTGCCAACAACTGAATGAACTTGGAAGTGGATTCCTCTCTAGACTCTCCAGATAAGAGCCAGGTTCGACCAACATCTATTTTTTTTTTAAGTGATTCTTTTTTTTTTTTTTAAATATATTTTATTGATTTTTTACAGAGAGGAAGGGGGTGGGATAGAGAGTTAGAAACATTGATGAGAAACATCGATCAGCTGCGTCCTGCACACCTCCTACTGGGGATGTGCCCGCAACCAAGGTACATGCCCTTGACCGGAATCGAACCTTGGACCTTCCAGTCTGCAAGCCGACGTTCTATCCACTGAGCCAAACCGGTTAGGGCATCAACCAACATCTTGATCTGGGCCATGCACGGAGAACCCAGTTGAGTCCACACAGACTTCCAACCTACTATTTTGAGATAATAGTGGGTGTTGGTTTAAGACAACAAGTTTGGGGTTATTTGTTATGCAGACTGGAAAATTAATACAATCAGTTTGCATCACTATGCAGCTGGCTTTCATTCTGTTGGATATTTCTAGATCCAGCTTGTTTCTTTATAAAGTTCCTCAAATGGTTATTTGCCCTCCGAGGGTGGTATCCCCACACTCTGGATGCCTCCAAGCCTGGCTCTTGTCATTCCCTTCTCCGTGGTCTACATTGGGAGCCTCCTCAAGGTCAAAATGTTAAAAGTTTCAGAGTCGAAGCTTAGGGGGGCATCAGGCCATCGTTGGTGGGGAAGCTGAGGTGAGGCCTAGGCTCTGCTGGCATCTCAGCTCGCAGTGGGTTCTTTTTAAAAAATATATATTTTTATTGATTTCAGAGAGGAAGGGAGAGGGAGAGAGAAAGATAGAAACATCAATGATGAGAGAGAATCACTGATCAGCTGCCTCCTGCATGCCCCCCACTGGGGATCGAGACCACAATCGAGCCTACAACCTGGAATTGAACCGTGACCTCCTGGTTCATTGGTCAATACCATTGAACCATGCGGGCCAGCTCGCAGTGGGTTCTTATCTCTCAGGAGAGAGAAGCTGCCTGGGGCAGGGGCCTCCGGACTCTGCTTGCCCTCAGCACCCTGCAGTGCACACCTGACACTTCTGACATTCCTGGATTGAAAGTCCCAGAGCAGAGCAGCTTGCTCAGGTGCCTGAGTGAGCAACCCAAGAAGAGGAAGGTTCCAGAGCCCCTCCAGCTGGCTGCAACCCTTGTATATAAGATGTGGGATCCGGGCCTGCAGTGTGGGAAAGGAGCTGAGAGGGTCCAGTCGAGGGAGGGAGGGTCTGATCCCACAGGAGCACGGGCCCTTAGCTACTCCAGAGAGACCTCCGGAAGCCCTCACCTCTTTGTTCTAGACCCGTTCTCACCAGCAGCTCTGGGACATCCGTTGCTGTTTTGGGTCAGTGTACGTGGCTTGGCATGTGTGACAGCCATGGAGTTGTCTGGTACCAGGCTGCTTGCAGGCTGAGCCCTTTCACACCTGGAGGCCACCCTCCTCCCTCGTCCTTCCTCCCTTCCTCTCCTCTTTTCTATTGGGAAGAGCGACCAGATTTGGGGGGATGAAGTGTTCCTGAAGGTCTTGCTGCCCTTGACCCTTAGAGCACCCAGAGCCCTCCTCCCTGCCTGTGCTGCTGAGAGCGACTCATTTCTGGAACCAGTTACTTCTGCTTCAATGAGCGGGTGTCTTCCCTTGCTGGAAAACTCCAATGGGCTCGTAATGCCATCTTCTTTTTCTTGGACCCTGATATCATGTACCTGGAGCCCGAATCTCTCTCGATGGGGCCAGACTTGGGCTTCGTGGGTCCAGGGCCCAGGGTGGACATGCTGAAGGGCCCGATGTGTGTGCTCAGCTCCAAGGTGAAGGGTCCTGGCCACGTAGGATGCGCACACCACGAGCTTGGAAATGACCAGAACTGCATGGGTTTCTGTCTGACCCCAGGTTGTGTAAATGGATTCTGGCTCCCTCTTGATCTTCTCCACTTTACATCCATATTTCTCCCCCAACTCCCTCCCCCTGTGGATTTCAAGGCCCAGCGTCAGGTGTGAAGACAACAGCTTTGCAGGGAGTGCTCAACCGGCGCCCACAACCCCTGCAGCAAGCCCTGTATGGACATCTGTCTCCTGTGGCTCCGCTTCTCTGACTGCAGCTGGCGAGACAGGGTGTCCCTGACGTGTGTTGCTTCACTTGGTGGAGGTGACAGGAGCCCGGTCCTTGAGCGTGCTCGGCTCACTACAAAGCAGCGGTTCTCAAATCTGGAGGACTTGTTAAAACCCAGATGGTGCCATGGCAAGTGTGCTCAGTGGTTAGAGCAATGACCCACGCACCAAAAGGTCCCGGGTTCGATTCCCAGTCAAGGGCACTTACCTGGGCTGTAGGTTCAAGCCCCAGTCCATCTGGGGTACGTGCGGGAGGCAACCAATTGATGTGTCTCTCTCACATAGATGTTTCTCTCTCTCTCTTTTCTCCTCCTTCTCTCCCTTCCACTGTCTCTAAAAATCAATGGAAAAATATCCTCAGGTGACGATTCACAGAAAAACAAACAAACAAACAAAAAACAACCCAGGTGGCTGAGAGTTTCCGATTCTCATTTCGGGTAAGTTCCCAGGTGATGTTGATGCTGCTGGTCCAGAAGCCATGCTCAGATGGATGGTGATGTGTACAAAGCCCAGAGCAGGACCCAGAGGGGAGACTGCAGCAGCTCCCGGGGTCACGGGGATCCCTCTGGGGTCACAGGGCCAGGGAGGAAGCGAGGAGCCTGTCAGGCCTGCTCCTCAGCCTTCTTTGGAGGGGACAGCAGCAGTGTCTGTCTTCTGAAGGGCAGCCTGGCTGAGGGCGCCCAGGCTGGGGGCAGGCAGCCCCAGTGTGAATTCCCACCCTGCCCTCTGGACCAGTGTCCTTGGGCAAGCGGCCTGTTAGGGAAGACGGGGACACAGAGTTTCCACTGGGGTGATGGACATTAAGTGATGCTCAGTAAGTGCCGCTTCCTCTGTCCACCTCTGACCCGACTTTTGCCGCTGAGGGTTTGGAAATGTGCGCCTGAGTTTTGGACGCTAAGTGCCAGGCTTTCCATCGGCCCGTCCTCCGTTTAGTGCGGCTGGGAGAAGCCATCATCCAGCCTGCTCTTCCTGTTAGCGTGGCTGATACCATGTTGTAGTTTTAGGGTTCCCGGCGGGTGGGAGAGCAGGGAAGAGTTGGAACTCTGACTTGGGAAGCTGCCTTCATAGCTTCCAGTGGGCCTCTGCACCCCACTTAGAAAGACCCACCTCACACATCGTTTTTGGAGTGGTAGAGGGAAAACAGCCCCAGGGGCCTCCCCCGCTGGTGCGGCCCTATGAATACCTACTGTGTGCGAGCCACGCTACCGAGGAGACAGGAGACCTGAGGTTTGATGTCTAGACCCCAGGCAGCCTAGTGACCAGCTTCAAGAGGGGGTGCTTTGGGGGGTTCTTTCCTCAATGGGCCCTCTTCCCCGTGAATAACCAAAACAGAACTTAGGAACAAACTTCTTATAGAATTTAATGTGTGCAGGGGAGGGCTGGGCTGAGGCCCGAGGGGAAACCCGGCAGGGTGTCTGCCAGCAGGAAGGCGCAGGTCCCAGAGGGCTGGACTGGGCGGACCGACCGCAAGCTCACCAGGAACTTCTCTCTCCGTCTCTGCTCACGCGGCTCCTTAAACCCGGATCTGCGGCGTTTGGTCCTTCCTCTTCACCTCTGCCCAGATGTCCGACAGGTCCTGGATGAACTGCTGGATCTGACGAGGCAAGGGGACCAGGTGATCCTGCCAGCGACAGGCCGCCACCCAGAAACAGCACATCTAGGAGCCCCCCCCCGTTCCTGTGACCACCTGCAGCCACTTTCCCTCATTCGACAATGATTCTAGTGGACACGGAGGACCAGGCTTCGTAGACTAACTGCAGTAAATAGCCGTGGAGCTGGAACTCCTGGAGGCAGGCGTGGAGATGGGAAGGAGCCAGGCTGGGAATCTGGCTGAAGGGCGAGAGGAGAGAGGAGGGGGGACAGAAGCATTTGGTAGGCAGGGTCCGGCAGTGTGGGGCGGAGCGCGCTCCCCTATGGGATAATCTTTAAGGTGTCATTCACCTGAAACCCAGAACTGATGCTCCTTATGCTAATCTCCAGTCATCTGGGAAGTTTGAATTCTCTTTGCGGGCTTCTTTTTTATGTTTTATTCTATTTATTTTTTTGGTTAATCCTCACTCCAGGATATTTTTCCATTTATTTATTTGTTTGTTTATTTATTTATTTATTTGAGTGGAAAGGAGAGGGAGAGACAGAAACATCAATTGGTTGCCTCCCACATGCACCCTGACCAGGGTCAAGCCTGCAACCGAGGTACATGTCCTTGACCGAATCGAACTGGGGACCCTTCAGTCCGCAGGCCTATGCTCTATCCACTGAGCCAAACAGGCTCAGGCGCTGGCTTCTGTTTGAAAGAATATGACATCAGTTCGATGGTGGAAACTGTGCTGCCTTACAAGTTAGAGGCCTGGGTCCCGGTGCAGC